>NC_053159.1:178551902-178871068 GCF_016835505.1 Polypterus senegalus
GGTCCTCTCAGGTTGGATAGAGATCATTGGCAGACGGCTATCAGGTCTCTCCAGTGATGTCCAGTTGGATTCAAGTCTGATCGCTGGCTTAGCCACACCAGGACATTCACAGAGTTGTCCCTCTGTTACTTTTATTTTGACTTTGCTTTGTAATTAGGGTCCTTGTCTGGTTGGAAGGTGAACCTTCATCCCGCTCTGAGATCCAGAGAGCTCCATAGCACTTCCATTAGGCATATCTTTGTACTTTGCTTTGTTTATCTTTCCCCCTACTATGTATAGTCTGGCAGCCCCTGGCACTGAACAACAACCCCACACAGCAGGATGCTGCCATCACCGTGCTTCACCATTGAATTGGTATTGCACAGGTGATGAGTGGTGCCTGGCTTCTTCTAGACATGACACTGATCTTTGTTTCATTAGACCAGAGAATCTTTCTTTCTCACAGTCTGAGAGTCCTTTGGGCGCTTTTTTGCAAACTCCTGGTGGACTTTCATAGATAGTGTGGGGTCTCCTCAGTCTGTCAGTGGAGCAGGACGGTGACAGCAGTCTGTCACTGAAGCTGCTCCTCTGTCTGGAGATGATCCTGTACAGTGGATGCAGTGGATTCTCCATGATTGACAGGAGCCTGCTCAGCGCCCGTCACTCTGCCACAGATGTCAAACTGTCTAGTTTCATTCCTACAATAGAGCCTGCCTTCCTCACCAGTTTTTCCAGGTGTGAGGTGTCCTTCTTCTTTATGCTGCCTCCCCAGTACACCACCGTGTAGAAGAGGGCGCTCACCACAACTGTCTGATACAACATCTGCAGCATCTTATTGCAGATGTTGAAGGATGCCAGCCTTCTAAGGAAGTATAGTCGGCTCTGACCTTTCTTGCACAGAGCACCAGTATTGGCAGTCCAGTCCAATTTATCATCCAGCTGCACTCCCTGGTATTTATACGTCTGCACTGTCTGCACACAGTCACCTCCGATGATCACGGGGTCCATGAGGGGCTTGGGCCTCCTAAAATCCACCACCAGCTCCTTGGTTTTGCTGGTGTTCAGGTGTAAGTGGTTTGAGTCGCACCATTTAACAAAGTCCTTGATTAGGTTCCTATACTCCTCCTCCTGCCCACTCCTGATGCACCCCACGATAGCAGTGTCATCAGTGTACTTCTGCACGTGGCAGGACTCCGAGTTGTATTGGAAGTCCGATGTATGTTGGCTGAACAGGACCGGAGAAAGTCCAGTCCCCTGCGGCGCTCCTGTGTTGCTGACCACAATGTCAGACCTGCAGTTCCCGAGACGCACATACTGAGGTCTGTCTGTAAGATAGTCTATGATCCATGCCACCAGGTGTGAATCTACTCCCATCTCTGCCAGCTTGTCCCTAAGGAGCAGAGGTTGGATGGTGTTGAAGGCACTAGCACTGTGAGCACTGTGGAGCTCAGTCAGAGTGATCATTGGCTTCTTGATCACCACTCTTACTGTGGCCCTTTTCCCTTGATTGCTCAGTTTGGTTGTTTTTTTTTTATAATTCTAAAATCATGTTTTTGCTTTGTCGTTTTGGAGTATTAAGTTTTGCCTCATGAGAGAAACAATGAATTGAAATCATTTTAGCCTAAGGCTACAGCATAAGAAAATATGAAAAATGTGAAAGATTCTGGATACTCTGTGAATCCACTGCAAATGAAAACTGATGTTAAGTATCAAAACTCAAACCAGACAAGTGACAAATAATGTTGGCAGGAGGCGGTCAGAAGGGTCCAGACTGGTATAGCACAGTAGTGTTTATTTGCCCTATACGCCCCACCCCTTAGACACGGGTTCAAGACATGTTAGAATGACCCCAGGGGCAGCAGGTGTTTTGCTTTGTATATAACTGGCTCTTTTTCTAATAAATCCACCCATTTGTTTGTGCTTTTTGGTCCTGATTTATATGATCATAGTGAATCTTTTATCTACTCTCTATATATAAAATCCTAAGGCCTAAAAGTGCAACGCTTCCATGTGACGTTTTTATGTCACTTTTTTGTCACGCTTTAAATTGGACTTATTTTAAAACCTACATATATATGTTTGGTATCATTCTTTTCAGAATTTATCGAACTTTTATGTGATGTTGTTAGATTTTCAGATTTTTATTACGTTTTTAAATTATAAACTAAAAAACATCAAGAACTCACGTCCCGCGAGACGAGACTTTGTCTCAAGAGATTTAACCACACCCAGGGCTGGAAATAAAAGACAAAGAGTAGGACAGCTGCTGTACAGGCTTTTAAATGTTCAAAGCGCCGCACGAGATGCAGATCACATGGCACGGCAGCAGCAACAGCAGCAAAGCAGCTGATCGAGTAAAGAGGAGGTAAAAAAAAAAAAGATTTGTTTGCCATTGTATCACCGTTTAAGAGGGGGTTTTGGAGGAGTGACCGCGTCTCCTTGAGGTGCATTCAGTCCTCCTCTTCAGAGACTCAAAGTTCAAAGTAACGCAGGCCGGGGAGGGTTGGTGAGCGAAGCGAAGCGAGGTACTGTATATTTATCTGATACTGTACATTTATCCAAGGTGACTTACAAGTCATTATAGAGTGTACATGTTTACACACTTTTTACAGTTGGAGTACAGGCAGGGTGGGTAACTCCAACCGAGTCCCAGAACGAGACCTTAGAAACTCCTAACTGGTTAAGTGTGAGGGAGTGAGCCCTTTGATTGGCCGCTGCTGAAATAAACTCTGAAACCCTCAACCCTAAACTCCAAAAGAAACACTGATGGCTTTACAAAATGCTAAGTGGCATTGTAAAGCAGGAAATGCCATATCAAATAAAAATGTCCTCCACTTTATGTTCTCATAAATCACCTTATGATAGTCTTTACAATGCTAAGCACTTAACAAAACAAGCATTGATTTTTCATTCTTAACCTCCTTTTTAAATCATCTTGTACCTTTGCTCAATATGAACAATGTTACATCGCAACGACAATATTTATTTTTATAGCATGACTAGCTCAAAGTGCTTTACAGTAATAATATTACAAAAAAGAGTAAAAACTAATTAATAAACGCAGAGCTTTTTTTGAAATGCCTTTTCTGTCACCATGAAACGTTCTATATAAATAAAAAGAAGGACTGTTGTTTTGAGACTTTTAGTAAGAGTGGTTTCTGAAAGGCTCCACATCTAAAATAAAAAACCACAATAAGCATAAGCTACCCTAATTCAGAGTGTTTATAAGAAATATAATGATTTAGTTCATTAGGGGCGGCACGGTGGCGCAGTGGTAGCGCTGCTGCCTCGCAGTTAGGAGACCCGGGTTCGATTCCTGGGTCCTCCCTGCGTGGAGTTTGCATGTTCTCCCCGTGTCTGCGTGGGTTTCCTCCCGCAGTCCAAAGACATGCAGGTTAGGTGGATTGGCGATTCTAAATTGGCCCTAGTGTGGGCTTGGTGTGTTTGTGTGTGTCCTGCGGTGGGTTGGCACCCTGCCCAGGATTGGTTCCTGCCTTGTGCCCTGTGTTGGCTGGGATTGGCTCCAGCAGACCCCTGTGACCCTGTATTTGGATTCAGTGGGTTAGAAAATGGATGGATGGATGGATAGTTCATTAGGTAGAAGTACAGTACATAATAAACCAGAATAGTTACATCAGATATTTGAAATATTAAAATGTGTTTCAGTTTAAAGTTTAAAGTCTAAATTAGGGTCCTCAATTACGGTCCTGGTGGGCCGCAGTGGCTGCAGGTTTTTGTTCCAACCCAATTGCTTAGTAAGACACACTTATTGCTCGAGAAACACTTCTGCTTCACTTTAGTGGTCTCACTCATTAAGATTTTGAGCCCATATTGCTTATTTTTGTCTTAAACAGCTGTATTCTCGGATTTTAATTGCACCTTATTACCAATAACATGTGTGGTAAGCCAGCCGCGGACACAGACAGACAGACAACATAGTGCTCTTGCACCAAACACCTTCATATCAGTTCTTTTCTCTCCTATCTGGATTTCTCCTTCCGCCTTTCCACCTCTCCTTCTGAGTGTTGCCTTCTTCCTGCTGACTCAGCTCCTGGAGTTATGACTGTTGGCTCCTTTTATAGCCCACCTTGACCTACTTCCGGCTGCACTTCCGGGTGTGGCTGTGTTCCCGCCTAGATGGGCTTGTTAGGCCGTGCAGCTCTCCCTGGCCATGGAGCCCAACAGGAATGAGCTCCAGAATGAGCAAAATATTGGCCCCGATGCAGCCCAGGGGGGCATAGCGTGCATCCGAAAGCTGCTCCCCTTGGATCCAGTGTCAAAGGGGCATTCCGAGCGGGCATGGGTCCCGGCCATCTGCCACACATGCAAATGACTAAAGAGAGCAGCATTTCTCCATTTAGCTTGTTACCATTTACACCTCTGTGTGTACTTTTCTATACTATTGGGTTTAATGAAATACTTGGAAGGAAAGTGAAGAGAAAAAAGTGAAGGACTGAGAATTACTCGTCCATTTTAGCCTTCAAATCATTTGGATGAGATCCTTAGAAAGGGGAAGAAAATCTCGGATATGAGCATTACCTGACATAGCAGAGTTAAAGCACTAACAGGCCATAAAGTTAAATTGTTGGCAAGAATTGCTTTCTTATTAAGCAACCGGGTTAGAACAAAAACCTGCAGCCACTGCGGCCCTCCAAGACTGTGATTGAGGAGCCCTGGTTTAAATAGTCTCAACTGTAATAGAAATGTCTCATTTTCACCCTCTAACAACAACAACATTTATTTATACAGCACATTTTCATACAAAAAAGTAGCTCAAAGTGCTTTACATAATGAAGAAAAATAAAAGACAAAATAAGAAATTAAAATAAGACAACATTAGTTAACATAGAAAAAGAGTAATAATAGGTCCATAGAGAAGCTAGATCAATGTTAAAGGATGAAAAATCAAAAAGGACATCATATTCATCGTCACTGACCTTGAAATAGTCGAGAATGATACCTCATATGCTTATGTTTGACATTTGTCATTTTTAACCTTCTGGGAGTAGCTCCTTGAGGGCTTGGCCCTCTGGTAAAGAATCAAATGTCAAGAATATGATCAGATTCGTTATCACCAAACCTTGAAGGAGCATCAAACAAGACCCCCCACGTCTATATTTTTCTGAATGACTACCTTTGACCCCCTAGTATTCCATTAGGGGGTGATCCCCTGTGCTCGGCTGATGTGGCAGGTACAACTTCAATTCCTTCTGATAATTTTTGCTAAGCACACCTATTGCTTTGCTCTTATTATAAGAATGTCATTTCATGCACGGAATAAGGTCCAAAATATTCTTAAAAAGATGATGGTTTTTGATTCTAGAGTTCCAGAAACAGGAGGTAACCCCAAAAAGCTTGATGTCATACCTAATTAGAATTTAAAACATGTCAAATAATATCTCATATGTAAAGGTTTTCTCATACTTTTGAGTCAGGAGGAGCCAGATAAAATAAACTGAAGTGACTGCAAAGCATTCATAAGTAATTCAGTATTGAACACAATTCTCAATGCTTTATGGAATGAAAAATATTATCAACCAGGAGTATGTCCTCCTCCACCTTTTGAATATTGTTTCTCATATTGAGAATTATGGTGACTGTTACCCGATCTTGGCACCAGTGGGCACACTGCCAGCCCATAACCAGGCACAAGTTTACAAACATCTGTTGACCTCAGAAATACCCTCGTGAGTAATTATTGTCAGCTGAAATGCTATGCAGGCAAGTCCAGTGATTGGTCAGCACAGGTCATGTGATATCCTGTGACTTGGTGTATGTGATGAAAACAAGAGGCTTCAGTAAATGCAGCAGGTGACATACGACCCACCTGGCCCGGGGCCTTTGAGCCTGTGCTCCGTCACGGGTTGGCGTCTTTAAGTGTAGAGCGTGAGACTGCCAGCTTTCACAGGCATTGGACGTTTCCCCCAAGGGCTATTTAAGCTAAAACTAGCAGAACAAGCTTATGATATGGCCATCTGTAAATCTTCCAAAGTAAATAAATCAGATTTGCACAATTTGAATCCTGCGGCATTTACCAAACTTGGACATGTTTTTGCTCCAGTCTTCTAACTGCTAACCCATTTATTTCCTATTCTTAAGACTCAGCCATTATCCTGGAGAAGCTGAAAAATGAATGAAAGAGCCTCAGCAGGCATGTGACTTTATCACTGTTGTGCCATCTGTTACCTATTTGTGTTTAAATTTATGATTTTCCTGTTTAAGATAACTGGCAAATGGAGTCTACCCTGCCGTTAAGAAGACGTCCTGAGTGGGATGCCATTCTACCACAGGGCACACAGTTAAGCTAATAGGGATTTTTAGATGCCGATTTTGTATATGTTCCCTGTTCTTTTTTGTGGGCAGTCCAAAGATGTGCCATCAGTTTGATTCACAACTCCTCCTGTACCTTCTGAGTTAATTATTGATTATTTATTAACAATTATTTTCTAACCTAATCAAATCATTTTACATAGACAGTGGGAAGCCACTTGAACCACCACAAATGTGTAGCATCCACCTGGATGATGCTACGGTAGCCATTCTTACACTGCTATGGTCAATGCACATTAGCTAATAGGTGGTGAGAGGATGAGAGAGGTAGCTTGCCAATAAGCAACAGGGCATGATAAGAGGGGCAGAATGATCCGGTAGTGGTTGGCAATTTAGCCAGAACATAAGGATAATGATGCCCAGGGATATTTTCTGAGCATAGAGAGTCAGGATGTCGATTTTAGATCTTATCAGAAGGGTGGTAGCAGTTATTACAGCAGTGCACAATGTTCACCTGGTTGAAGTCACCAGCATTCTAGCATCAGAAGGATTCATCATTAGAGTGTTGGTAACAAAGCAAATAACTTTAACTTTAAATATTAATAAGGATGATGTAACTTATCTTCCTAAGCAGTAATGTGGATAAATTCTGTCAGTTTTTCAGTATCTGGATTACACTTTTTAGTTCAAATTATAATATTTTCCCTTTTTATCATTGCTCATTCACACAGATGTCTAGTCCCCTTCTTGCGTTTTCCACTCTTTCTGATTTGATCAGGTGAAACCCAGCCCGCATTAAAATGGCATCTGAAATAGGCCAGTTTGCCTCATTATTTGTGGTACCCAAAATGCCACAGTACCCGAACTATTAATGATCGTTAGGTTATCTTTGTTTCTTTCTGCTAATCAAATTGAAACCACTCTGTTTTAGTTTGTGCTGAATGTAGTTTGTGTGTTTATTTATATTGTAACAAAGATAGCCAAGAGACACCAAATGCTTGGGGCAGCCACCCGTATAATATGCCCTGGCTGCAAATGGGTATTATTTTTGAGTTGTCTTCACATTGAAGTCCAAAACCGAACTGACTTGAGTGGGAAAATATGGTGGCGTTAAAGGCAGTGACAGGAAGTGACGCCATCTGGGCCGGAACTGGAAGTGATGTCATCAGTGGCGCGGGACATAGTGGGATTTCCCGTGGATGGTCTGAAGAGGATTGAGACAGAAAGTTAGTGCAGCTCGCCACCCGCTGGTCTGGCGTGATACTACTATTATTGACGTCCTCTAGGTGCCTCCCAATCACACGTGTGTGACAAAGTATGTAAATACTGTGTGGTTTAGCAGTTCATTGTTACTACATTTTAGATATAAATGAGTGAGTTTACATGCCCATTATTCAAAGAAATGTAGTTTCTAAAATGCAATTTAAACCTTTATTCTGCGTAGAGAAAGCAAAAAATTGGTGTCTGAGGAACCAGGATAACACACTTTGATTTCTGTGTTAGTGACTCGGTTATTTGGCCATGTAAACTCTTAACCGGGTTACAGTTAAGGATTTTGCGGTCTGCAGGTGTTAGTTGCACTCTATTAGCGGCTCTCGGGTAGAAAATGGTGGAAGTACCCACAAAGATCAATTTCCTGAGGCAAATGCTTGGTTAACAGCATTATTTCTTCTTCTGGTTGAAATAATCAGTCTCAGTAATTCAGAAGTCGCTAAATTTATGTTGATGAACTGAATATACAGAGCTACGCTCAGCAGCACAATATCAGCAGCAGTAGGTTTAATGCTTTAAAAGTAATGTGTTAAGTAGTCCAGTTACTTTTAAAGTAAGTTATTATTATGTTAGGCACTGGGAGTACCGGTATGCTGATTCTTTACAGAGCTCAATCGAAGAGTGTGCTGCATGCAATCCAATAAAAGAAACATATCAGTGAAGTGTCAGTTTAGTTTTCATCATAGATACGATGGATGTTCAAAACGTTTCCGCACTTGTTTTTAATTCTGTTTATTAAAAATTTTAAAAACAAGTGACATTGCTTTTCTATATAGTCACCTTCCTTTGCGATGCAATTTTCCCAGCATTGTACCAACTTTTTAATACCCAATTACTACTCCTCCCGCCTTCACCATTCCCAATGAAAATACGAAAGTGCGGAAACTTTTTGAACATCCCTCGTATATAAAAAGTAACCACGGAAGAGACAGCAGTCCATCTCAGGGCCTACTTAAACTGTCAAGTCTCACATAGACCTACCGTATATACTCACGTACACGTTGGGTCTTGAAACCCGAAAAATTGGATCATAAAATCAGACCCCGACTTATACGCCCGTTCAAAAATGCGACACTTGCCTCCTCCAATCTCACTTTCTCAGTTTCTCGGACACATTGAATTTTGTTGCAGCAGCGCAGTTACCAATTTCTTTCACTACTTCAACAACTTTTAAATTAAAACCAGCTTCATATTTTTCTCTGATCGAACGCTCCATCGTAGATAAGGGATGCTCTTATGATAAAGGTGTATGAGGGTGTGAGATACAAAAAACACAAATCAGTGCAAACATCTCTTCGGAATAGTTTGAGTATTACTGTGTGGTCACATAGGCACAATAGAGAGACAGAGAGAGGGGTTAGGAGCCCACGCTGATACAGCGCATTGTCGCACCCACATAGAAAAAAGAGGCCGTGTGCTCTGTGGTTATTCTCTCAGGTGGGCATCAGCATATCATAATCTCTTGAATCAATAGCGTGAGTTTTCTGCATTCGACTTATATGACCGATATTATAAAATACCAGAAATGATACGATAAAATCAAGAAACTTAAATGTGAGTATATACAGTGTAAAAGACCGATGAGAAGACAACAAAAAGGTTTGGGGTTTTCCAGCCCCGTATATTGTCTACAATCCACAATATATATTCAAAAAGAAGGTCAAAACATAAACAAAAACTGTTCATATGCGCGACGCCGTATCATGGCGTCGGCGGCCATTTTATTAGGGAGGAGCCGGAAGTGGAGGGATGCTGGGAAGGACCGTGAGGGAGGATGGGATTGATGACGTCAGGACAAGATGGCGGAGGAAGGGCGGAAGTACCGTACTGCGGTCAAAACCCGGCTTATGGTGGCGGAGGGTCCTTTTTCCTATGAGGAAGCAGAGGGAGAAAGTTAGTACCCCGCCATTTCCTTGCCGGCGAATGTGTTCCCAGGTGCGTTCAAATCCGTCCGCGGCCTCCTACTCGCGCGTGCGTGACAACAGTAATGAAGAGTCACGAATTAAGTAAAACACAGGTCTTTGGGCTATGAAATGAACAGAAGAACAAAGTCAAATAGTCAGTCATGTTGACTCTGGGTAAAAAAGAAAAACACCATGAGGACAACAATCAAAAACCAAAACACGAACCATAAATCAAAATCTACCCAGTCTTTCATTTCAGCACACACCACAGTCTTTGGCAAAGTATTCATAATCTCAGATGTTGTTTAACATGTGGCACCAGCTATTAAAGCGTCATGTGAGTGAGGTCACGATGTGTAACTTCCACAAATCGTGCCCCATGGAAGGGGACAACGCATCTTGGTGTAGTGATGGTCTCCACAACGTATCACAACCCTGGCAGGTTAGGTAAATCTGTCGGGCGGACACTGTGTGTCAATAGGATTAAATGTCTTCTTCTTTAACTAGGTAGAAGCTTTTCTTGTGCTTTTGGTAATGGAAGACTGTGTGACACCAGGCTGGCCATTGGTCTTGTTGGCCATGTGACAGTCTTCCCACAGATTTGTTATTATTATTTTTTTTTTTTAACTCATTTCACTCCTGTATGCTCCCCTCATATTTGTTTAAGTTATTTAATCATTATATTCATTTTCCATCTTTATGTTCATGTTTTATTTTTCAGACACCACTCATTGAAAGCCGTGCCACATTGCCTCCCACTAAACCTGTTACTCAGGTAGAAATGCTGCAGAAAATCCCTTTTCATTTTGACCCCATTACCCCATCCTTTTTTTTTTTGTTTTTTGTTTAAGTTAAGGGAGCTTGGAGCCTCCCAAAATTTACCTTGCCTTTTTTTCCATTTTCTCCTGACAGGTCCCATCTGAGAAGATCTTGAGAGCAGGAAAGACCTTAAGGAACGCCATCCTGTCCAGAGCTCCACACATGATACGAGACAGGAAATACCATCTGAAGACGTACCGGTGAGCCCTCAGCCAGTTCTGGAGCCTGAAGGATCAGTTGTGGGGTTCACGTTTTCCCATGTGTTAGGTCACATTGCTACAGCTAGCTGTCTCACAAACATTTGATTATCAGACTTTTGATCTTAGCAATCCTTAGCCGCTGTTTGTTGGCCTCTGGCCATTCCATCACCTATAAATCATCAAATCTGATTTAAAAAATTATCACACTACAAGAATCAGGAATTGACAGCCTGTGGTGGAGATGGGTGCTGTGCTGGGCTACACATAGGGGCAAGGAAATCCTGCAGTTCCATAGGAGTGGATCGTCACTACTGTTGTAAGTTATACTTTTGGTTTAGACAAACATGGAGGAAAATTGCAAAAATTGGTGCTGGCTAAGAAACAAATTGAGTTTCGCTTTCAGTGAAATTCCTGCCATTGACACAGAAGAAAGCTGTTTATTTCCTGTCTGCAACCAACTATACAATAACTTCACATTTGTTTGCCTGTCATTTAGTATTTAACATCCTTAGGGTTAGACCCGAGCGTCTCTCAAGCTGTAAAAACATTGCTAAAAGCGTTAGTCCTGAGCGTCACTCAGGCAATGGTATAGACATGTCTCGTGTAAGCGTTAGACCCAAGGAGTACTCGGGCTGTAAAAGTGCCAATGGCCTAGTGCTGAGCATTGCTCGGGAAATGATATAGTTGTGTCTTGTGTCTATGACAGGCTTGAGTGTTACCCAGGAAACGGTGCAGATGCATCTTCTCCTAGCTTCATAATGGCGTCTCGTAAGAAACGTTTTTCAGCAGCCCAGGTGTTGCATGTTCTTGACAGTGATATGAGCAGTAATGATGAAGTGACTCTGTCTTCAGGCAGTGAAACTGAAACGGACAGTGAAATTGAAAGTGATTGTGATGATTCTGAAAGTGACGCTCGTGGCGATCGCACATGTGCAGTATGCTGCTCAAAAGCTGATCAGTCTGGAAAGAAAATCTGCAAGAAATCAGGCTACTACTGTCCTGACTGTGACTCTAGATTATGTATTTCACTGTGCTCCAAAATATACCACACAAACAACACATTTTCACAGTATATACAGTGTAAGTGAATAGACGCTTGGTGGCACTATTGCCCACCTTTTCCCCAACAGTCAGACGCTCTGGACACGCTTTAGAAGCGCCAAGAAGTAGTTTAATTGTCTTCTTCTTTTCTAACCTTGGCTCCAAAACTCTACACCCACAATAAACACAATAAATAAACACAATGATCACAATAATCTCTCCTCCACACCTCCCAGCATGCTCTGTCACACTCCTCCCAACTCCGGCTCGCTTGCTGGGTCTCCAACAGTTCGTTCTATAGTCCTTGACCCGGAACTGCTTCCTTCCTTCTGTCCTCGTGACTTCCCAGCACTTCCGGGTCAGATGGAGAACTTGAGTTTTCTTGTCAGCCCACAAGTACTTCTGGGTTTCTGCCCACGTGATCCACTAGTACTTGTAGGTGAGCCCTTAGACTCCCACTATCTTCCCACAGCGTCCCCTGGTGGCACCCACGGTACCCAGCAGGGCTGTGTTTCTGAACTCCATGTCCCATAGTGCCCTGTGGGAACCTGGGACACCACTGCAGTCCAGGGGAGCTGCCATCTAGCATCTTGGGGGAGGCAGTGCCCTAGAAAAGCTGCCAGGCATCCCGGTCCGTCTCTTACAACGGTATTAGCATTATTTTATTATTAGTATTATTCATTATTATTAATTGTATCATTATTATACTTTCTACACTTCTAACTTTGTACTTTTAGTGTTTTGCACATTTTACAGTAGAAAGATCAACTTTAATAAATATATAATTTTTCCAATCAAAAAATGCAATGCTTTTTATATATTTTTACAAGAAAAAATGTAATGCGAAGGAGGTTAAATCAAGATCTCTTCTAAAAGAAACCACCAGACTCTTTTCGTGTCATGTGTAGGCATTTTGTTGAGCTGTTCTGGCAGTACAATCCCAGACTCTGTCAATTATGACGATTGCAGTCCTGAAGATGAGAGGAGTACACTGCAAGAAAGGGCACTTGTTAGGTAACTGTAGGGCGAGGGACGCAGCTTGTGTAGTATCATTTGAGAAAACATAGTAATGTACACACTGACACATTTTGATGTCTCTTTGTGTGGAAATTATGTAGCATGTCACATTAAAAAATGCACTGCACTCCTCTGCTTTGAGATGAACAAAAGGCACAAATAGAATTAATTTGACTGGTGGGAGGCATCATACATGCATTATGCAGCTGCTGAAAAGAATGCAAGGCCTTACGATTTTATATTCCTTGTTTCCCCCAACAAAAAAAAACCTTTTAAATGTCCAAAAAAAAATTTTCAGTGAGTTTTACTTTCTTCGTTTGGTAAATCACTTGCAAAATTTATTTAAATGCCAATTAAGTTGAAACTGTATGCAAATTGAACCTTGCCTCCTGTGCTCATCGCTACTGATGACAGCAAAACGAGGTGAATTACCAGATAGATACCTATAGCAGGGCTATTCAATTACAAATTCAGTTCGGACAGATTTTCAAACCAAGAAATTTACACATTTTCAGAGGCCAGTAAGCAGCAGGCAATAACACATTTCAAATCAACACAAAGGAATGTATTGAAAAGCAAGTAGGGGCGGCATGGTGGCGCAGTGGTAGCGCTGCTGCCTCGCAGTTAGGAGACCCAGGTTCGCTTCCCGGGTCCTCCCTGCATGGAGTTTGCATGTTCTCCCCGTGTCTGCGTGGGTTTCCTCCCGCAATCCAAAGACATGCAGGTTAGGTGGATTGGCGATTCTAAATTGGCCCTAGTGTGTGTTTGTGTGTGTGTCCTGCGGTGGGTTGGCACCCTGCCCAGGATTGGTTCCTGCCTTGTGCCCTGTGTTGGCTGGGATTGGCTCCAGCAGACCCCCGTGACCCTGTATTCGGATTCAGCGGGTTAGAGAATGGATGGATGGATGAAAAGCAAGTAATGCTTATTCATTGTATCCCATTTAAATGTGGTCACATCTGACACAGGCACATCAAAAAGTGCATAAAACAATAAGAAAGATACAACTGAACAGAATCTGAGGTAGTAGCAGTACTTTTTGTGCACTTTTAAAATAAATGAAAAATAAACATTTCGGTCATATCTGACATGGGCACATCTCAGAGTGCATGAAAACAAAATAGAGCACAGTATTAGCAATAACATTTGTTTCCCTTTTGAAATAAAATAAACCTCAAAAAGTGCCTAAAACAATAAAAGGGTATAAGTGAACATAATCCGAGGTAGTAGCCATCATTTTTGTGCACTGTTAAAATAAATGAAAAATGAACATTTTAATCATATCTGACATGGGCACATCTCAGAGTGCATACAAACAAAATAGAGCACAGTAATAGCAATAACACTGGTTTCCCTTTTAAAATAAAATAAACATTTTGTTCACATCTGACCCAGGCACATCTCAAAGTGGTCACTAATTAAGAAGATGGTAAGAATGAAAACCTGCAGCCACTGTGGCACTCGAGACCTGGAGTTCGCCACCCCTGACCTGTAAGAACATAAGACATTTGACAAGCTAGAGGGGACCATTCAGCCCATTAAGCTTGTTTGTTTAGCTAACAGCTAAGATGTTTAATTATGTCATCCAGATATTTCACAAAGGTTGTCACAATTTCTGATTCAACTACATGACTTGATAGTTTGTTCCAAATTCCCACAGTTCTTCTTGGCTTCAATGATTTAAATGAAGGAAGAAATCTTCTAGACAAGTTATGAGGAACTCAAGCTCACCCTCTGTGTCTAGTATTGGTGTTCTCTGATGCCACTCAGCTCCATTATAATTTGGCCAATGAGTTTCTGGTTTGAGAAGACAATCATTAAACCAAAGGGCATGAAAGTTACCAGCACCTCTTTTTTCCAGTTTATATTTTGCCTATCGTGCCTGAAAACCAATGGATAAAAATCTCCTAGAAAGAAGGTCCACTTGAGAGCTCACCTCTGTAAAATCTATATATATTAAATCCTAAGCCTAAAAGTGCAACGATTTTATGTCACGTTCTTATGTCACTTTTTTTGTCACACTTTAAATCAGGCTTATTTTAAAACCTACATATATATGTTTGGTATCATTCTTTTCAGAATTTATCGAACTTTAACATGATGTTATTAGATTTGCAGATTCTTATTCCGTTTCTAAATTATAAACTATCAAGAATTCACATCCCGCGAGATGAGACTTTGTGCCAAAAGATTTAACCACACCCGGGGCCGAAAATAAAAGACAAAGAGTAGGACAGCTGCTGTACAGGCTTTTAAATGTTCAAAGTGCCGCAGCTGATCAAGCAAAGAGGAGGTAAAAATTTTTTTATTTTTTTCCCATTGTATCACTGTTTAAGAGGGGGTTTTGGAGGAGTCTCCTCGGGGTGCGTTAAGTACCCTTCTTCACAACACGAGAGGCAGAGATGCAAAGTAGCTGGCATGTAGCATAGACCGGGAGGGAGGGGTGGGGTTGTTGGCAAGCGAAGTGAGCAGGGGGGAACCCCCTAGTATTAGTATAACCATGTAAAACCATTTCTTCTCCATCATGAGGCTGGTATTACGACAGTAGTTACCAGGTCACCAACATAAAAACTCAAATCATTATGCTGGAGCACCAGTCCGAGATGAACAGTACCCTTGCAAACCTTCAATGGCAGGTCAATTATTTTTGTAGAAAGGCAAATAGTCTTAAGTCTCCTCAGCTGCCATAAATCAGCTGGAGTCCTCCAAGATTCAGTTTTCTAATATTCTGTGCTTGAAGATTACATGCTCTTAATTCTCTGCCCCTTCTGTATATCTGATGCTACCCCAGCAGGGTTAGAGTCATACATTTTTACTGTGTTTCACTGATGAAGTGGTATCTCCAGGGTTCATAAAGTTCATTTCTGCCCCTACTCTGCTATCATACTGAGTTACAATGGTATCTTCTGTTTCTTTCTCTCTCAAATTATGTCCTTCTCTTGCAGGCAATGCTGTGTTGGGACAGAGCTGGTGGACTGGATGATGCATCAGAGCTCTTGTGTTCACTCCCGCACACAGGCAGTGGGCATGTGGCAAGTCTTACTGGAGGAGGGTGTGCTGAACCACGGTAAGGAAGCCCAACCTCCTGTCCATTGGTCGAGCATGGTGTCAATCAAAGTTCCACAATCTACACTGCTGTCTCCCATTCTTGACTTGGAGTTGGACTGTTGCCCCATGTTCTTCTGGGTCAATTTCAGTAACTGTAGTTTGTCTTGACTGTGCACCTTTAATAAGTGAAAGATGACAGTCAGCAGGTGTTCTGTTTTTTTTCTGAGAAGGCAGCAAAACAAATCAAAAAAACTGGGCAAACACTTGGAAAAAGCATTTTAATATAGAAAAGTGCTTCTCATGGGCACACTGAATATCAAATACAAGACAGAGACATGGTCCTACAGGAAGCTGCCTTTTAAAAAGGCTTTAGGGGTTTATGTTGGCACAAAATTTTCATCATCTACATCAGTGTTTTCCAAACTCATCCCTGGGGGTCCACTGTGGCTGCAGGTTTTTGTTCCAACCAGATTCCTGACAACACCTGATCACACTAATCTCATTTAATTAGCTGGTATTATTTTTCTCTTACTCTGCTTTCAGGATGATTTTACATTTATAAGACATTTAGACTTATTTCTGCTTTTGCTATAGATTCAAATGTTTAACTTTCTTTTGTTGATTTCACTAGATTTGGCCCTTTCTCTCTGCAGTTTTCCCTCTTTGTTGTATCTTTTTAATGACAATTGAAAATTAGCAGAGCAGACACCCAGGCAAACAACACTGAATAATCAAAGGCTGCAACTACTTTAGCGTCAGACCCACTAATTAGTAAATAATGGATTAATTAAACAATTAGAACACCTGGAAAAGTAGAATGAAAACCAAGATGTAAAATATTAGATTAGATTAGATTAGATTCACTTTATTGTCATTACACATGTATAAATACAGGGCAACGAGATTCAGTAATAGTAAGACTAAGACTACGGAGTGGTGCAGGATCGAACTCACGACCTTTTGATTCCCAGTCAGCAGCTGATTCTATTGCGCCACGGATGCAGGTGAGGGCCACCCTGCCGGCATAGCAGAAGATGGTAAAAAAGATCAAAAAATGCTTTATTCCCATAACTGCTTGGTACATTTTAACATATATATTTTTTTTTAACCAAACTTAGTTTTTTAATTTCTATATTGCTCCCAAAACACAGAACTTGGAAAATATCAGTTCACTTAGTTAGCCCAGGAGTTCACCTAAAAACAGAAGCAGGTGGGGACAAAAACCTGTAGCCGCAGTGGGCCCCCAGGACCGAGTTTGGGAAACACTGATCTAAACAATGAGCTGAAGCTATTAAAAAGGCAAATAAAATGTTAGGTTATGTCATAAAAACTCTTGAATATTAATCAAGGGATGTTATGCTCAGACTGTTTAATGCACTGGTGAGAATGTACCTGGACTTCAGTGTGCAGTTTTGGTCACCATACTACAAGAAGAACATAGCAGCACTTAAATTAAAGCTGGGCAGAGGAGAGCAACCAAGTGCAACCCAGGACTTAAGGACATGTTGCACTCTTACAGACTTGGGGGAATTAAAACAGTCGTGAGCAGAGGAGACTGCATGGGGACCCAATCCAGGTCTTCAAGATGTTCAAAGGCATCAACTAAGTAGATCCAGAAAGATTCGTTCAGCTTCACTTAACAGTGAATCACAAAATCGAGGACATCAGTGGAAATTAAAGAGGAAGTACAGTTAGGAATGAAGCACCTATTTGCGCAGAGTTGTGGGAATCAGGAATAAATTACCAAGACATGTAGTTGATGTAGAAACCTTTAAGAAAGATCTGCATAAGATACCGGGGAAGCTAATCTTTATCTAGCCTAGCTTCCCCAGGACAAATGAGCTTGCTGGACAGAATGGACAGAAGGGGAAGTGTATGGAGGACCAAAGTGTGTCAATTAGAATGCATATCATGGCACTTTTTAGTGATAGCTTATTGATCCCATGGTTGTACATCCAGGAGAAGCTGGCAAGCTAATTGATTTGCTCAGGATCAGTACTGTAGATTTGTGTAGTGATTGAGCCAATAGCCCACTCAACTGCTAAAATTCAAGATATCAAGGTGGTTGTGTGGCAGTTAATGTAGTGATATTTTATTTTAAAACCTCAGGTTGCCTCTGACTGGCTGTGTGACCCTAAGAAAATCACTTAACCTCTCTGTGCTCCAAATGTAACAAAAGAAGACAGTTGTAACAAATCCAGTATTATAAGTTATCTTGGAGAAAGACATGAGTGTACGTTACAATAATAATAATAATAAAAATCTTGGCTGCCCCTAAAGGCCAGCATCATCACTGAAATACACCCAAAGAGTGTACTGCCGGTCAATAATAAATATTTATTTTAACATAGCGCCAATCATATTGACTGTATTTACAGTCACTCAAAGCCCATCTTGTGAGTTTCAAATTCTAATCAGTCTTATTGTTCTTCACTGTCCAGCTGCTTATGGACTAGGACCACAGAGAAAAATCCCAAATCCCTTAAAAAATCCAAGACAGTTTATAAATTGTTCACAGGACTCCCCTGTGGCAGGAAGAAAAAAGTGACAATGATCTTTCCTTTGACACAATGCCACCTATATAATTTATACAGCTCCTTTTGGGGTCAGCCATTTGGCCGTATGTCTGTCACAAAGTGTAAAGGTCACTGCAGTTGAGGCTCTGTGGGTCTGGTATGGGTCACTGGTATGCATACTTTAACTGCCAGTATGGAGCAGCACAAACTGATCTTCAAGTCTTGGTGGCCGCACACCTTGTCCATGTAACGGAAGGAGGTGTAGGCAGAATGAACAATAATTATTCACATTGAGCAGCACTGAGCAGGAACAAACCTTAAAGAGCTCTCCAAGACTAAGAAAACGTGAGATCTTTATTGCAGTGGATTGACCAGAACTGCTCACAGTACTCGAGGTGCAATCTCACTAGTGCATTATTTAATCGAAGCTTAAAATTGCACTATTTATATTCAAGAGTTTCTAGAAATTAGCTTTTTATTTTCCTTTTTAATTATTTCTGCAAATTATCAGTTCCTTCCTGTGTGACAAGGTAACCCATCTTATACAGGTATTTAAAATTGATCTTCCTGTTGCCCATGTGTAGCATTTTGCAATTTTCTACATTGACTTGACATTTTCCAAGTGTTCATCCAGTCCTTTTCAGTTATTTTTGCTGCCTACTCAGTACCTACCATCCCTTCAATTTTAGTATCATCTGCAAATTTCCAGATGTATTTTACACACACACACAGATATATATATATATATATATATATATATATATGTATATACTGTATATATACATATATATATAAATATCTATGTATATACATATACATACACACAGTATATACACATTGTGGTGACAGGCCCGGACACAGACAGGCGGACATCGTAGGTTCATCCACAACACGTTTATTATACTGTACATAATATATTACAATAATTGCACTCAAAAACCCCAAAAGTCCTGGCCAACACAAAATGCCTCACTTTCTCTTCAGGCCGCCTCCTTGCCTCCTCCAGAGACCTCGTCCTCTTCCACCCGACTCTAGTCGCCATGTGAAGGGAGGCGGCCTCTTTTATAATCACCCAGATGTGCTCCAGGTGTGTTCCGGCAATCTTCCACCGTCACGCCCCAGTGTGGCGGAAGTGCCGGCTGCATCCCCGGAAGCACTCTGGGTGTCCCTGCTCCTCTTCCCCCCAGCACTTCCGGGTGTGGCGGAAGTGCTGAGGTCCAGGGCTCCAAAGGCATTTGGGCGCCCCCTGGTGGTGACCATGGGCCCCTCCAGGGTTGAGCTTCAAAGCTCTGTACCCGTGGCCCCCACAGGTACCAGGGCAGTCGCCCCCACATGGTCTGGGGAAGGCGTAAGCCCTCTTCTGGTCTTCCTGGGCGTCCTAGCCGGGTATAGCCATCTCCGACAACATATATATATGTGTGTATATGTGTGTATTACTGTATTACTGTTTAGGTAGCCAAGGATTACACAATCCCAGGGTTGATAGTTTGCCATTTCTGTCAAAGAGCTGATGTCTTTTTGGGGCTTTGCAGTGGACCAGGAACACAACTTTCAAGACAAGTACCTGTTTTACCGTTTCTTGGATGATGAGCAGGAGGATGCCCCACCACCAACAGAGGAGGAGAAGAAAGAGAGTGAAGAGGAACTACAGGACACCCTCCTCCTCCTCCTGCAGATTGGGCCTGATGCACATATGAGAATGATTCTCAGAAAGCCGTAAGTACAAAACAATGTTAAGGGCGCTATGTAAAATTGAACTGAAGATTAGCTGTATGGATGCATATGCACACATTTTGTCCATTTGTCCAATTTTTTTATGTTATAATTGTGTGTGTGAACTCGCCCTGCTGTTGACTTGTGCCCCATCCAGGGTTGTGCACAATATATTTGGGATAAAAAGCAGCTTAATGGAAGGCTGATAATATATTCGAGAGTAAACTGATTTGAATTGATTGAAGCAATTTCAGTAGTGCTATTTTAATGGGCGGATCAGTAGGTACATACATTTAATAGAAGAATCAGTTTAATGATTAATGGATGAGTTTTTTAGAATAATTTAATGAATGGATAAATGAATGTGGGTGCATAGTGGCTACCGATGCTGCCTCACAGCTTTAGGTACCTGGGGTTAATTTTGGGACCAGTCTTTCCATGTCTGTTTGCATTTTCTCCCAGTGCTCCAGTTTCTTCCCACATCTTAATGTTTTAGGATGTGCTTAGCAGCAAATTGGTTGGCTGTCAGTGAGACATTGTTCTGTGATGGACTGGGATGGGTCCTGGAAGGATAGGTTTTGGTTTTCTGTAACTTTGTAATAATTTTAGAAAAATGGGTGGATAAAATGTATAACGGCAGATTGTGTTTGACTCTGGGGTGCCAATTCATTTCTATGTGACATTTACATGTTCTCCTGGATCTGATACAGGGTCACCTCATACAGCCCAACAGTAAGCTCTTATGTTGACTGATATCCCCAGGATTTCCCTGTCATCGACTGACTCCCTCAGCAGGAACGGCTCCTGCCCTGTGCCCACTGATGTTAGGATATATGTAACAATTCTTAGGATACATTGGTAATTTGATGGACATTTGTGAACAAATTAAGAACATATGTAATGAGAAGTCAAGCAAAATGACACCTTTTATTGGGTAACTGAAGAGATTACAATATGCAAGTTTTTAAGGCAGTTTAGGCCTCTTCTTTAGACAACTTGTAATGATTACAGTTTGCCTGAAGAGCAAGCCTAAGTTTATTTGAATGGCTGCACATTTTAATCTGTTTAGTTAGCCAATAAATGGAGTATTTTGCTTGAATTCTCATTGCCTCCATTATGGCTAACATGGTACAACACCCTACTACTACAGTATATTTGTAATAACTGTATAACTAAATAGAATATTTAATTATCTAAAGTGAGGAGAGGAAAACAAACCGTTTCATACATTCTATCATCTTCTTGAGGGATATGGTGGAAGAAAGCTGATGAAGGGAGACCAGATTATCCTTGAATCAGCAACAGATATCATTGCTTTCAGAATTTTCTGTGGTGTAGTGAGTCTGCCTCTGGGTATCGTCGTGTTGGGTTATATCCAGTGTGAGGCATCTGGGGGTCACCCTGACCACATATTTAAAGGATTTTAATCCAATGGCAGTTCTTTAAGACTGCTGAGCTCTTCATTCTTCCAAAGTGAGACTATCAACTTAGTGGAGAAGCTGACTTTCTTTTTCTGTAGTCACTATCCACATTTTGTGACTGTGGGTGTGCTGGAAACCCTGAACAGAAAAGCTTTAGACTAGCAAAACACTTGCACTGTGATAGCACCCCTGAAATCCTCACTTCTGAACATGACCCCAAGCACTTAAATTAGCCCACTGGGGTGCTGTCAACCTTTCATTGAAAAACATCCCAGCCCCTCCAAGTGAACCATGACTTGAGTTAGGAAGAGATGACTCTCATTCCAATCACTACGCAGCTGATGATGAATCAAAAAGGGCCACCAAGAGTAACGTAGTGTGGTGATTCGCAGCAAGCACTTGTTGATTACTAGGGCTCAGCCAGAAAAGTTCAGATTGAAGAAAGAGATTAGGCATGATGGCAGTTGTATGAGGTGGTTTGATTAGGATGGGGAAAACGGAACTAATGTATCTGGAAGGTTGCCACTTCAAATCCCATTACTTCCAGAAGGGATTCTACTCCAGTGGGCACTTGAGCAAGGCCCTTAACCTGAAAACAGCAATGGCTGACCCTGCACTCTGACCCCCAAATGTCACACAAAAAGACAACTTCCTCTCAGGAATTGATAAAGTGTATCAAATCTATCTATCTATCTATCTATCTATCTATCTATCTATCTATCTATCTATCTATCTATCTATCTATCTATCTATCTATCTATCTATCTATCTATCTATCTATCTATCTATCTATCTATCTATCTATCTATCTATCTATCTATCTATCTATCTATCTAAATAAAAAAAATCAAATATGTCAACTGTATTGAAACATGAATAGAATCAGGGCAATGGAATAATATCACAGTATTCAATGAAATTATCATTAAGAGGATCTCCTTTGTGTGTCTACAGGCCTGGTCAGAGGACAGTGGATGACCTGGAGATCATCTATGAAGAACTGCTACACATTAAGGCTTTGTCACATCTCTCCACCACAGTACGTCTCTGCAGTATTTCAACTGACATGAAGATGAACATCAGCTCTTTGGTTATGCTGCAGTGTTTTTTTTAATCGCCTTTTTTATTGGTTGTTTTGTAGGTAAAGAGAGAGCTGGCAGGTGTGCTGATCTTTGAGTCTCATGCAAAGGCAGGAACTGTGTGTAAGTAACTCCTCTTGTCTTTACCCCTGTTAGGTTTCAATTATTATTGTGGCTATTTTTAATACAGTTATCCATTCATTCATTTTGTATCTTGCTTAACTGAAAAAAAAATTAAAAAATACCTTTCTGTTATCACTATATACCATTCCTAATTCATATTTTCGGTATCTGCTTAACTGGATAAAAAAATAGTTTATAAAATTAGGTATATAATTAATATAATTACTAATATAATTAATGTAATTATAGCACTGTAACAGAGAGACAAACAGATATATAGTTGTGCAACTTCTAACCTATGACTTCACTTTCACACAAGTAGATAGATAGATAGATAGATAGATAGATAGATAGATAGATAGATAGATAGTTGGTTTAATGACACAAGTGCTAATAAACAATGTAATACTACAGCTTTCACTAAAATTTGTGATGTACAAACTTTGGATTGACGTCATGATCTGAAGTCAGACAAAGTTAGACTTGTGCTGCGTTCCATTCAAAGTGGGAAGTTGGAATTTTTAACTGGAAGGCCCACTTAAGTCGAATTTTCAACTTTGAAACTTGGGGTATGTTTGTGAAGCCCGAGTTTGTCTGACTTCTGATCATGACGTCAATCCAAAATGGTGACGTACACCACAAATTTTAGTGAAATCTGTCGTATTATACTGTTTATAAGCACTTCAGTCTATGTGTGTCTAATTAAACCAGTTGTATGCACAAAACTGTCCAGCTACTGGACATGCTGCTACGGGTTGCTGCTAAAAGTAAGATAGATAGAAAGATAAATAGATAGAGTAAGGCACCATATAATAGATAGATAGATAGATAGATGTGAAAGGCACAGTATAACATAGATAGACAAACAGACTCATAGTTGTACAATTCCTAATTCATAACTTCACTTTCACTCAGCTAGATAAATAGACAGATAGATATGTAGGAAAGGCACAATAAAATAAAAAAACATAGATATTAAAGGCACTATATAATAGACCGACAGATGTTAAAGGTACTATATAAGATTCACTGGATAGATAAAAAAAATATGAAGGGAACTGTGTAGGACAGAGTGATATGAAGCCATAGATAGTTAAAGAGATGCAGCAGTAGCCATCTAAGGCATATTTTATGGGTCTTCACTTCCCTCACTCAATGGATGCTTTGGTGTTTCTTTTAGTGTTTAATCAAGGAGAAGAAGGAACGTCATGGTACATCATTCTGAAAGGATCTGTAAATGTGGTGATTTATGGGAAGGTATGTCCAAATTTGTTTCTTGGTTTTCAGTTGAGTCTGGTACTATTCCAACATGGTCCATATTCAAGAACATCATTGGCTTATATTTTTCACGTGATGACAAGAGTGGAGAGTGTTCCCTGTATGCCTCAACTCATACTTTGTCCACATATGCTTAGTGCCATTCTCTTTCTGTATCTGACACATTTTAGGATTCTGCCTTGTGCTGCTGCCTTCCTGCAGCTGATAGTAAGAGAAGACAATTTCAGTGGTGACGAATTTAACCATTTGAGGCTGGGACAATCTATAGAATGAACAACCATGTCATCAACTGTAATGGTGTCTTCCTTACTAGAAAGGGCTGCTTCATTGGTCAACATACAGTCTAGCAAGAGGCTACGGGTGCATGCCTTCAGCGGTTTGAGTAATACATATCTTATAAATGTTAGAAAAGAGCACCTCACCAAAGAGCTAAGCCATATGACACAGTGAGCATTAGGCATTGGAACTGTAACTTCAACTGCTTAAGAACATTGGAACTGTGGTGGGCCACAAAGTAGCAAAGCAAATACATAAACACATACAAAATTGATATGCAAATGCATAAAATACTACATGGGAAACAGAAAAACAAAATAAAAAATCTGATGCAGTCAGCACATCACTTTCTCTGTATTTGTAGCATGACTGCAGTATAGTTTGAATTTACTAAATATATGCAAGATGCAGTACCACATTTTAGGATGCTTTAAAGGCAAGTGTATTTAAAAACATTGTCACTAAAATGTGAACTATTTTGACTTTCTTTACCAACTTTGAAAAAAACTAATAAATCAATTCACCTTTAACACATGGATTGTATATTAATTCCATTAGTTACGGTTTGTTTTCACATGAAGCAATACTCCACCGAAAATGTATATTTTGTAGTTTGTAGTGACAGCCGAGAATTTTGGATGAATCGAGATAACAGAGTTTCCAATATACAGTAGATGGGTTCTATGGTGACCAACACTGCACAACAGCAAAAAATATCAGAAGTGCATGAAAAACTCTTGACATTACTCATGTTGCATAATCTACATCTGAAGTCCTCCAGTCACAAAATACCAAACATCCATTTTTACTAAAATACTTTTAAAGAAAGATTTCTGGAAAATTTTGTTGCGAAGGAGCCCCCAGAATGCAACTGGAAGAGTTTTGGGCCTAGCACCCCCAGCCTAGAAACTAAAGACGCCAAGTTGAAAACTTGGAGTAGGAAAACATTATTGAACACAAAAAGGCAAGTACCTGCCACAAACAGAAATACCTTGTGGTAAGTTATTAAATGCATACAATATAATCAATGTGTCTGCTGTGACTGCTGCGTTTGAAAACTCTGAACTTTAAAAGCTTCAGCTTTTAACTGAACTTAATAGTCTTAAAAATCTTTCTTTTCAAGTCCCAAATACATATTCCAAATTTTGTGAACTACTTTGAAGTGGCTTGGCTGTTATTAATACTCAAAGCTGAACAGCTGGAATTCTACCAAAACCTAATCAGATCTTAAACAAAAGTGTGAAATGTCCACCAAATGGTAGATGAATTGGTCTACTCATGCTCGAGTTACAGTGTCCCAAAAATGTTGTACCAGGCAGACACATGGACTTACAGGCACAGATCTTTCCAAATTTATTTTTTTATCGATTTCCCAAAGTATTTTCTCCACCAGCAAAAAGATAAACATGTTGATTAATTCAAAATTAACTGATGAATTAATTAATGAACAAACTTTATATTTAATAAATACTATCAAGAAATAAATGATTGACAGAAAACATAACCTTAAGAACTGCTGCCTCATAACAAGATACTTACTGTATGGAGTTTGCATGTTGTCAGCAAGGGTCTCCTCCAGGTGCTCTGGTCTACTCCCACTGTCCAGAACATCCAGGTTAGGTGGACTGGCAATGCTAAATTGGCCCTGGTGAGTGTATGTATGTATGTCTGTGTGTGTGTGTGTTCGCCTAAAGCTACTACCTGTGTGCATCTTCCTCCACTCTTGTACGTCACCCTGTGTTCCTCCCTCTTCTTAAAATACGTATTCACCACAGCCATGTCCATCCTTTTGGCAAAATCCACTACCCTATGACCTTCTTCATTCCTCACCTTGACACCATACCTACCCATCACCTCCTCGTCTCCTCTGTTCCCTTCACCAACATGCCCATTGAAATCCGCTCCAATCACCACTTTCTGTCCCTTGGGTACACTGCTCAT
This sequence comes from Polypterus senegalus, assembly GCF_016835505.1. Classification (NCBI taxonomy): domain Eukaryota; kingdom Metazoa; phylum Chordata; class Cladistia; order Polypteriformes; family Polypteridae; genus Polypterus; species Polypterus senegalus. Next base: position 178,577,797 of record NC_053159.1, read on the forward strand.
CACTTCATCCAACTCACTCCAAAAATCTTCTTTCTCACCCATTGCACACCCAACTTACGGTGCATATGCACTAACAACATTCATCATCACACCTCCAATTTCCAGCTTCATAATAATTACTCTGTCTGACACTCCTTTCACCTCCAGGACACTCTTGACATAATGTTCCTTCAGAATAACTCCTTCTCCATTTCTCCTCCCATCCACACCATGATAGAACAATTTGAATCCCCCTCCGATCCATCTGGCCTTACTCCCCTTCCATTTAGTCTCTTCCACACACAACATATCAACCTTCCTTCTCTCCATCATATCTGCTAACTCTCTCCCCTTACCAGTCATACTGCCAACACTCAAAGTTCGTACCCTCAGTTCCACTCTCTTTACTTTCCTCCTCTCCTCCTGCCTCCGGACACGTCTCCCCCCTCTTCTTCTCCTTCTTCTTCTTCGGCCAACAGTAGCCCAATTTCTGCCAGCACCCTGTTGGCTAACAGAACTGGTGGTGGTCGTTAACCCGGGGCTCGACTGATCCAGTATGGAAATCTGTATTGTTGTCCGCATATTGATTTGCCAAAATTTTGCCCTTCCTGACATAACCCTTCCCATTTATTCGGGCTTAGGACCAGCATGAAGAAACACACTGGTTTGTGCATCCCCTGTGGCTGGGTTGTGGTTTAAACTTAACAATGACCTTAAACCTGTACTTTTAAGAAAATACTACTTTAGCAAGTACAGCCTGAATTCGAATGGCTTCCCAAAAAGCAAGCTGAAAAGGAGAAGCCAACATAAAAGTAGCCCTGGGATCTCCATTTTGCAGACTGTTTAGCATGTCTAAGAGATTTGATGCCTTTTGTGGTTGGTAGAATTGTGGGTTCCTTTGGAATTTTTTGGGTTACAAAACGTGTGCCACCACAGAAAAAGTGTTAGAAAACACTGCACTACCTACACCTTTGCTCCTGGCATGCTAAAAAGATCTCCATAGCTGGTATCTCGCTTAAAAAAGACACCATTTATTACCTGGATGGTTACTTTGCGTTTTTTGCATAAATTAGCAAGGATACTGCCAACTTGAATAATCCATCCATCCATTTTCTAACCCGCTGAATCCGAATAGGGTCACGGGGGTCCGCTGGAGCCAATCCCAGCCAACACAGGGCACAAGGCAGGAGCCAATCCTGGGCAGGGTGCCAACCCACCACAGGACACACACAAACACACCCACACACCAAGCACACTCTAGGGACAATTTAGAATCGCCAATCCACCTAACCTGCATGTCTTTGGATTGGGTGAGGAAACCGGAGCGCCCGGAGGAAACCCACGCAGACACGGGGAGAACGTGCAAACTCCACGCAGGGAGGACCCGGGAAGCGAACCTGGGTCTCCTAACTGCGAGGCAGCAGCGCTACCACTGCGCCACCGTGCCGCCCAACTTGAATAATGGGTAAGGATAATCATTACACTTCTATTGCATAGTGAGAAGTCAAGCAAAATGACCCCTTTTATTGGCTAACTAAAAAGATTACAATATGCAAGCTTTCAAGAAAACTCAGGCTGCTCCTTCTTGCCTGATGTGGTGTATCACTGTGAATCGCATAACACAAAATGTTAAACCTTTAAATTAAAATTTTATTTTTTTAAAGGTAGTATACAAATACGGTACTGGATATGTATGTAATTCTTTAGGTACACACTTAAAATTATTTGGATTATTCATTTTGTAATGTTACAAACAAGAAGTTTCCTGAAGACATTCATAAGCAAACAAAGCTCCAAAAATGTAATCCAACACAGTAATCCAAAAAACAGAAGCAAAAACAAATAAACAGCACCACTCAGAAAACTCACTTCAAAACAAATTCAAATAAACCACAAAGGAGCCGTTTTCCCATCATGCATTTAAGGAAAAGCTGGGGGCGATTCTCTGTAGTGAGGTATTTGTGACCCTGTCTCTTGAGGGACCACCCATAAAGTACAAGGAATGCTGGAGAACAAATTTAAGCACATAGAAACTAAATAATAAACAAAACTGAGATAAAATGCATAATTAGACAAATAATAAAAAATAAATAACAAACAATTACAATGAAAAAAATCAAAACAAAAAAATTGAGAAACTCAGCTTACACAGAGCATTGCCTAATTAGTTGCTCCATATAATAGCAGCAGGGCAGATAGCACAAAACACTGTAGTACAGAGCTGACATAAAATATCACAAAAATGAATAGACACCATATGAATAAAAATCATAATATGACAAAATACAAATACAAAATAAAACCAAAAACACAATTAATAACATTTTATGAAACACTAGCTACGCTTTTCTGTCAAAGACAGGTAATGCAATACATTTAAAAATAGCATTCCTCCTGCTCCTCTCCTTGACATCTTCACGTGCCTCAACCTCTGTTGCCCTGTGTATATCTTCTTTTATACCTCTCCTCTGTATTTAGTGTGTCTGAACCTCTATGGCCCAACGGTTCCTCTCTCAATCACATTCCCATAATTCATGCTTCTCAGACTCTTACTTCCTGTCCATTTTTTGACTACCACTAATGTTTGATGAGCCCCAATGATCAAATATGAAAATAGCTGTCATATATTTGCAAACACCTCCCATCTTGAACTGCAACTCAGGTTGCACCTTGTTAGTATTTAGCGACCCAACATTGCTCATTCAGCTATTCACTTTGTTTTTGAAATGCTTCATTTTCACTACTTTTTGTGAAAATGAGAAAAAATTCAGGAATTGGGAGTTGAATTTCACATTCTTAAAGTATCATGTCATCATTCCCACCAATGAGCAACCAAAGTCAAACTGACAAATTAGACCAAAGCCAATCTGACCAATCAGATTGTTTGGAGGGACTGGACACATATACACACACTTGTACGCACACCCCCACACACACGTACACAGGCAGTAGTGTATAATTTATATTTAAATAATAGCAAAAAAATGAAATACATCATGAACCCAGGCAACAATTCGAGTTGTACCATAACATCTTATACCAGGGCATTCATTAATTAGAGAAAAATGGACAAGTACTTTTCCCATTTTCCTATTTGAGGGTGTAAGAAGAGATGTTACCTGACCGCAACATTGAGTGTCACAAAAAGAAGATGTTAATTATCACAGATGAAATAAAAACAAAGAAATAAACAAACTATTAACAGACTAATCCTGGATACATGGATATCAGCAAAAGAGGAGAGGCTTGCTCAAACTCACAAATGCCAAGTAGTTCACCAGGGCTCACATATCGTGTCTTGTGATTGTAAGATTGCACAAAAAAGCTCAAAATAGCTTGTGGTGCTTTTCTTTGTATCCATTTAAAAAAAAAAAAAAAACATTGCTTTTCATGTTACATAAGGGTCTTACCCCTGTGGGGGGGTTGAGAGTTGAATGTGCTTATTGTTATTTGCAACGGTTGGACTATTTTTAAACATAAAAATGTACAGCTCTTTCTCTTTCATTTGTTTGGAAAATGGCTTTAATGATATTTTTGATCTGTTTCAAATGACAAAGTTGATTCATTGCAGATAAAGAACCTAAAGAATTAAAGGGCAGACATTGGGCGGCTAAATTGTATGACTTTAGTTGCTGTTCAAGTGCTACTGTGCATCTGGACTAAGAGGCAGGAAGGGAGAGACAATACCGTTTCAAGGCCAGTAGATCTACTCTGCTTCCTTTCCCAGAATGTCTGTCTGCAGTCCCTCTGAGACCCTGCTTTTGTGTTTGACCACATTTCTGTTTCATTGGTTTGCCCAGTGGCGTCACCCTGATATCATTCAGCTCTGACCAGCCTTCCCTTTGAGTAGGTTAGCCATTTCACTTTCTCATATGACCTACTGGACACATAACCTTTCTGCCCCAGACCACTTAGTAGGACCATCAGTGTGTATCCAAGACTAGTATTCTAGACACCCACACCTGTTCTATCATATAACACAAATTTTATATAATTCACCTCTTTGGAGTTTCAATTACAGTTATAATTGTTTTGAAACAAACAACTCCAGATGGTTGACAAAGTGCCTGGGAAGAAAAACAGAATTTGTCCTGAAAAGCACATTTAAAAAGTGACCAGGTTTGTAAATGAAAAAGAAAAATATCAAGCAACCAAAACCAAAATGCAAAATCTGAAACAGTAGCTAAAAGGTAACAAAAATCAAGAGGCAAAAGTAAGTGAAAATAGCAAAATAATCACAAACTGACATTCATTATTCTTTATATCCGTTAGTCTTTATCCTGAGAAGTGGAGAAGAACTGTACTGTTGCCAATATTTAAGAATAAGAAGATATACAGGACTGCAGTAACGACAGGGGGTTAAAATTGATGAGCCACAGCATGACGTTATGGGAAAGAGTAGTTGAAGCTCAGTTAAGAAGTGAGGCGATGATTAGTGAGCACCAGTATGGTTTCATGCCAAGAAAGAGCACCACAGATGTAATGTTTGCTCTGAGGGTGTTGATGGAGAAGTTTACAGGAGGCCAGGAGGAGTTGCATAGCATCTTTGTGGACCTGGAGAAAGCATACGACAGGGTGAGGAGAGAGGAGTTGTGGTATTGTATGAGGAAGTCAAGAGTGGCAGAGAAGTATGTGAGAGTTGTACAGGATATGTACGAGGGAAGTGTGACAGTGGTGAGGTCTGCGGTGGGAGTGACGGAGATGGGATTACATCAGGGATCAGCTCTGAGCCCTTTCTTATTTGCAATGGTGATGGACAGGTTGACAGACGAGATTAGACAGGAGTCCCCGTGGACTATGATGTTTGCCGATGACATTGTGATCTGTAGCGATAGTAGGGAGCAGATTGAGGAGACCCTGAAGAGGTGGAGATATGCTCTAGAGAGGAGAGGAATGAAGGTCAGTAGGACCACCAAGACCGAATACACGTGTGTGAATGAGAGGGAGGTCAGTGGAATGGCGAGGATACAAGGAGTAGAGTTGGTAAAGGTGGATGAGTTTAAATGCTTGGGATCAACAGTACAAAGTAATGGGGATTGTGGAAGAGAAGTGAAAAAGAGAGTGCAGGCAGGGTGGAGTGGGTGGAGAAGAGTGTCAGAGTGATTTGGGACAGACGGGTATCAGCAAGAGTGAAAGGGAAGGTCTACAGGACGGTAGTGAGACCAGCTATGTTATATGGGTTGGAGACGGTGGCACTGACCAGAAAGCAGGAGACAGAGCTGGAGGTGGCAGAGTTAAAGTTGCTAAGATTTGCATTGGGTGTGACGAGGATGGACAGGATTAGAAATGAGGACATTAGAGGGTCAGCTCAAGTTGGACGGTTGGGAGACAAAGTCAGAGAGGCGAGATTGCATTGGTTTGGACATGTGCAGAGGAGAGATGAGGGGTATATTGAGTGAAGGATGCTGAGGATAGAGCTGACAGGGAAGAGTAAAAGAGGAAGGCCTTATCAAAGGTTTATGATTGTGGTAAAAGAGGACATGCAGGTGATGGGTGAAACAGAACAAGATGCAGAGGACAGAAAGATATGGAAGTAGATGATCCGCTTTGGTGACACCTAATGGGAGCAGCCGAAAAAAGAAGAAAAAGAAGAAGTCTTTATCCAAACACTTGGATGCAACCTGACTCGTGCCATTACCTCTAATGGCAATAGCATCATGACATCATGCTTCGTTAAAAACATAATATTACATTTCACAGACTCTGAAAATCATGTACCAGTTAAGCTCAGCAGATGGTGCCAGTCACTTTCGTATTTTATACTTTTAATAACAGCGATCCTAAATTGTCCCTAGTGTGTGCTGTGTGTGTATGTGTGTGTGTGTGCGTGCGCTCCCTGCGGTGGGCTGGCGCCCTGCCCGGGGTTTGTTTCCTGCCTTGCGTCCTGTGTTGGCTGGGATTGGCTCCAGCAGACCACTGTGACCCTGTAGTTAGGATATAGCGGGTTGGATAATGGATGGATGGATGGATAACACCATGATTTTGCCTTGCAGTTGTTATTAAAGACCAGTAGATCACATACAACTTTTTTATTTACAGTGCATTACAGAATGCTTCTTTTTCAGCTGCATGTTGTAGCTGCAGTTAGTGAGAGAGCTATTAGGTGGAAAGTCAAAACAGTCTGTCGTCAATCCCAAAACCACAACCCTAATTCAAAACTGAAAAACATACCCTAAAGTTCTACACTAAAGTATTAGGCTAGAACCTATCATGGTAGATCTGGGCACAAGACAGTATTATGAACCCTGGACTTGTTACCAGTAAAGTGCAGGACTCAAATATATGAGACAAATTTAAGGAAGCTTATCAGCCTAACCTGCACATCATTCAAATATGGAGGTAAACTGGAGTAACTGGGGAGAAATACATACAGACACAAGTAAGATGTGCAAAGTTCACATATGCAATGAGTGAAAATTGAACCTAGGACTGTTACGTAGTCAGGCAGCAGGACCTATCCATGTGCAACCATGCCACCATTGATTAATATTTAACATAACATTCTCTAACATGCTTGATCCAGATTAAGGCTGCAGGAGAATAGAGGGATCTATCCTGGCAGCACTGGGCACAAGGCAGGAGATGCTCCTGGAAAATGTACCAGTTCATTACTGAGCCTTGATTAACACAGTAATAATTAATATATTGAGTTATTGATAACTTTGAAGTATTTAGGTGCCCATATTGTGACAAACATTGGTGATGGATACAGGCTGGATCCAAGAGTAGTAGTAATGCAGTAGTCAAGACCACCTAATTGAGAATGAGTCAAGATCAAGACAATAGCATATCTAGTCCAAGCCAAGACCGAGACCAAAGGCGTCCAAGACCAAGTCAAAACCAAGACTGGTCAAATACCTTGAATTACAGTTTAATTGCTAAATGTTTAAACATTTCTCTGCAAAAATTCTAAAAGGAAAGAGAGAATTTTTCAATTTGATTGCATACCTCGAATGCTCAACAAAGTAAAAGGAAAAAATCATTTTAAAATGGTGCTTTCAAAAATAGCAACCACCTAACCACACTTCTTAATGAACAATGAAAAGACTATTGCAAGCTGTGACCAAGACTTACTCTGTGCAGTCTTATTACAGCCAATGAAAACTAAATGATATATCTTTTTTAAAGTGCATTTTTAATCAATAACATTCTTTGTGTATTCAGTTTTATTTTATGCCAGCGGGTGTCTCATTTACCTTGTCGGTGTGTTTCCTTTACAGGGGGTTGTATGCACACTCCATGAGGGAGATGACTTTGGAAAACTTGCACTGGTGAACGATGCTCCAAGAGCAGCATCCATTGTCCTGCGTGAAGACAACTGCCACTTCCTGAGGGTGGACAAGGAGGACTTTAACAGGATACTGAGGGTGAGTGGGAAAGCATCTAATTAATGTAGGCTTTTGGGGTGTAGTGAAAATGAGATATTGGCATGTGCTACAGGCACAAAGGTGCTACATTTGTCTTGACTATATTCATACCCTGCACTGGAGTCCTGCACCAAGGTAACATAGCTGTCTCAGGGCACTGAACTGTAAGAAAATCCAGGATAAGGAGCCGATGGTAGAATGGTCCGAGTAGAGGAATTTGCCATTTAACATTGAAGATGTAGAGACAGGACTATTTTTTAACAGATTTTTATGAACATTGATATGATGATTGATTTCACAAAGGGAAATGAAGAAAGTGTAGTAGAAATTTAGAAAAGGGCCTTCAAGGACTTCCTATAGAGCATCTTACAGTAACTTATTGCTAGGTTACACAAGTAAAGGCTTTGTTAACATCCTTTTTATATTGAGGTAAGTGACTTCTAGACAAGCTACTGATTGTAGATTTCACAATATATCAGAAATTCTGTCTCCTCTGTTCCTGCTATTTTTCACATTTTAGACTTTTGTCATACCTCACAAAAACCTCAAAGAAACTGGCAGCAGCATTTGTTTCCCCATGTGTGGTGATCCAGCTGTGCAGTTGGACATGTGATAGTGTGGTTGGTTCATCTCCATCACCACAGGGAATGTTAAAAACATCTGTTTGCCCTTGCAGAGTGCCCTGCTACTACCACACTGCCTCGTATCTCATACTAGGTTAGGAAGTAGCATTACATTCAGCCAGCAGGGGGTAACGTTAGACTGGGATATGAAGACTGCTGGAAAGTGAAAGCAAGCAAAACAACTCAAAGGTGGAAAGAGAACTACTACTACAAGTTTTTTTTTTTTTGTAATTAATTTTTTATTGATGTCAAAAATATAATAAAGTGATAAAAAAAGAAAGGAAATTTTCATATATAAATTTTGAAGAAAACTCCCTTATCAACATTCATCCAAAACTCACCCAACCCCAAAGCTATTTAAGAAGTGGATTAAATTGGAAATGATGGAGCACACAGGTCACTGACAGGTCCCAGAGGCCCACATGTAAATCTAATAGAGTTAAATTTGAAATCAAGGGTTTGCTGTCAGCCATAGCTTGATCAGGGAGATAAGAGTTTTCCCATTTACTAATAATCTGTGCAGGTACTGACAATTTTAATAAGGCAGGGTTGTATAAAGAGGTCTTCCAGACCAAGAAAGTGACAGGTTTAGGATTCTTCCATTGAGAAACTATTAGACTTTTGGCTGGTATTATGGCCAATGAGATAATGTGCTGGTAGTGAAAAGAAAGAGAGTGAGTAGAGAAGTCTAACAGAAGTGGAGTAATAAGAGCAAGGAATGGAGATAGATAAGATAGAGGACAGGGCCGTAGCAATTAAAGCGCAAAGAACAGAAACAGTGGGACATTCCCACCTACTTCTAAAAGTTGTTAAAAAAATCACTAATGTTATTCCAGTTATAAGCAGATGAATTTAAAATAAAGATGTTTTATTTGGAATATGGCTGTGGACAGAGGAATTCAAGAGCGGTAGGAAGGATTTTCATAATAAGGAATAGTACTTTAAAACACAGAAAACTGAAAATAATTTAAATGGAATCTGAAAAACATTAAAGGTAATTCAAGCTGGATCAAGAGAACCTTTAGAACAGGGGTGCAAAATACATCAATCGCGATCGACAAGTAGATCACAGAGGTAGTGCAGGTAGATCGCGTTGCATTCAAAAAAAATTTCTTTTAAAATGTTAGTCTATCATATATCCTCCCTATGGCATGTGCCACTTGATTGACATACAGGGCGGCCAGTCTGAGGTCTCTTTTCTTCTAACACACTGGTCATCCTGCACACACAATCAAACGCGTGAGCTACTGCAAAACTCTGGCTATCTACGTGATCTAATTAGCCTTCCAATTTATATCGACTAAAGAAGGGATTAAAAAAGAAATTGTTGTTTATGGGCTGGATGTGGAATTGGAAGAGGATTTTTTTCTCTCACAATGTCACTATCGAAGTGCGTTTGTCTGATCTGTCAATCTATCATTGCTATTCCAAAGAAGGAAAATGTGGAAAGGCACTTTTGAATTGTTCATAAAAACTACGAAACTGACTTCCTTCCGAAAAGCGATCTGAGAAAGAGAAAGGAGAGGGAACTAAAATCGCAGTTAATCGGACAGCCGTCATTTTACACTCGGCTAAATTCAAAAGCAAAGGCAGACACACCGAAACATCATTCTGGGTGAGTCACTCAATCATTAAGCATAAGAAGTCCTTCCAAGATGGAGAGATGATAAAAGATGCCTTCGTTGAGGCAGATGGCTAAGGAGAAATTCCTGCTGAGATTTCAAGACCCCTGGCTGGAGATAAAGGAGTTTCTCCTTGGCATTAAACATGCAGAATACAAGCATCTTAATAATGGTCAATGGCCGATAGACTTGGCATTTTTTTCCCCGATCAGACCAACATGTTGAATGAGCTTAATTTACAGCTGCAAGGAAAAGAGAAAACCAATATGGTCAATATGATTAGCTCAGCTAATGCTTCAAACGAAAAATGAAACATCTGTCCTCAAAGCTGCAGCGCCTTGATTTGGGGAACATCCAAAACCTCGCGTCAGAGCTGGAGACGAAATGGAAGGCATGTGCGCAATAAGACAGCATCCGCTACACAGAGCAGATTGAAAATTGTCTGTCAGACTTTATCTAATGGAAAAAAAGTGACAATTCGAGTGTTGCCCAATGTAGCAGAGTAAGAGTAGCGTTTCTTCTTCACAAATGTACTCAAGTAAAAGTAAAAAGTATGGTGCAGTAAAACTACTCTTAGAAGTACAATTTTTTTAAAAAGTTACTCAAGTAAATGTAACGGAGTAAATGTAACTCATCACTACCCACCTCTGATACTCAGTATATAAGTATATATATATATATATATATATATATATATATATATATATATATATATATATATATAATTTTTAATGTAGGTAAATCATTTTGACCTGGCCATTTTAAAATTAGCTCGCAAGCCGAAAAAGTATGGCACCCCTGCTTTAGAATGACTCCTTTTGCAATGACACAGATAATCCTAGTTGTTTCCAGGGAACAGTAAATATGCCCTAGTCTGGATGAAAAGAATCAGTTTTAGAAGGATGTAGAAAATTAATTTCAGTTGGAGCCACAGAGATAATTCCACAAATAATTGAGAATGATAGGAGATGTGTATTTGGAAAAGAAAAAAGCTTTCACTTATGAATAGTTTCCAGTGTATAGGGAGGTATAATTGCAGTTGGACCTGCAGATATACAGTAATTCCAAGTAGATCAAGGGATTATTGAGTATGCCGTCAGTTGTAGTCATATAGATTGATTTTAGTTGAACTAGGGGAATTCAGTTCAATTTTCAAATCAATATATTCTCATTAAGTGCACTTCCACTTAAGATCCAAATGCACTATATGCTAGGGCATACAAAAAAGTTGCAACATAAACTACACAAAACATAAGGAAAATGAAATAGTATATTTAAAAAAAACATATATAATATACACATTATGTACAGTATGTTAACAGAATAACCTTTAGATGCAGATACTGTTCAGAGTAATTAAAATTGATCAGAGGTAGACAGAGAAAACAGTGTTGAACTATGACAATCCATTTCTTTAATCATAGGTGAATCACATTGATAATTACAGCACATACAGTAGACGCAATAGGATAGGGGAAATTCCAGTTGGATCACAAAATATGCTAAGCATGGCAGCAAGGATGTTAATCTTAAGGATATTATGTTTGTGTTCAAGAACTTGTAGAAAACGATTTCAGTCATATTTTTGATGATAGAGAGCAGGGGTCTGCAAACGTGGTCCTGGAGGGCCATAGTGGGTGCTCGTATTTGTTCTAATCTGACTGCTTAATTACAGTAAAAATCAGTCCTTGCCATTTACAGATCTTATTTATTCAGGTCATTCTTATGTTGTAGATTTTCCCTTCCTAAGAAGCCTGAAGTGGATGAGCAATTCTTATTCCTTCACTTTTTTCTCTTCAGTTTCCTTCCAATTATTTTTATCAAACCAGATAGTCAATGATGAATACACACATGTGGAAGTTAGATGGAGAATTGCTTGCTCCTTTTTCATTTGTGTCTTACTGCTAGTAAGGAGCAATTAAAAATAGCAATCGTATCTGTTTAAGGCTAAAATAAGCAATTACGGTTGTGGAATCTTTCAAGCAAAATAACCAAAATGTATCATAAAAATGTTGCTTGAGCAATAGGTGCTTCAACGGCAATCACAGAGTTTTCATTAAAAATAGGGTCGGAACAATAACCTACTGCCACTAAGGCTTTCAAGGACTTTGCAGACACCTTATATACAGAATGCTGTTGGATATGGAAAAATGATCAAAATTCAGCTCACAGCATTTTAAGAATGATTTCTGTTAGATTTGTTGGACTAAGTTTAGTTGTAAACATATTAGAAAGAGCAGTGGGTAGACACAGAACATTTTATATAGCATCTTACAGAATAAATGCAAGGAGTTGATATATAATTTTATATAGCACATTTTTTATAACTTAATTAACTTTCTGAAACCCACCTAATCCAGTTCAGGGTCACAGGGAAGCTAAGTCTATTACGCATCTTCGGGCACAAGGCAGGAAGCAGATACAGACAGTGTGCGTGCTAGTCCATCACAGAAGGCATTTGCTCTCTGTCACACACACACACACACACAGCCATAGTCACACTGGGCCAGTTTGGAGCTGCCAGTTAACACAATGTGTACGTATTTAGGATGAGGGAGTACCAGAGAAAAACCAACACAGACATACAAAAACATGCAAATTCTGCATAGGTGGCAGCTGGGTGCAGCATATGGACTAATTGTGTTTTTTTCTCAATTACTTACTAACTTCAACTTGTGTGAGCGCTCAAATAGTATCCATGATGGTTTGCTTCTGTGAGTTACCTTGCATAAATGCATCTGCTAAATAAAGAATAATATTAATACATTAAGAATCCTCCAGTTTCAAGATAAGGTTGATGGTCATGATGCTGTAAAGTGACAATATATGTATACAGTGTTGGTGAGACATGTAAATACTGTAAGGACTTCACTGTACTTTATACAAGTGAACATCATTATTGACATTAGAGGTTTGTCCAAGGTTATTGTGAGCTCAAAAGAAACCACAAGATGATACTGGTGCCAAAATATGTAATCAGGGACGAGTCAGAGTCAAAGCCAGATAGACAGTCAGAGCCAAGTGAACGCTAAGGGCAAAGGGAACTTGAGAGTCACCATCAGAAATAAGTAGTAGCCAAAAACACAAACTAACGCGGGGGCCATTTAGTTTCCAACTGCTAAGATTTTTAAGTTGTTTAGGAAAATACATTGAGGGATGCTGAACCTGCTGCACACCACCATATTTATAGTGGAAGTATGGGTGATGTCACCAATCTTGAATCCCATGAAAATGATAATTGGAATTTGACAATGATTAGACAAAACAATGACACATAAAACAAACAAAAAAAGACAGTAACAAGAAACAACATCCAGTCAGCCAGTCATCAACCAACCCACTATATCCTAGCACAGGGTCACGGGGGTCTGCTGGAGCCAATCCCAGCCAACACAGGGCGCAAGGCAGGAAACAAACCCCGGGCAGGGTGCCAGCCCACTGCAGGACACACACACACACACACACGCACACACCAAGCACAGACTTGGGACAATTTAGGATTGGCAATGCACCTAACCTGTATGTCTTTGGACTGTGGGTGGAAATCGACGCAGACACGGGGAGAACTTGCAAACTCCACGCAGGGAGGATCCGGGAAGCAAACCCAGGTCTCCTTACTGCGAAGCAGCAGCGCTACCACTTCACCACCATGCAAAAAAAAAGGGCAACAAAACTAAGGTCAGAAATACAGTATGATTCTTACATTCCTAAACCTTAGTTCAGACAGAAACACACATAAAAATTCTACAGACATAAACTTGAGCTTAATAATGTAAGATGCCAGCAGTGTGCAAAGAAAACTGAACGTACATATCAGCCCTGTTCCCAGGGATGACATAGTAAGGTTAATAAAATGGAGAGGTGGGTAGGCATTGTGGGGAAGGAGCGTAGACTGAAAAAACCCAGGATACAGAGTCTGATCCGCATGGTGAAAGAGAGCAATGGGAGAGCACAGGGACAGCTGTAACATTAGGAGAACATATTGTGTGGATCCTGAAGGCTTGTTGTTTTTATGGTGTGTTCTGTGGCCCTAAAAGCAGGAATGGGTGGATTGTGGTAGAGGCTGCAAGAGAAGAAAACAAAGGTACTAGCAGACTTACCTGGGAAAATTCAGTGTGTCACAATAATAATTCAAAGTCAGGACTCTCAAACCAAGAAACACATGTACTATGCACCACCATGCCACCCTAACCCAAGTTATTTGAGTATAAAAGGTTTGACGTATGCTAAGAATTAAAATGTAATATTTTATTGAACACAGAGTTCCTGATTTAATCAGAACTTGAAGTGATTATCAGGGATTGAGTATATCAAACTTTTTTACTTTACTGAATGCCTTTCACAGAGAAGACATTTGTAGCACATAGTAAAATGTCTAATCTTGTTTCTCTGTGTTGGGGCATTCAGAAATGCCCCCCAGGTGAGTTCCCAAACTTGGACTTCACAGATTTATTGTTGTGTGCATAAAGAGGCACCATGCCCTGAATCTGTGCCATATTACTGTCTGGATGGACAATGATCTCTGCCACCCTGCTCCCAATGACTTTTGGCTTGGCTCCCTTTCAAATATGGCAAGTTGAATTAACATTCAAATTGAATTTTAAGGTATCTCAAAATATGTTTACTTGAGGATATCTTAAAATGCATTTCAGATATCTCAAATAATTGTGAAGATGTCTTAAAAATGAATCACTTTGAGATATCTGATGTGCAATTTGAGATTTCTGAAATGCCAGTCAAGACATGTTATCTCAAAATGACTTTTTATAAAATTTCCTATGTTTCCAGTAGGGCTCCTGCCATTTTAAGATATTTTCCATTGTACAAAAAATTATTTTAAGATATCTGGAAAACCATTTGACTCAAATGGTCTACTTTTTAAAGATAATTCAAAATGTAATCAAGACAATTTAAAATGCATTTCAGAATCTTCATATCAACTCATGTTTTTAAGGTCTAAACTTCATTTTTCAGATGTCTTAAATTAATTTCCTGATAGCTTTTAATCTTTAAAATCATAAAATGTATTTCAGTTTATAAAAGTATGTAAACTTAAAAAAGTCAGGATTTTATTTCAAGATGTCTGAATATCCTTTTCAGGTCCAATGCCTATAAAAAGTATTCATCCCCTTGGACGTTTTGACATTTTATTATACAACATTGAATCCTACCAGATTCAGTTTGGCTTTTTTGAGACTGATCAACAGAATAATACAGATCTCTGTAAATTAAATACAAATGTAAAACACAAAATAATTGATCACATTTACCTCTTTCACTCTGTATTTAGTAGATGGCAGCCATGATGGATTTGAGTCTGTGTGCTCAGGTCTTTCTCTGTTAGCTTTGCACATCTGCATTTGCCATTTTTCACCATTCTTCCTTACAAAACTGTTCAGACTCTGTCTGGTGCCATGGTTGTTGTGAGTGAACAGATTCCTTGTTGGATTTAGATTTGAATTCTGACTCAGACACTCCAGGTCATTGTTTTTAAGGCCCTTATGTGTATGTTTCACTTTTTGCTTGGGGTTGTTTTCTTGTAGCAAAGAAAATCTTTTCCCAAGGCACATGCTTCTTGCAGACTCCATCACATTTTTCTGCAGGATTTGCCCATATTTTGCTGTATTCATTTTACCCTCACAAGCCTTCCACAGCCTGCTGCAGAGAAACATTTGCACAGCCTGATGCTGCCACCATCATGCTTCACGGTGGAGATGTTGTGTTTTTGATAATAGTCTGATGGCCAAAAGTTGTACATTTTCCACTTGACTTCAAAGCCTCCCATGTTCTTTAATGCAAACTCTAAGTGAGATGTTGTGTATGTTTTATTTTAACAATCTCTCATAAAGCTGCGACTGGTGAAGCATCTGGGCAACAGTGGTTGTCTGCACAGTCTCTTCAGTCTCCCTATTGTAGCTTGTAACTCCTTCAGAATTTTCAGAGGTCTCTTGGTGGCCTCCCTCACTAGTCTTCTTCTTTTCATTTCTTAATGATTATTTTAACTGGAATTCAAGGGACATTCAATGACTTAGATATTTTCTTGTCTCTGTCCCCGACTCGTGCTTTTCAATCACCTTTTCACGGAGTGGCTTGGAGTGTTCTTCATTGTATAGGTTAGGCCGTGACACTGGACTTTCCAGATACAGGAGCATTTATACTACAGTCTATAACTAATACCCCATGACAAGTGATCTGATTATGTGATTTCTAAAACCAGTTGGATGCACCAGTACTTATTTAAGGGAGTCATATTAAAGGGTTTAGTTCTTAGACAATCAGTTCATATATTATTCTGTCTCTTTTTACTGTCCAGGACGCATCCCATTCTTCGCTTGTCTGTCCACCCTATTGGTCAATGCTGCTGCTTTTCCATTTGCATTAGCCGGCATGCCCTATTTCTTTATGAGATCACTTCTCAGAGCTTAGCCTGAAATAAGACATGGTGCCCACTCTCTACAGCATTGTTACCAACAAATAAAAAAGCATGCGTCTTCTAATTTTCTTTTTTCTTTTTTGACCAAATCAATCAAAGCATTTTTAAGATTTTGGGGTATTTAGTTTTGCAATTGTCTTATTTTGTCTACCCCTAAATATTGATATATCGAAATGTCCTTTTTTGGCGAATACCTGGTGCCCAAGATATACAATCCTTCCAAATTTCATTTTTTTAACTAAATTGAGTGTTTTTGTTGAAGTGTGAGTAAGTGAGTCAGTCAGTTAACTTTGCATTTTTTTATATATTGATTAATTTAGACTACTTTTTGTCCATTTGACATTTAAGAGTGTTTTCTGTTTGATCATTGTTAAAAAAGCCAAATTAAATCCATTGGGATTTAATGTTATAAAACAGTAACATAAGAAGCCTTCCAAGGCAGTGAATACTTTTTGTAGGCACTGTATCTGTATCTAGAGTATCATCAACATATCTGTGACAGACTGGTGCCGAGTCCAGGGCTGGTTCCTGCCTTGTGTCCAGGGCTGCCAGGAAATTCATCAGCCCTTTGTGACCCTGAACAGGGTTTCAGAATATTAAGTTACACATAATGGAAATGTATTTCCAGATATCTCAAAATAGCTTATTCTTCATTCAAACAAATTTCAAGGCATCTCAAAATGACTTTCTTGGTATTTTAAGAGATTTCAGGTACATTTTTGATATCTTAAAATCGAATGGAATGGAATGGAAAACAGGACATTCTACAGGAGCGAATTTTGAGATATCACAGGATCAATTTCAGGTCACAATATTAACAATGCAGAATCTGATTTTGAGATGTCTTAAAAATGGTTTTTCAGATATCTGTAAAGCTGAACTTTATTCTGGCATACCTGAAGTGTAATTTGAATTGTCTCTTAATGTAAATATAGCATGCCGTGCATCCCACCATTCCAACTTTTAATTGTCTTTTCCCCCCACCCTTGCCCTCTCATTAGTGTGACGCCAGTTGCTGCGACTTGCTGGGATTGTGCTGCCATACCTGCCTTTGACAGGTGACAAAGCCACATCAAGCAAGCGCAGAATTCAACGTGTGGGTGGTCCTGATTGCGGAGGTGCGTGCCAAGGCAGGCCTGACTCTACGGGGGCTCTCCAGGCATCGGGGCGGGAGCGAGAGCCTGGAGAATGACAGAAAATGCTGAGCATGGTTCTGTCTTGTAGGATGTGGAAGCCAACACTGTCCGGCTGAAGGAGCATGATCAGGACGTGCTGGTGTTGGAGAAGATCCCCTCGGGCAGTCGTATATTGAATCATGGAAGTTCGCAGAGCCAGCACAAGTAAGACCGTTTGGTTTAATAAGGATTTTGTGGGAGGTGGGGTGGTGGGCTGCATGAGAACATGGAGATCATGACGCTGTCGGTGACTCTCTCTGCAGAGAGAACTAATGTTTATTATATATGCAGTGTGAAGTATAAAAAGAAGAGTGAAAAACATAATTAACAACATCAGAAGGATAAACAATTACAAAAAGTGCTAGTGTTAAAAAAAGCTACCACTTTATAATGTAAATATTATACTGGAGACTGTTCTGGCAGACATATGGGTGGAGTGGGGTGCAGCGCCAAGAGACACATAGTACCACATTTTTTTTTGCCCCATTTTGATCATTTCCACACTTATGCACAGCTTAGGGCTTTAATACCCCGACTAACCCTGACTCTGATGCAAACAAAAATCATTTTATTTACAGTAGCAGTTCACTTCCCAAGCAGCTGGCTTTATCCACACTGCGGAATGCGCATGTAAAATGGAATCAGACCGTTCCTCCATTAATGAAGGCGAACAATCTCTGTGTGCTTGTCTGCCCCCAAATCTTTCTTTCAACCACACTGTCTGTGCCATGACCTGCATCAGAAATGAGTGAAAGAAGGTGAAGTGCACCAGGAATGGAGAGGCCAAGAGCAGCAGGGTGCCCTATAATATCTCTCAAACACTTCTAGCATTTTACTGAAGGTTATATATTTAGTGATCTTCGTTTCTGTCAAATTCTGATCTACTAGAAAAAAAGACAAAATTAGATGTGTAAATTATCAACCACCCAAATTGGGATGCAAAGCAATGAATGACAGCCTCGGAAGGAGGAGTCTGACAGTTGAAAGATGGCTGACGGACACGGCACTTCTACACAGTCAGTCTTCTGTCTTGTCAACTTGTTCTACACCTTCAGCCCACTCAGGCAGTGTCCACATTTATGTTGTAAGCACAATGTTTATTTTTTATAGCACCTTTCAGTTAGAAATGCCATGCTAAGGTTCCTGACTAGTGCAACAATTACTGAAAGCTTATATTTCTAAAATGCATATAATTGTAGTAGCGGTTGGTGAATTTCCTCTGGGTCACATAGTTGACTTTTTTTGTATATGGCACCTTTCAGTAATAAAGGTCATTTACAGCAGTGTTTCTCAAGTTAAGGCCTGAAGGCCACCTGAGGCAGCAGATTTATGTTCCACTTTACAATCAGTGAGTCATTTTATTGTTAGTTCATCTCATTGTTTAATTAATGTTTTTTCCTCTTCTTCTGCTGTTCTGCATTCAGAAAATCCCAGTAGTGTCAGAAGAAACATTTACAACAATTTTAGAAATGATTATATTTTTTCATCTCTGTAAATGTTTAACTGTCTATTGTTGTTTTCCTATGAATTTATCTTTTGCTGTGGCCCTTGCATTCTTAATTATATTTTAATATAATGACAGTCAAGAAGGAGTTGAGTAGACATCATGGCAAATGACACTGCATACGGGAAGGATTCAGTTATTTCAGTGTCAGCCCCTTTAACGCCCAGATGTAAATAATGCGTTAAATAAACAGAACACCTGCATAATGGCAATGTCAATGTCTTATTTATGTATATAGCACCTTTAAAACAACATAAGAATGCAGTGGCCAAAGTGCTTTACAATAATAGAATAAAAGAAAAACATACAATTAACATGAATAACATAAATAGAAATAAAATAAATGAACATAAATAAAATAAATAAAAGTAATGTTACATTACTTCTATTTATTATTTATTAGTAATGTTACATAATCACAATGAGGAAACCATCAGTATTACTGAAAGTCACAGAATGCAAATGAATAGAAATGAGTCTTTAATCTCATTGTGAATAGTTCAATTGTAGACGACTCGTTTATGTGACGAGGTAAAGAGTTGCACAGGCGAAGAGCAGCAGCAGCACAAGTCCTGTCTGTCCCCCTTAGTTTTACACTCTGCACGAGGGACAACAAGAGACAACTGACCAGAAGATCTAAGCACTCTGGATGGCTGGTGTAAAACACACAATTCAGATAAATAGGCAGGAGCGAGCCCATGTAAAGATTTAAAAACTAGCAACAAGATTTTAAAATCAATTCGAAAACTGACAGGCAGCCAGTGTAAGGAAGGTAATATTGGAGAAACAGAATCAGACTTTCTTGCCCCAACCAGAAAGCAAGTGGCAGCATTCTGGACCAACTGTAACCTGCGTATCAGAGATTTGCTAATCCCAGAATACAGCGAGTTGCAGTAATCAAGGCGAGAGAAGATACAAGTAGGAGTAGCTTTCTCAAGATCCCTAGATGATAAAAAAGGCTTGATCTTACCTAATAGACGAAGCTGGAAAAAGCAACTCTTGATTACAGAATTAACTTGTTTCTCAAAAGAGAGGTTACTGTCAAAGATAACACCAAGATTGCAGACTTGAGGTTTGCAAAAGACCGAGAAAGAGCCGAGAAGTCCAAGACCAATTTGGCCTTTAGCTGATGGACCCACTATAAGCACCTCCGTTTTATTTTGATTCAGATCAAGAAAATTATTAGCCATCCAGGATCTTAGTTCAGAAAGACAGTTGTGCAGTTGAGTCATTGCAGAGTTGCAGACGGGAATATAAACCTGAGTATCATCAGCATAGCAGGGAAAAGAAATGTTAAATTTCCTAAAAATAGCTCCAATAGGGTGAAGGTATCTAGAGAATAAGATAGGACCCAAAATGTATCCCTGAGGAACACCACATTTAAGAGGAGCAGTAGACGAAAAAGAGGAATTTAAAGTCACTGAAAAGTATCTACCAGTTAGATATGACCTGAACCAGTTAAGAGCAGCCCCTTTAAGCCCAACAAGATGTTCAAGCCGCAATAGCAATGCCTCATGGTCAATAGTGTCAAAGGCAGCAGACAGATCAAGGAGGACAAGGACTGCAGTGCCACCTGAGTCAATAATAATAGAGATGTCATTGAATACTTTAAGGAGGGCCGTCTCAACACCATGATAACGCCTAAAGCCAGATTGGTAGATCTCAAATAAATTATTGGAGTTAAGGTGATCAACCAATTGATTATAAATAATTATTTCTAATATTTTAGCCAGAAATGGCAATTGGGAAATCGGGCGAAAATTGGCTGAAACTCCAGGATCTAATTCTGCCTTTTTTAGACAGGGACATACCGCAGTATGTTAAAAAAAAAAAAAAAAGAGGACACAAAACCTTCATTAATAGAATCATTGATAATGGCTAGTAAAGATGGACCCAAAACATCAAAGGCTTCCACTACGAGGCGTGGTGGTACAATATCAAGAGGACTGAGAGCTGGTTTAAGGGTGTCAATAGTTCTTTTTAACTGTGAAAATAAGACAAGATCAAAAGATTCCAAGACAAGGATGATGATGACGATGATAATGAAAATCTTTTAAATCCACAGAATAAAAAAACACTACATTATATCTATGTAACACACATTAATGTCTGCTAAATACCAACTAAAATTTAGAAAACTGTTTTTGTAATTTTTGGACTGACACCAAAACAAAGAAACTGGGAAATAACTGGTTGCTAAATTGCATTTTCAATTAAAAGCTGAATTGGTTGGCACAGGTAGCACACTGATTTACAGAACAATAACAATTGTTTTTGTATATCTTTTATGTGAGTGCTGACAGGTAATAACAGGGCAGTGCAGACTAATTCAGCAATTCTGTGATTAATACTCAGGTCTACCCATCACATATAGGGCAGCTTGAATTCTTCCAGCCATAGATTCAATGAGGTTTTAGAAACATTCCTTAGGGATTTTGGTCCATGCTGACTTGATGGCATCACACTGAATTTTCAGCCATCATTTTGTGCTGCAAACTTGCCAATACCACACCTACCAAAGATCGGATTGAGACCATTGGTGTAAACTGAAGTCATTGTCATGTTTTTGAAACCAGCATGAAATTACGCAGTTTTTGCAAATTGTTATCAACAGTATTCTCAGTTGGTATTAAAAGGCCTAATATGCCCCAAGAAAATATTCACACTCCATTCTACTACCACCAGCAGCCCCTTTGGCACAAGTTGGGATGGATTCATGAGACCTTGTTGTTTACACCAAATTAATACCAAAAAGGAGACTCATCAAACCATGTGACTTTTTACATCTTCATTTCTCCTACTTTGGTTACCATTTGCTCATTATAGTCTTATCCTCATATTCTTACACAACAAAATTGCAACTCAAGGTCAAAGCCTACCTCATTGTGGATTCAGAGATGCCCCTCCGTACACCACCATGTGTAACAGTGTATATTTGACGTCTTTCTGTTAGCTTGAACAAGCCTGACCATTCTGCCTTTCCTGGAAGGATCAGGCGCAAAAAAGTAACTAACATGGGCAGAAACCCAGATCAATACAATGGCCACTCATACAAATACTCACACAGTGCCAATTTAGAATCTCCTGTCAACCCAGTTGACACATTTTTGGAGATGTGAAAGGGTTACTGGAATACCTGGAGAAAACCGCATACAATGACAACACCATCATTCATTCTCTAGCACAATATAACACATGAAAGCAGGTCAAAGTGCTTTACAATAATGATGGCTAAACAGAGTTACAAAATAAGTAAAAACTAAAGAATACTTGAACCATAGAGAATCATAATACCCAACATAATTAATTAAATTATAGTCAGACAGTCAGGGTGGACAGAATAATAAAAACCTCAGTTGGCAGGATTTTGGAGAAACTTTACTTGTCAGGTTCCAGGGCCAACACATCCACCAACTGGGCACAGAATTGGACCTCAGAACACGGATCTATGAGGCTAGCAGTGCTAACCACTGTGCTGCCTATTACATGTGTGATATCTTTATAATAGTGGACTTCAATCTGCTGAGCCTAACATGGCTGTTTCTCTGCTTCTGCAATGTAACCTCTAGCAGGTAGAGTGATCCCATCAGAATCACACACTGAAACAATGGCTTATTCCAGCAGCTCTGTAATTTAAAGTAACATGCATCCACAGTGAACACTATCGCCTGGCACATTATAAAAATGGTCCAGTTACTTCCCTACTGCTTTTACAGTTGGAACCCTTCTACATTAACTCTGTTGCTCAAGGTTACACATTTAGCCAGTTCTGGGGATTATTCCAGCAGCTTCCATGAGTTAGCACCTTTTCTAAACTAATGTCTTTCCCAAAAAGCTTTAGAGTTATAACAGAACTGTTTCTGTGTTTCTCACTGTAAGCACTGGTAGGTAAAGTGATTCAAACGATGGCATGCAAACTGCAGCAAAGGGTGTTAATCCAAAGAACTTTACAGGTATGACCCGGTCGATTCCATACTGCTTCTACTTTTGGAAACCTGACAGGTTAAATGTGTTGCTCAGAGTCTGCATCCTTGTGATGTTATATAGCTCCTTTGCATTGTATGCTCCATCTGTGTAATCTTCAGGAACAGCACAATTGTTTCTATTGTTGTACACTTTAATGGCTACTGTTCTGACATTCTCATTTTCAGAGAAAACCCTATGACTATATATATCTCTGGTAGTAAAATGGCTACTGTAGCTTGATTTTTGTCACCAGAAGCTCCATCAAGGTGGCCAGTGTTAAAAAAAAAGGATGTTTAACAGGTCAGTTTTTGCCTTTTTCAGGTACATGGTGATGTCTGGAACACCAGAGAAGATATTAGAGCACTTCCTAGAAACAATGCGCCTTGACTCAACATACGCAGACCCAGGTAGGAGGTAGTAAGAGAATAAAGCAATATGAGTAAGATTAGTGTAGTCCTAGCAATTTACTATCATCTATAATGTCCAATCAATAATCCCTCACTCTTTCTCCGTTACTCTCCTATTTACAGATTCTGCACTTGAAGACTTCATTCTGATGCACTGTGTTTTCATGCCCAACCATCAGCTCTGCCCTCTGCTCATGTCTCAATATCCTTTTGTGATTTTTCTGGTTTCTCCTTCTCCAAATTACTTTGTCAGACACTATTCCAAATGATGTGCCAAAGCTATCATTTTCTAATTGCATTCTAACAGTCTCCCTAATAATCCAGTGAGATCTGCTACTTTTTCTTTGTGTTATTTTAAAACACGTGTGCCAGGCACTCCCACACCTGGAAACAGGGCACAAAGGACACTTTGCGGTAGCTTTGTGGGGATGTTTTCACACCGTATACATAAGCATGGGCAGTGATTCTATAAGTTATGTACTGAAACCAACCCTGCTGTATTACATGTATGTTACACCCTTAACAGCAAACTTTGTCCCCTGGTACTTTACAGACATGGTGCCCATGTCTACTCTGTTGTATATACTTTTTTAATTGAATTCAAATATAATGAAAAAAGCACCTACTGTGGTAGCTGTATCTGTCTGTCTGTCCATTGTAACCACAATACCATTGTAACCATTTCCAGGCCATTACTAAAGTATGGAGGTCCTCCTCTGAAAATGAGACTCGGGTACACTGACAGAGCTGCATGTGGGTGTCCTAACTGGGTTGCCATATGAGGACCACTGCCACCTGGCATATGGAGGATGGAACCGTTCCCGAATCTCAGTTTCCACTAGTCTTTCCATTATTTCCTGCTGGCTGGAAACCAAGTTAATTCTCCGATCAGCTGGCCAATTTGCTTTTGTTTTGCCTCCCCTCCAGGTAATATATTTTTCCCTGTCTCATCAGGGATGCCCATTCTCCCCCTACACTGTATGAAACACATTTTGGTACATTTATTCTTCAAGGAAATTTGTTAGGACAGTTGAGTTTTTGTTTAAATTTTTAAATCTTTGACTAAAAATCTTTGTCGATTTTGTGAATTTATCTGCCGAAAAACATATTAACATTTGGTGAAAATTCAACTTACAGATTAATTTAATGTTTCAATTTTTTTACTTTTACATTTTTCATATTTTTCTCTTGTGCTCCAAAAACTGCTGCTGCTGATGGCAAAACAGTGAAACACCTGCAGTAGTGCCAGGTATTGTAGGCAGGATGGCCAACTGTTACCACATAAGGAAGGTCTGACATTAAATAGGGTACTTCTTTGATAAAATTTATTTTAAACTTCAATTTGCTACAGATCTACCAACCATCCAACAACAACTCACACAAGCACATGAATCTTTTCATCACTTGAGATGGAATCTGATTTCAACGAAAGCAATTCCATCCACAAGTAATACATGTGAGCAGGTTCTGTTATGACTGTTATTTTTGAATTTGACTCACTTTTACAAAAATATGCAATAAATAAAATTGCGATAACAAACTGATAAAATGAATAGGAAATTAAGCAAGTCTCTGAATGCACCTGTGTGCTTTCTAAAGGTTCATGAGATAGTGTGCTCCCTCTGCATCAATAAAAATGGATTCATTCATTCCTCAGTTACAAATGTGTGCTACATTCCCTTTGTTTCTCATTTCCTTAACCCCCTCGCACCTATCACGCACAGCCCTCACAGGGCACAGAGCAAGAGAAGATGGATTATGCTCTCAACAACAAAAGGCGAGTGATCCGCCTGGTATTGCAGTGGGCAACAGTGTGGGGTGACCATCTGCAGGAAGAGGAGATGTCCATAGCCTTCCTGGATGTGAGTATTAGAGTCTGTCATGATGTTATCCTGCTTTGTGCGATTGCCATGGACATGTCATTCTGATAACATTTCTCACTTTCCACAGGAGTTCTTCATCTCTGTTTCTGATGATTCCCGGATAATTCCAGCTCTAAAGGAGCAGCTTCCAGAACTGGAGAAGATTGTGAAGCAGTAGTATGTTTTGGGCTTAATAATTAATTTATCAAAACACAGCAGCTACTGGTTTAGTGATCCCCAGTGACTCCTCAGGCTGTGTGAAGTCCAAACAAGGGCACAAAAATTGAACCCACTGAAGTGAAGTCCAAGCTAAAGTCCAGAATGGACCACATCATGCACAAGCCATCCATAAAATTAGTTGAAGGCAGTTCTGCCCCAAGCAATTCAGTACATAAGTCAAAAGAACCTCACTAGTACTTACGACCTCACATATTTTTGAACACATCAGGAAATTTCAGATATTTTTGAGAACATCAGGAAATTTTTAAGCAAGAAGATACCATTCAGCCCATCTTACTCATTTGGTTAGCCATATGCACTTGGTTCTCTAATTATGGCAGAACCCCTACTACAGTTACATGGCTGGACAGTTAGTTCAAAGTTCCCAGCCCATTCAGATTTTATGTGTATTGCACTTTCATTTTGTGTCCTTGACACCGTATTTCACTAACTGTAAGTAATCTTTTATTATTTATATGAGATGCACATAATGTTGTAGTTTGCTAAAATCAAATGTCAATTATCAGGCTGAGGAAATTATTCCATCCTAGCTCAACTGCCACCTCAATATTTGTGTTCCCTCATCTGAGGTTCTCCTGAACCTGTGAAGTTACACATTTCACAGCAAGAGTCTAGCTGCAGACCTCTGGAGTGCTGTGATTCATGAAGCTGTGCCGAACAACCAATTGGAATGCTTGTTTATGTCACATGATATATACAGCAAGAACTCTAAGAAGGGTTTGGCTGTGGCCAGCAGCACTACATGACACTCCTACTTCACAAGATGCCTACTACTAGACATGTTCACTAGACAGTGGTTGGTCATTACTCTGATAGCCCTCCCACAACACTAATCTTAGCGATAGTGTAAGGATGCAAAGGCAACTAAATGTTATTGGATGTGTGCTAGCTGATTTGCTCTTTAATTGCCTAGAGCTGTGGAGGTTAGCAGCTGGACTCTATTGCATTTCCCAACAACATTCTGCATTTCCTTCATTAGCTTTATGTGAACACCAAGCTGTTTGTAATGCCCAGCTGGAGAGGTACTGAAAGCCCTGCTATACTGATTTGAGTATGGGATCATTAAACCAGTCAATGCCAGTGTTCTGTGGGTTCAGTTGTTCTGAGTGTCTTTTAATAACCTCTTCAAACACTAAATTGGATAATCATTGCATAAGTAACTCAAGGAGTTCTTTTAGTTCAGCTGACCTACTAAAAACTAACTTGATGTTCCACAGTTCAGTGTGAGATAAGGAGACCAGACAAAGTATTTGCATGTGACTCATGGCATTCATTTGGATTGACTGGACTTCCAAAACGTGGTTTGATGGCCCAAAAACCAATTTAAAATCTCAAAACCAGATAGTGGCTGTTTAGGTCAGACTTAAGGTACTGTGTGGGTTCACTTGACAGACACATTAGTTTCGACAGCCTAAAGTCCTCAATGGGATCACTAGATCTGACAACACTTGCTTAGGCAGCCTTCAGACTTTTCCAGTGTTTTTCAGTCATAGCCTTCTTTTATATATATATATATATATATATATATATATATATAGCCTTGATTTGATCTTATATAGTCTTGATTTAAAAAAAAAAATCACAGCCAGATGTAGTGTGCTCCCATCATCATCATTTGTAACTCATTAATACTTCTCTGCGAGTCTCTGCCACTTGCTATGACAAAGTCAGAGTTGGAACTGGTCTGTTTTTGTAGGTTGTTAATTGTAGGGACGAGTTTCTGGGCCTCGAAGAGTTAACAAGCAGTGAGTGCTCCACTGCAAGAAAAATGCACACATTGCCCAGAAATAGTGAGGAAAATTGGTGGCTGGTAGAAAAGAATGTGAGTATTTGTGACTTTACAAATGGAACACTGCCTCAAACATTGGGACCTGCATAGATGTCTATTTGATATTTCAAATTTTTGTACTGAGAAAAAATGGAGGAAGAATGAAGATGGCCCAGGATTGTGATTTATTTCATTGTGCTCTATGTTGAGTGGCTACCAAATTAAGTTGAAATTGTTGTACATTTACAGCTGTAGGACCAGATTTGGAATTGTGTTAAAAAATCATGGGGGAAATTGATATCAGTTACCAACTACAATTCCTAGTCATATAATATGACTTCATCAAAGGAAACGACATTCAGCAAGTGCATTCATTAAATGTGACATGCTGTCTGACCCACTGTCATTATTTCTAGTTTGATGAGAGCCTTAGGTCGATGGCACACTAGATACAACTTTCAATTGGTCAAACTTAAGCAGTTGGTGGATCTCATTGTTTTGAGGATGTCAGATTACACAACCAGTTCACAGGGGACGACAGGTTACTTGATTGCTTCACGACTTCTCAGCACAGTTTTATATTTTCAGAGTATCATGAGCTCTTAGCATTTGACAGCCAATTGACATACTGCCTGACAGCACAGTGTCTATAGATATGTTTTCTATGAGTTCAGCTGCAGTCTCCACCTGTCTTTTTCCATTTTCCATTCTGTTATGATATGACAAACACAAGGCATTGGACAGTCAAGACTCTCGTCTGTTATTGTGGTGTAAAACACCCCTTTTCTTTTTTCCTTGTGGCTGCATTGTATGCATTGTTCTTCAGGCTGATTGCCGTTGAATGTCAACTCTCAGCAAAGCAGAAGCCCACCTTTATGACTTAAACCTGTTTAATTTTGCCATTGCTCACCTGACTGGACTGACTGAGTTGCTGAGCAAGTTACACAAGATGATTGTCCTGCTCTCTGCAAAATTATGTAAATGTAGGCTACAACTGAAAGTTGTGAAATGTAATGGGAGCTTCAGATCAAGGTTAAAGTCAAAGTAAACTATATTCAAGTATACAGCATGATGATGATGGAATGACGAGAAAACAGTGTACACAAACAGACAAAACCATTCAAGATACTATTTAAATAGGCAATAACCAATAGAATAAACTTCCACAATTACACTGTGACCCATTAAATGCAAGTTTTACAGTTTGATGTAGTGACTGATTACTTGTCATACTAATTAAAGTGGCTTGTGAATAAACTGGAAGGAGAGATCATAATCTAGAATGTTAATGTAAGGTGGAAGATCAGATAGCAAAAGAATGAAAAATCCATAAGTGAGGTCCTGCACAATGCAAAACAACTTGTGAACACAGCATTTAAAGAATGTGACCTTCAGAGAAGGGAGAGGCTCATCACATGGGTTCAGTTGATATACCAAAGTGGGTCTGATGACCCAGAGTTCTTTCTAACTTCAAAAGAGCAGTCAGTTGACTTACCAACATCTTAGTTGTCGGACAACGGTTCATTGGGAGCTCACTAGACCAGACAATGCTTTTCCATAAGCCTAAAGGAATTCTGTGGGTTCTGCTGTCCTACCTTTGTTGATAGCTAAATGTCTTTTTGGGTGTGTAAATCAAACTTGGTCTATTTAGAGATAACTCAAGTTGTGCTGTGTTTAGTTAACCTACTGTAAATAGTTATTCCAACTGCTTAAAATCCTCTGTAAAATCACTAGATCAGACCATTCTTAGATAGGATGGTGTTTTCAGTAAACCTTAACTTGAACACACCAAGGCATGATGTGATAACCTAAATTTATCTGTAACATCATTAGACAAGTACTGTATATACTGTACCTGACACATGATGCTACTTGGTTATATTTGGAGGCTCACTGTGAGGTCACTGGACCATTGCAATGTCTAGTCATTTGACTGAAGGAAACCCATGGGTTCAGTCTGTCTACCAAAACATTTTTTATGGCTGAAGGATCTAGGTGGGCTGAGAAAATCAGGATAATGTCTGATGAAGTGAACTTTGTTCACCAAACAAGACCTATTTTGATGGTCCACTATCCTCTGTAGAATCTCTACTCTAAGCAATGCTTGTTTTACATATCCAAAGCAGTCAGAGGGTTCAGATGACCACCTAAGTATTATGCTATGCTGTACAATCTATGCACTTATCAGTATTAGATTGGCTGACCTGAGATGCTGAAGAGATTCACACATTAGGATAAATGTTAAAAAAGTTTAATTCTGAATCCAACTTTAGTTTACTTCACTTTTAGTCTTATTTGTCATTGGAAACATAAACTGTATATTTGCATTTAGTTTGTTTTGTTAATTATACCTTCAAAAACCTAAACTAATTGATTTTTTTTTCATATTCTAGCTCTGAGGAAGCCAGGTCAGCACAGAAGAAGGTAATTATATTGTTTTATAAAATATCTCACCATAATATGTTCCATATCTTAACTCTGCATAATTGATAGGGTCTTGCTTTGGGACTGGAGGGTTGGGAGTGAATTTTACTGTACCTTATAGTATTTGAAACCATATCAAGATGAAACATTTAATTATGGTACCAGTTGGAGAGTGTCCTCAAGTCAGTCTTATTGCAGACTGAAGAGAGTTTTGGTGTAGTGTGCCAGTCCATTTGCATGTCTGATTGCTTTTTAAGGGGGATATGGCTATGAGCAATGCATTGAACACACCAGTCCAGATTTGCATATTCTAATGTTATTTTCACCTTCTTGATAAACTGCATAAAAATCTGTTAATAATTTATATGCAAAAAACATGCATTACAAGATGATTCTCATCTTATTCTGCACTTATAGGATGTATTGATAAAGGGGATGAGACAGAGGTGAGGAGTCAGGTGGAAAAATGTGTTTCTTGTTGCAAAAAGAATTGTTTGCAACTTAACATCAACAAAAAGAAGGAACTGCTTATTGACTTCCGCCAAACCAATGAGCCTCTATTTCCAGTCATTATACAGGAAGTACATAGGAGTCCACATCATTGACAGGTTGGACTGATCTCTGAACACAGTGGAACTATATAAGAAAGGGCAGACAAGGCTCTTCATCCTTAGGAAACGGCATTCCTTAAATGTGGGAAGTGACATCCTTCACACCTCCTACAACTCTAATACTGTATGGCCATTGAAATTTTCTACGATGTGGTGTGCTGGGTTGGTAACATCACTGTAAGAGAGGCTTACTGAATCAACAAGCTAATTAAAAAGGCAGGCTTAGTTATAGGACTCACTCAACACTCGGGAGGTAGTAGAGGAAGACAGAATAAAAATAAAACTGAGTTTGGTTATGAAGAATGTTGCACATCCTCTTTCTGACACAATAACACTGAGTACTTTCAGATTTGTCCATGGATCTACAGTCATTTGTATAAAGTGAAAACAGGAGGGATGAAAGAACACAGCCTTGGACTAATTGACTTTGGATCTGACATATAAGAGCCCAGTCTCACATACTGCTTCCTACCTGACAAGAAACTTATAATCCACTGGCAGACACCACAGAGTACACCCAACTTGATTAGTTAAATCTGAAGTAACTCTGGAACAATGGTATTGAAGGCTGAGCAGAAATCCACAGACAAAACTCTCACATAGCTGTTAAGCAAGTCCAAGTGCTGAAGAATGTATTGGAGGAATAAATTAACTGCATCCTCCACTCAGGCCCGCACCTGGGGGGGGCAACCATGAAACTTGTCAGGGGCCCGTCCTTTTTCGAGTTTTTTTTTTATACGCACATATTTGAAACACGAAAGGGGCCCGAACTCTGTCAGCTGCCTGGAGCCCAGAATTTCCTAGTTGTGGGCCTGCTCCACTGAGCAATTTTCTCTATATGCAAACTCAAGTGGATCAAGGAGAGGGTCAGTTGGGGACTTTCGGTAGGAAAGCATGAGACTTTTGAGTATTTTCGTAACCATCGAGGGCAAAGCAACTGGCCTATTGTCATTAAGTTTAGATTTTTATCCTTCTTGGGATACCCACAGCAATACACTTTTTAGTGCCTCACTGAGACCATTTTTTATCTTAAATTGTCAAGTTCTGGACTCTTACTTGGCACAATTGAAAATTATGTTTCTTTAAATCCTGTCATTGAGTGCCCAAATATCCAATATATTGCATTTTAACAAGGGATTACATATAGTTTGTGTGTATCTTTCTTTTTTCTTATGTACACCAAATAGTTTTGCTTTTTTAAGAAATTAGTTTTTAATGTAAAAATACTAGTGTGCTTTTGATATGGAATAAAAATTAAAATGCCTAAAATGTTCATACTCTTAATTTATAAAAATTATACAGTTACATATGAATTAAGATCAGAAGACAAGTTGCATATGACTTCACGTCAAAAAAAGAGGAAAATAATTCAGAAATGTTTGCAAGTCAATGTGAAGACTGAGCATGCTTCATGGCACATAGGGTGTTTATGATGGGTTCCAGTTTTGTTCAATTTAAGCACAATTCTGCTTCTATGTTCATATTTATGCATTTGTTTATTAAGGAAGGACAAAGATTAACAAATATTGGCTACTCTGTCCAACATAATCCACTCTTGAGTAAAACTAATAAACACTATAAAGAAATGTTACATACATTTACTTTACTATAAGTATTGTTTTAATTATATAACATTGCTATCAAATTATATCACATACAGTTAGTACTGGTACCCCTCACAACTGCTGTCTTAGTCTGAAACTTTTTTTTCTGTTTATACTTATGATTCGAACATAATTTCACTTTTAAATTTAATGATGATACAACCATACTGGGAATTATTAGCAACATTAATAAGATCCTAAGTCAAAATTGGTAGATGACTTTACTGTCTATGGAGAGGAGCATGACCTTGTCATGAACACAAAGAAGACAAAAGAGCTCAACTTTGATTGCAAAAAGCAAGTCCCCCTCTGTACGCCCTCAAGGTGGAGCAAGTGGATGGGATGTAATTCCTGGGAATACACATCTCCAACAAAATGAGCTTGTCCATAAACACTGTGGTTATTGTTAAAAGAGCCCAGCAGCACCTTTATTTTGTAAAGCTGCTGAAATAAACTGATGTAAACCGTCAGCTTCCCATCCAGGTATATAAACTTCTCATAGAGCATCCTGACTAGAGGTGTCACTGTATGGTTTGGAAACACCACCCAATGCAAAAGGAAAGCTCTGCAAATAGTGATTAAAAACGCAGTGGGGATTATTGGTTTTTAATTTCCCTCCATTGAGACTCTTTACATGCACCAATGTAGAAACAAAGCATTTGCCTTCCTCAGAGACCCTTATCATCCAAAATACTCTCTGTTCCTGTGGAGGAAATCTGGGTGTAGCCTCAGAGACCAAAGGCCAGAAAGTCTTATTACATAAGTGAAATGCTTTTATAACCGCTTTATTCCAACAACAGCAATTAGAATGGTTGCTAAAGATATTCAGTCTGTCAAGAAGTATGTTCAGGCCCCCTCTTCATTTATTCATAGATGCTGTCTAAGTCCTTTTTTTGTTAAATTAAATGTTTGAGCAAGTAAACTCTCTCAG
Source organism: Polypterus senegalus (assembly GCF_016835505.1). Lineage (NCBI taxonomy): Eukaryota > Metazoa > Chordata > Cladistia > Polypteriformes > Polypteridae > Polypterus > Polypterus senegalus. Next base: position 178,610,313 of record NC_053159.1, read on the forward strand.
TGCTTGACTCTGTTAACATTCATGTTTGTTCCTTATTGTGTATACTTCTGCATTAGTCTGCCACTTTCTAAAAATAATTTTTGACCAAAAATGTTTACCAAACCTAAAAATATTGTAGCATTGTCAGACTGGACCTGAGAAAGAGACGTTTCACAGACTGCTTGTGTAGGGAGGGTGCAGTGGATGAGACAGAGACCACTAAATTTACCTATTCAGACCTTGCCAAGTGACTCCTTGGGGGAGAGGTCATCATTTTGCTATGGGTTGGCTCAAGGAAGTGAGGGGCAAGAGGGAGTTGTTGCTCAAAACCCCATATGAAAAATGGGAGATTTTGAATTGGCGCAGGTAGTAGACATGGAATAGGAGTGTGAGGTCACGTGGAGGAGGCAGCACTGTGAGATGGAGTGGTGAAACTGACATGGTTTGTTTGTTGTGCAACACATGGCCATTTTAAGGCCTACCTTTAGTGCCCTTTTCAAGCTTAAACTCCTAGGTTAGATGAAATGATGACTATAAGTTTAAAAAAATAGGGCATTCTAGCCATAATAATTTGAAATTTTTCATTCAATAACTATGAGGGAATTTTTAATTGAAGTTTAGTTTGTTTTCTCCTATTTTTTTATGAGTACAGCAGGATTTGTACTGTATGTAAGGTGCATTGTCATGATACTCAAAGGTGTCATATAGTATAATGAATATTGAACCAATAAAGAAATAGATGCTGACCTATTCATAATTCTTTAAAGGACATGGTGGGACAAAAATAGATCCATTGCTGCAAACTACATAAAAAGCACAAGATTTCTGAAACATGATAAAAAGTATAGATCATAAATCAATTATATTTGGCAAAGCTGAAGTTATTAAAAAAAAAAGACTCACCCGCCTTGGACTAGCATTTTTTCCAGATTTCTATCAGCCTTTTATCAATTGTCATCTGGATGGTTCCCAGCTCCCCATAGCCCCATGGTGGGAAAAACAGTTTCAGAAAATGAATGGATCACCAGTTACCATGCATTCTTCAACCTCTATTGACTTAAAGGATCTCCAGTTAGAACGCACACTTCAGATTCATACTACCATGAGGCCCATTTATTAAAACTGCAAGCAAAAATAGTTTTTCACAAATTAGATAACAGAATAGAATACAACAGGAAATTACAGCTTGAACACACATATCAACATATATACATACATTCTTAAAATGAATCCAATTCTGGGTCACAGGAATGGGAGCATGTTATTGTAAGATGTGTTTTTTACTACTTCATAAATACGTACCATCATATAATCCTTGCACATTTTCTCATCAAAAACTTACAAGGCAGGTTCGCCATCTGGCTGTTAAAACATACAGACATTTTCTAAACACAACAAGGAGTCAGGAAGCACAGGTCTGCCCCAGCAGCAGTGGACACAAGGCCATAATAGAGTAGACATACACCTAGAAAACACACTTTGCACTGTGGGAGGAGGCAAATATTAATGAGGGTTAGTGTTATCCTTAAGTGGTATGTTTGTACTGATATTTGTTGTATTTGTATGAGCTTTACTAAATTAAATGCCTTGCAGATGATGTTGTTATGCAATAAGGTAGATAGATAGATAGATAGATAGATAGATAGATAGATAGATAGATAGATAGATAGATAGATAGATAGATAGATAGATAGATAGATAGATAGATATGAAAGGCACTATATACTAGACATAGATAGATAGATAGATAGATAGATAGATAGATAGATAGATAGATAGATAGATAGAAATGAAAGGCAGTATATGATAGATAGATAGATATGAATGGCACTTTATGATAGATAGATAGATAGATAGATAGATAGATAGATAGATAGATAGATAGATAGATAGATAGATAATTTTATTTATTTCTCTTCCTTCAAGTGAATGTTGTACAAATGTCTAACCCCCTCACAGATTAACAGCACTTTTCCTACTGCACAAAAAAATTCTATAACCAAGTAAAACATTCTGAAACAAACAATTTTCTAAATGTTATACACATCACTGTTTTTCTTTAATTATTAGTTTAGATATATATTCAATATATACAAGAAACCAAAACACAAAGATATTACATTAAACAAACCTGTCAGTGACATCAGTTGTATACAGTATTGGAATCACAAATCATCTCGGCTACTGAAATCCCACCTTCATTTCCAGTCGGCAGTTCGTGTAAATGTCCTCCTCATCAACAGAACACAACACTCCTCCCACACCCCAGACACTATTAAACGTACTGATGTCATTTATGAGTTTACAATAAGCAAACTCCACTTTCGGTCTGCTTTTATCAGCACTTTACAACAACAACATTTATTTCTATAGCACATTTTCATACAAACAGTAGCTCAAAGTGCTTTACATAATAAAGAATAGAAAAATAAAAGACACAATAAGAAAATAAAATAAGTCAACATTAATTAACATTGAATAAGAGTAAGGTCCAATGGCCAGGGGGGGACAGAAAAAACAAAAAAAACTTAGGGACTTTACACTTTAAACATTAGTAAAGTGTCAATTGTTGATGTGTTTTTATTTTTGTTCCACCTGGTTTTCAGGATTGCTAGTTTTGCCTGTCCAAGCAAATTACTGCCAAGTAAGCATCTGTTTTTCAGAGCCTTAGAGATCATTAAACCAAAAACAAACATATTTATTGTAAATTCCAATTCAAGCTTTCCAAAAAAAGAATCAAGAAACTTATATAAAGGAACTAATCTGTAATAAAAAGTAAAAAAAAAATAAAAAACAGTCAGTACAGGAGTCTGTTTCACTGGACCAAATCATAGTTCATAGATAGATAGATAGATGAATACTGTATGTGTATGTTACTGATCCCCAAAAATAAATCTACTTTCTCCAACAACAACAAAGAATTTAGAGTACAAAAAAAAACAATGTGCAAACTATTACTTAAATATAAGAATGGTGGAATGGGCCAGTGACTAAAGGTGCTCCAAGACAGCGAGCATTTATCATGATAGCCTCTAACTTTGTCATTGTCCTCTGTTCTGCTGCTACCACCAATGAGGTCCTCCAAGGAAGCTGACCTTCATGATCAAATATTAATCAGAATTAAGGCTATGGCCCAAATAATCCTGAATTCAGTTGAGCAATGTTATTTTATTTTGTAATCTTTTTTATTTATTTCATTCAAATTCTGACCCACTTACTCCAATACAGAGTTGTAGGGGGATAGAGAATATCTAGAAGCCTGGAATGCATGGCTTGAATAAACCCATTATGGAGTTCCAGTCCATCATTTACTGACTCACACTCACTTCTACCATTCCAGTTTAAAACCTCAGCCTATCTTGGGAAGTAGGCAGGTAACCAGAGTATCTGGAGAGAAAATCACATATGAGCACCCCATAGGGAGAACGTGACCAGGCTGGGGTTTGAACCCATGACTTTGCAGTGATCTATTGTAAGTCCATAATCATAATTTTATACATTAGACAGACCAGAACAATTTCTAACACAGAATTAAACAATATGTGACTCTCCATAATGATATTTTAACTTTCAAAATTTAGGTCTTCATTATAACCTGACAAATATTATCTTTTAGACAACTCCTTTTTAAGTGAAGCCAATAGTGTCTCTTTTAACATGTTGGATGGACAAAAGGCATTCAGATTACTAGTCTTTTGATTAGGCTATTCTCCACTACTGTAATTTTAATTCCATGACATTAAAAGTTCAGACTCTCCTTCTTAAATGATTGACCTTTTAGTCAATGGCAGCATTAGCCAAACTATTAAATACTGTATGCTGGTCAATGTCTTCAAAGTTGTTATAGTTATTGATCCTGTGGAAGTGCAGATAGGACATGGCCCATCTGTCTAGAGCAAAGAGATTGCGTTTCCCATCCCAAAATGTTCTCAGTTTATGGTGGAACGATCTTGTGTAGCTAAGAGTCAAATAAAATGCTGTAGTCAGCCTTTCTGTGTGTTCAAGGGAAGACAATATCCAGATCTGCCACCAAGTCTGCCTTTACGTCAGAAACCTGTGATAAAATTGTCCTTCTCTTTCTGTTCTGTTTAGCACAAAGTACTCCTGCGTCAATTTAGTATTGGTGACGAACGACTTCAGAAGCGTCAACCGATAAAGGTCACCGATGAAAGTGAGTATAAGACAGAATTGGCACTGAGAATTACCCTGAGCAGCATGTTTTATAAACACCTTTTAATCTCCTATGGAGTTTTGACTCTTATTAAAAACTTGTGTTTACCTCACCACTGACCACACCACTAGCCATGGCGTTCACCTACCTTTGGGTGTTATCATTGTAGTTACTCTGCAGTCATCTGTGTCCTGTTTTGTATTAATGCATTAACTTAAATAAAACTTCTCACATTCAGTAACTACTTGAGAGCTGAGTCTTCATTGTTTAATGTGCCTGGTTACTGTTCAAATCTTATGTTTTGACTTTTGCTTTGTTTTGCTAACCTTAGTTTGTACTTGTCCCTCGTCCTATTGTTTTTGCCTAATTAGAGTGCCGATCCTTTGCTTGAACTAGAGTTTGACCTCACCACCCACCTTATATTTTTAAATTTGCCTTTAGTAGGCACTACTAGGATATCTTGGTTCTTCACACTGGCAGATGTGTTCCATGCCTTAAACCGGGATACATAATTGGAATTAAAAGGTGATTGCAGAAGAAGAAGCCAAGCGTTAGCTTGATATACTTTAGAGTTAATTCCTGCTATCCAGATGGTTTGAATGACTCAGTTTGCTGCTGATCAGAAATCTTAGGCTTACCTAATGTATATGAATAACAAGCAAGAAGTGACTTGATTCTTGGGGAGCAACTCACCCTCCTCTATCATTGTTTTAAGAAGGTGCAGGGTGTCTCAATACAGGTAAAAAATGAACAATTTTAATAGCCAGGTTCAGCTGTGTTTAAGAAATAGTTCAGCTGAAGCTTCTGCAATTTCAATTTGCTTTTAGTCTGTATTTAGTCTGGTGCTTACTAGGATACCCCTAAGATGAAAATTGCTCAGAGGTGTAGAAGCATTTTGGGCACACCATCAACAGTAAATTGATTCATTCAATATTATTTCTTCCTAGAAAATTGTTTGCATGTTTGGTTGGGAGTGAGATCTCCCATAAATCATTTGTAGTAACAAAGGATGTGCCAAATGGGGCGAGCCCTTTTTACGGTAGAATGGCTGAGAGGCACATGGTATTGCTTCTTATGTCTTTGTTATTATAAGTTGGCTTCTGCCCAATCTTCTTTATTTTTTGTTTTTGTCTTTTCTGATTAACACCCTCTGCTTTTCTCTGTAAATCCCCTCTTTACTGATGGTGAATACTAATCCTTTTTAGGCTAGACATTCTTTAAATGCAATAACTTCTTCAGGGTTTATTCTACTGCAGAGACAGAGAAATGATTAAAAGAGATGGGAAATGAAAACAAAGTGGAACAGCAGCTTGCCACTCTTAAGGCTAATTATTATTGTGGGTATTGAAGAAAAAGAAAACTAACTTCTGACTTACCTGTTCTTGTAGTTCTCTTTAAGGTGTACTGCATCGATCACACCTATACCACAATCCGTGTGCCAGTGGCGGCTTCTGTGAAAGAGGTGATTAATGCTGTAGCTGATAAGCTGGGCTCTGGTGAAGACCTTATTCTTGTTAAGATGAGTTCTTCAGGAGGTATTGATTTGATTTTCCTAATATATAAATATTACTAAATTAAAAAGTAAAATGATGAAAAAAGAATAAAAGCCAATAGCACCTTACACATATACAAAAGTCCTCACGCTCACATTAGACGGATGAATTCCCACCTAGTGTGACTCTTCAAACTCTTCTTGGTGATTTATTCATAATTTTACTTTCTGACATATTAAATAAGGACAGGACAGAAAGTATTAGTTTACAAAACACTGCTAATGTAGTCAGGCTATCTTCAGTCACATGTTAGATTTGAAGGGACCCTTCTGCTGGCTCCATGTGCCCTCTGCTGGTGGTTTATTACAGTAACAATATTAAATTAAGTACATGAATTATTACTTTGTTCAAGATTCTAATTGTGTAACGTTGCAGTAGTTTCCAAATTTCTGTATTGGGGGAGCTGCCAAGTCATGTGATTTACTGATAGAGTCGTAATAGAGCCTGAATCTGCTTCATTGTGCCTTATATGTAGTTTACCAGTACAGAAACTGAGGATAAATTATTATTACAGTAAAAAACAAAGAGTGCTCAAGTAATGCAGTCCACCTGTTACATTACTGCGAAAGGCAAGTATTTGTTAAGATAGGTAGCATGCCATCTGATTCAGAGTCAGTAGATGGATCCAGATTAGTGGGTCTGAACAGCTCAAACTGCAATCAATCTGCCTACAAAATCTCATCAGAGAAATAAGTCAACAAGCAACCAAAATATTTCGTATTAATTCATCTGTTGACAAACCGAGAAATATGAAAACTGAGCATTATGAATAATTAATCCATATACTACATTAAGGATTCTAAATTTTCTTTTAAATTGTTTACAGATAGACAGATAATGTAAAACCATATCAAGGGGCATTCAGTGAAACATAGGAGTTCCTCAAATTTTTGTTCTGTGTCCTTTTCTCTTTGCACCAGTGACTTACAAAAGAATAATGATGATTGTTCCATTAGTGAAGAATGATGTCATGACACATATCATATGAAAATAGGATGACCCACGTGACCCTGTATTAGGATATAGTGGGTTGGATAATGGATGGGTGGATGAAACATAAATCTGTATGTTTACTTCTAACATTCCGAGACAGGAGTGACTGAATGTAAATATCTAGGAACTCAAATTGCTAATGACCTTAGATAGATAGATAGATATGAAAGGCACTATATAATAGATAGATAGATAGTAAAGGCACTATATCATAGATAGATAGATAGATATGAAAGGCACTATATGATAGATAGATAGATTGATTGATAGATAGATAGTAAAGGCACTATATTACACACTAGATAGATAGATAGATAGATAGATAGATATGAAAGGCACTATATAACAGATAGATAGATAGTAAAGGCACTATATCATAGATAGATAGATAGTAAAGGCACTATATCATAGATAGATATGAAAGGCACTATATGATAGATAGATAGATAGATAGATAGATAGTAAAGGCACTATATTACACACTGATAGATAGACAGATAGATATGAAAGGCACTATATCATAGATAGATAGATAGATAGATAGATAGATAGTAAAGGCACTATATTACACACTGATAGATAGATAGATAGATAGATAGATAGATAGATAGATAGATAGATAGATAGATAGTAAAGGCACTATATTACACACTGATAGATAGATAGATAGATAGATAGATAGATAGATAGATAGATAGATAGATAGATAGATACATACATATGAAAGGTACTATATAATAGATAGATAGATAGATAGATAGATAGATAGATAGATAGGATAGAAAAGTCACTATATGATAGATAGATACTTTATTAATCCCAAGGGGAAATGTTAAAATATAAAAATGTTCTAAATGCAATCAGCTCATATTTCTTCTCCGTTAACTCAGACTACAAAATGTGGACAGGAACCTCTTGCTATCTTTTTATCACAGCATGACCCAATCTATCATAACTTTCATCTCCATTGCCTGGTTTGGTGACTTGACAAATCAAAACTTAAAAAAAGCTCCAATGGGCAACCAGACAGGCAGCAAGAATTATTGATGCTGACTTTGATGACTTGATACGTGTGTGCCAGAGGGCAGTGATAAATAAACGGGATATTATCTTGCTGATGGCTGTCATCCATCACATGCAGGAGTTTCATTCAGTAAATCAGGGAGAACAGTTTCTTTTAAGACCTCCACAAATAGCTCCAGAAATTCCTTACTTTTCAGCACTTTTAGGTGGGTTAACAAAAATAATAATTTATTAGCACATTGTAGTTTTTATAAGTACGTTGGATAAGTCTATGTTACACTTCTATTAACATTAGAGGCAGTTTTAAGAGTATTTATAAATAATGTAAGTATGACCAATTTTTGTGAAATTTTAAACGTTGTAATATGGGAAAACCAAGGCCAGAATCCATGATGTCCAAGTATGTATAGTACTTAATTTATGAAAAATCCATAAGTTCCTCAAAAAATAAATAATTGAGAAGAACAATACCAAATTGGATCTTAAATTGTATAAAGTTGAGAACAAACATACCATACTTGCAAACAGCCCCAGGTGTTTTTTTCCTATAGCACTGTAATAAAATCACAAAGCTCTCAGTTGTGTGGCTACCAGATTCACTGTGTGACTGTCAGCAATTCACTCAACCTGCTAGTGCTCCAGGTGCAGAACGAGTGCAAGTTTCATATTTGATAAAAGTGTCGCCAAGAAACCTAAATGCAAATGTCATTAGTTGGCCTCCTTGCTCTGTAACCACCATATTGTCTTTTGTTGCTTACTTACAATGCTGCACTTATTACTTCCAACGTGTATTAATTTGGTTTGAAGTCACTATTCACATGATCTTCTGGTAAACTTGTAAAACTTGTTTCAAAGCAGCTCTCAAACTGATGTTTACTCATTTATGTTGACCTCATTTGTAAGTTTCTTCCAATAAAAGTGTCTGCTAAATTAATAAATGGAAATGTAAACAGATATCTGTACATTTAAAATCTTAAATATTTCATATTTTTTGCTTTTTTAAACCATTTTTTCTTAAGGTTTCCTGTATTTTACACCTTACAACTATAAACATAGATGTCCTTTAAAACTCATTTTTAGTTTTTTTTGCCCTCACTTCAGTTGGAAAAAGCATGGCTTTGATCTTTTGCTCTACCTTTAACAAACTAATCCATCAATCAATCAATCAATCAATCAACCTAGTGCCTTTCAAACAAGTAAAAGTGCAATGTAAGGTAAAACATGACTAGAATGAAATCCAAATGCAAAACATATGAATCCATTCATTCATCCTCTAAACACATTTTCTCTTTTTCAGAACTGCAATAGGCATACCCAGTTCTGCCAGTAAGACAGACGTCAACATCAGGTGGAATGTCAGTCTGTCCCAGGGCATACTAATACACGAGCCGACATGATCTTCAACAAGATTAATTAGAGTCAGCAATTCACTTTACAGTACGCCTTAGACTGTGTGAGGAAAATCTGCCTAATGCATCACAGGATAAAATTGTGATGCTGAGTAGTCGTTCGTTTTTTATAGCTCAATTCATTGCATTTCCCTCCTCAAAGTACCTTTTTGAAAAAACACATATTTCTAGTATAAATAGAGTCCAGGCGGGTTAAATTATTTTTGCAAAAAAGAAAGTTGTAGTTGGTCTTGTCATGTTGAAGGGCATCACTGACTGTCCGCCATTTAAAGCTGAAGAATGGTTTACCTTACGCTACATTTCCAGATATAATGAACACTTATTGACCTTGAGCAATTGATTAGAGGAAGAAAATGTACAGACCTCCTTGGCCACAAAGCCACAGGACACCTTCATCTAATTTCACAGGAGCTTGATTTTGAAGAGTTAATTTGTGTTGTACAAGCTGACCATGCAGGCAAGGATTTATCAAAGTTCTGCTCTGCATCTTTTGTTATCTCACACACTAAAATGGAAGAAAAGAAACATTTGAAGCATGAGAAAATGTACACTGTTTGGGCACCCCAGTTATATTCAAGCTGTGATTGTAACACAATGATCTTAATGTTGCAACTGCTGCTGAATGAGAGAGGAAGTCAATATGACAGGAAACAGGGCAAGTAGGAAGTGATTGCAGCAGCAGTAGACATGATATGTTTGTTCTCATTAAACTTCCTTCATCCTTTTCACACCATTTTACATGACTAAACATTCTCAACATCTCCCTGTAGTTTCCAGAGTTACTGCATGAAGGCATTTAGATTATGGGATAACTGAGCAGGAGAATCAGGGCGGCCAGTGTATACTTAATGACCCAGAGAAGGTCTTTCCTTCAACCTCATACTTGTCACTTGTTTCTGTGACTACAGTATGTGCTGCTAAACAAAGCTTTGAAGGGCACTATACAAAAGCAGCACTTCACCCATTTCTATCTTTTGGAATTTCATAAAAGTTTGTATCATGCAGCGTACTGGTACCCTGTCAAGGACTGGCTTCTGCTATACACCAAATGATGTGGGGATAAGCTCTGGCCGCCTGATGTACTGAACTTGTTAAAAATCAGGTTTCATTGCAGACAGCACCATGATCATGAATCAGCTCAGACCTAGTGTTGTGGGGCGGTGAAGCATCAGTGTTAGCCACCGTGTCACACACCACATTTCCTAAAGGGCATATAAAAATCTTTGAACATATCAAGCTATGTGATGACACAACTGCTGACCTTTTTGTAAGCATCAACATGTAAAAAATATAACTATTTCTTCACTTTCACAATGTTGTTTCTGCAACTTTGTTTGTTGCCCCTGTTTTACAGAAAAAGCCGTGCTGAAGCCCAATGAAACGTCCGTATTCACAACTTTAAGTATCAATGGGCGGCTGTTTGTTTGCCCACGGGACCAGTTTGACTCACTGGTATGTATTCATACTAATTGTTCTTTCTTCTTCATTCATGTTTTTGTCTTTGATGACATATTATTCAAAGTCTAAAGGTGGAAATGGAATTAATCCTAGAGCAACCACTTCACCCATGATTAGGTTTTAAGGTGAGGCAACACAAAAACTTCAAGAGATCCACTCAGCACATAAGCAACAGATTGGCTTTTCCTAACCCATGTAAGTCTCAACAGTGTTGGTTTTGTTTCCAATGGATTCAATAGTAGTTGCACACATCTCACTCATGCCACCAAAAGAGTGAAAACACCTAAATGTTTTTAAAAGGGATGACCCTGTTTTCAAGTGAATCTGTGGGGTTTAAAAAATGGGTAGCTGAATGCGATGGGGAAATTCAGGTTTAGTGCATTTTTGTGATATCCATCTCTTAGTTTTCACTTAAAATCAACTACACCCTTATTAATTGATGCACTTGTCCAATAACAAGTCTTTTTGAGTGCATATGTATTGCTTAATCAAGAGTCAACCTGCTGTTGTGAAATGAAACGCCAACCCATGCTGTTGTGCCTCTATCTCAATGTGCAGCTAAATTAAGCATGGATTTCGAGTCCTTTCCTGATAATAATTCTTTGATTTGCCTTCTGAATTGCCTCAGAATGCCAGCTCTTTATTTCAAAGGTATTGTATATCACCAACAATTGCTGTTTCCTTTTCACTGGATTGTAATCAAGCTGGTCAGTTTGAGAAAATAGATAATTTCAGTCAAAAACGTTAATCGTGCACACCCTCAAAAAAAGGCGCAAGTGCAAACTAAGGTGTGAAGTACACCTTTAAAGAGTGCAAAAAATGGCTCTTTGTTACAAGTCAAATTTTCGTGTCTTCATTTAAAATGCTAAACTTGAGTGATCAGTTTTTTGAGTATAATATCATTAGGCCACAGTAAAACCCTACAGCCACAGAAAGTTTGATATTCAAATTTTCACTACACCCCAAACCCTACAGCCACAAAGTTTGACATTCTTTGGTGAAATGCCCACTTCTACTTCCTGAAGGTCACTTCTAATTTTGTTTGTAAATTATTGGTGTATTGTGGGCGGCACGGTGGCGCAGTGGTAGCGCTGCTGCCTCGCAGTTAGGAGACCCGGGTTCGCTTCCCGGGTCCTCCCTGCGTGGAGTTTGCATGTTCTCCCGTGTCTGCGTGGGTTTCCTCCGGGCACTCCGGTTTCCTCCCACAATCCAAAGACATGCAGGTTAGGTGGATTGGCGATTCTACATTGGCCCTAGTGTGTGCTTGGTGTGTGGGTGTGTTTGTGTGTGTCCTGTGGTGGGTTGGCACCCTGCCCAGGATTGGTTCCTGCCTTGTGCCCTGTGTTGGCTGGGATTGGCTCCAGCAGACCCCCGTGACCCTGTATTCGGATTCAGCGGGTTAGAAAATGGATGGATGGATGGTGTATTGTTTGAGTTTGGAAGCAGGTTGGGTCAAGGAAAAAATGTAAATCAGGTGTAATTTTGAAAAAATGCACTGCAAGTGAGTGATATTGTGGCTTTATTTTCACAGACACCTCTGTCAGAACAAGAAGGTCCCTCTTTGGGCTCAATTACCACATTTGAGCTTATGAGTTCTAAGGATCTAGCCCACCAAATGACCGTGTATGACTGGGAGCTCTTCAATTGTGTACATGAGGTCAGTATCATTCTTTACAAAGATAATCATGACAAACAAACAGGCTGTCTACAAGAATCATAACCATGTCTATTGCTCTTACCATTTGAATTTCACAATAGTATATAATGACCATAGTAGGCAATGTTGCCCCCTAGTGGCTAAGGAAGATGACATTTTCACCAATAACATAGAGTGTAACTCTGAGAAAATTACTTGAATAATAAGAAGTTCAGTTATTTCTCCACAAACATTCTATATTAAGTTGACATACAAAATTGCATTCTAAAGTGAAGCATTTTTAAAAAAAATTAAAACTGCCTTCTCTGTTTTTGCAGTTTACAATAGGCATTAAGGGTACATGAGGTGAATAAAAAGCCTTAAAACTTACAGAAGACATCCATTTTAAAGCAATTGTTTTGATTTAAACAAAACCTGTATTCCATGTTCATGAGGCATCCTTACGATAAAAAAAGGAAACTAGATATAATTAAACTAATTTTGAGGTGTCCATGTTGTTTTAAGAAAGAAAAAAGCAAAATGCCAAACATTTTTGTGAGATTCTGTCATTTTAAAAGTAGACCACCCATACACTTCACATTGCTATCTGCCTGTTCATCTGAGAAAGCCATTGCCAAGCTCCCTTTATTGATTTTATTAATTGATGTGCAGATGTGAATTGCTATGTCTGTGCTGTAGACAAACAGACAGTAATAACTGAAAAAGACACACTTACAATCACTTTTAGTCTTTCACTATACAGAAGGTTATTTCCTTACATCACAAAGATGGCTTACTGCCACTAGATTAATAATGCGCATTTGTGCTTGTGACAGATAGGGGGTGCTATCGCTCTCTTGAACCCCTGCCCAAGACTCCAGACATCAGGTGAAAATCCAAAAGTAGGCTATATTTATTAACAACAGTGCACAAAGCACCCTCCTCCCCACAATACTCATTAATACACACAAAACAATACTCAATAATCAATCCACCACTCCCAGAAGCGTTGCCCTCCTACCACCCAGCTCAGCTTGCCGTCTGGAAGCTCCCACAATCCTTTTATATTCTCTGACCTGGAAGTGTTCCCAATCCCCAGTCCATGTGATTCTTTATCACTTCCGGGTCATACAAAGTCCTTTTCTTCACCCCGGAAGCACGTCACCCCCCCTTGTCCATGTGACTCGGATGTACTTCCAGGGCGTAAGGCAAATAACCATTGTTCCTCCCTGCAGCGTCTCCTAGTGGCCCCCATGGTATCCAGTAGGGTTGTGTATAAAAACTCCAATGTCCATGATGCCCTGATGGTCTTCGGGGAACCTCCATACTGCAGGGAGGGCTCCACCTGGTGGCTTGGGGGTATTGGCCGGGATGAACGGCCGGCCATACACCACATGCTTCAATAAGAGAGACTATTGAGCAGGCACAAATTATGTAATCAGGCGATAAGAACTGAACAGATAACCATTCATCCATTTTCCTAACCCTCTTGTTCAGGGTGGAGTCACAGGGTGGTTGGAGATTATCCCAGCAAACATCAAATGCATCGCAGTTCAAACACACACATGGAGCACTTTAGCAACACCAGTCTAAACTGCATATGTCTGGACTGTGGGAGGAAACTGGAGCATCTGTGGAGAACATGCAAACTCCAAGCACATGGGATCCCCAGTCTCCTTCATTCCACTACCTTGCCACTCCTCATTATTATTATTTGTTGTTCTAAATATATCTTACTTCCATTACTCTATTCACATAGAACAGTATGTGTAAGATGGCATGGCCACGTGATCCACAGCAACGAGCAGTGAGCAAGCCGCAAGCTCCCTTATTTACAAAAATAGCTCAGTAAATGTTACATTTCCATATACACCTCCTTATCGGATTTCTAATATTGTTTTCTAATTTGTCTGTGAGTGCTTACATTTTAAAAAGGGCATTGTTTCAAGACTCATACACTGTCTTACATTATAAGCATAATCTGTGATACTTGGCTATGTGTGTGTTTCTATGTAATGTAAATCTGTGCATACTGTAAATATGCAAAATCACTAGTGTTACATTAATTCCTGAAAGTGTATATATGGGTGTTTCTGTATATATATATATATATATATGAGGAATAATTTGTAATGAAAATCATGGGACCATAAAAATATTTTGTTATAATGAATATGAGGAAAATACATTTTGTGACATCCCGTCGAATAAACAAAATCAGAGCGCTTGTCCAGGGGAGTCTTCCAAATGTCAACTGGCTTTTTATTGAATGTGCCGCGATATAAATGGTGACGCCGCCCATTGTCTGGGTCAAGGGGACACAATAACAAAAACAATTCACCTTCTACCTCTTTAACTGTTCGCTCCCTTCATCACTTGATTCTGTCTTCCTTTCGCTCCAACAACAACTACCACTTCTGACCACCTCCTCTCCTTTTCTCTACGCACTGTTAATTAACTCTGATCCCTGTCACTCAACTCTAGGGAGGCGCCCCAAGTCCTTACAAAAAGTGTTCCCCCAAGACTCCACCCCGACACTAATTCCACTCCATACAGTTAATGCAATTGCAAGACACGTCACAATATATTTTTTTAACCAAGGTCACTGGCCATCTCTACCCTAGTTGCTCTTTCGACATAACATGCTTGTCACACGATGTTTAGAACATTTAACACCCAACCTGGACTCTGCTTTGTGTCTCTCGTGCAACTAATTCTGTGAACCAAGCTTGACAATACCTGTATAGAAAAAGCAACGCTTCTTAAACTGCAAAGATTATTTAATTTGAAAATGAGATGTTAAGTGTAACTTTTTTTATATACAGAAATACAAACGCGCTTCTTGTCTTTTATTTTTTTTCAGTCCTTCAAAATTGTTGACAGTGTTGAAGGTGCGATTCCAAATGTTTTCGTCACATCATTTTTCTTCATTCCGGAATCAACTTTTTCCAGGATTGTTCATTTTACTTTCAGCATAAACTGACACAGTTTCTCACTTTTTTTTTTTTTTTGTTCATTGCAAAGAAGTCTTTGAGATGCACTATGAAACTCGAACAGTACACAGACTGCCCATGTGGATGCTCGGCAGAGCACTGACTCTGAATTCGGCTGTCCCTGTATGATGTCTTGTTTACACTGCCCAAGACCTGAAATTTCGCGACAGACTGTCAATTTCTTTGAGTCTAACACGAAAATGACAGCTTTCTACAGGTTTCCCCGAGACTCTGCAAAAGTGTACGCGCACCATTAAGTATTTTTTCCATCACATTATTCTCTTTGGTGGTCATTTTTTGTCGAAAACATCTTTATTATACTGAAATTTACATTTCGTTAAAATGAAATCCATTTAACATGGTGTTGTATGAACATTTGTCTGGGCCAACAAAAAATATTCGTTATTCTGAAAAATGTGTTACTTCGGTATTTGCTACAATAGGATTTGACCTGTATAGATAGATAGCTAGATTTATCTACCATTGCTTCATTTGTAGAAATGTTCAGACAATTATTCTATACTAGCTGTATAAGCCCGTGCTGTAAATCAATCAATCAATCAATCAATATTTATTTATATAGCACATATTCATACAAAAAAATGTAGCTCAAAGTGCTTTACAAAATGAATAGAAAAATAGAAGACACAATAAAAAATAAACATAAGTCAACATTAATTAACATAGAATAAGTAAGGTCCGATGGCCAGGGTGGACAGAAAAAACAAAAAAAAACTCCAAAGGCTGGAGAAAAAAATAAAATCTGTAGGGGTTCCAGACCAAGAGACCACTCAGTCCCCTCTGGGCAATCTACCTAACATAAATCAAACAGTCCTCTTTGTATTTTGGGTTTTCATGGAAGGACCTGATGATGATGGTCACGTAGACTTCTGGCTTTCAGTCCATCAGTGTTGGTGCATCATGATGCTTTGAGTAGGTGGTGGTAAAAAGCCCAGGCTCCTAGAAACTATTGAAATCATTAGAAAAAATTAGAAATGCAGAGTCGGCGGTTTCGTTTTGTGGATGTGCCCCCTGGTCTATTATTTGTCTCCGATTCACTAACTTGGGGCCGCATTGCCAGCTCTTTGAGCTTCATGCTGTAGCTTCACACTTCCAGGAAGAACAGACACAGACACACACACACACACTTCCACGCTTATATATATATATATAAGATATCCACGCATCCATTTTTCATGATTGCAAGATGTTGGTGTCTTTCCTAGCAGCACTTGACACAAGACAGGTGATAAAGCACCAGGGAACAATGGTGCTAAGAGCAGAATAACACCCCGCTTTTTGTGGTGTGCTTTTAAACCTTGAGTAGTTTACATTTTAAATAAGAATATGTATCATCTCTTTTCTAGCATGAGCTTATCTACCACACATTTGGAAGACAACATTTTAAAAAGACAACAGCCAACTTGGATCTTTTCCTCAGGCGCTTCAATGAGCTTCAGCTATGGGTAGTGACTGAGATTTGTTTGTGCTCACAACTCAGTAAACGTGTTCAGCTACTGAAGAAATTCATAAAAATTGCTGCACAGTAAGTGGCCAAGTTCTTCTCTTCTCTGGTCAAAAACACATTTCAGATAGGACTACAATTATAGCCTACTTTTAGTAGCTAGCAAAAAACATGAAAAACTTGCATGCAATAAAAAATGTATACAAGCAAAACAAAACATATGATAAAAAAGACATTGTACTGTGTATTCGGTTTGCTTATATTTGTTTAAGGCCAGATGTGTTCGCACCATGTTTATTTTTACTTGCTCTTTAGATGCTAGTTTATGTTTAGACACGCATTCATGTCTGTCCACATAGAGACAGGTGAGAGAGGGAAATTTTTACAGATTTAAGTGTAAGTTTTTATTAGCTCGCTAAGTTATTTAAATTTGTGATAGGCTTTTACACCACATGGTACTTTATGCCCTCTGTCTTCAGTCCAGAAGGTGTCACATAAGGCTGGCATGTAATGAGGGACAGACAAAGGTTAGAATCACAAGGAAAGCAATAATCAGGGAATCAAGAGAAGTCAGGAACAGAAGGAAGTCAAAACCAAATTGAAACCTAGCGCTAGGCCTAGTTGGCCATTTTAGGTCACAAGAGCATTTTCTGGGAGAGATTTATTTAACAATATTTTAGTAAAAATACATATGTTGTGCTCATTGTGACCATACGGTGGGATGACATGACATGTTATTTGTGCAGTACGGCCAATGTGAGATTTTTTTCATGGACATTGTTTGCTGTTGTCCAATGATGGTCACTGTATTAAAACTTTGGCCATCACTACAAACTACATGAGATATGTAACATATAAAAGTATAATTTTTGGATGGAGTATTCCTTTAATGCAGTGTGCAAATAGCAGCTAAATGAGATCTTTGTTTATTTTTTTTGACTGCAAGTAGTGACTAAACTTTTGTGCGCATTACTGCAGGCTCATTTGTACTTTGGCACATTCAAGGCTTTGTCTGTCTAGGAATTATACAGCATATCTATAAACCGTTGGTTATGTTTTACATTTCAACAAGAGAAAAAGACAATCCAACTAAGCTATACAGAAAAAAATCATTAATATTAGTGATCTTGCCTTCTAATTATGACATTACTTGAAGAAAAAACAACCAGAACTACAACCATGGTAAAGAGTCATTGAATCAGACGTGTTGCCTATCTTCTGATCTTACTTTAAGATATGCAGTTGAAAATAATTTACTTTGCGGTGAAATGAAATGCTATGGACAAGTGTTATTCATTTTCAGGTAACTTAAATATATGCTGAGCAATCTGCTCTCAAAAGACATGTCAGAATTTTGGTATTAGAAATATTTCTTTGATCAAAACAACTTTCAGCAACCCTGCTATGACATCAAATACATGCAAGTAACCGTGCTATTTCTTGTTTTAATGTTTCAGTTGCAAGGAATATAAAAACCTGAACTCCTTTTTTGCCATTGTGATGGGCCTAAGTAATGTGGCCGTGAGCCGATTAACACAGACCTGGGAGGTAAGAGCCTGCAGTTTGCCGTTTTTCAAAGCTGTCAACTCCTAACACGTCAGACCAACTAAAATTCCATTTTCTTTTTTTACTTTGTTTTTCAGAAACTTCCCAGCAAGTTTAAAAAGTTCTACTCAGAGTTTGAAAGTTTAATGGTAAGAGTTTTCCCACTGGGTGTGTTTGCTCATGGGGTCCCCCACTTGCACAATAGCTGAATATGTTACACATTATATAGTGCCTTTCTATGGTGAGCACCATACAAAGGTACTTTACAAGTACAAATTGACAGGAGGAAGACGGCTTAAATGCATCTTCATTACCATTGGATCAATTGCAAATTAAGCAACCTCTGAGGGTCATTCAGTGGGTTAGAGATTGGCAGGTTGCTGGAGTGCAAACCAGTGGGTTAAAGTCCTTAGTCTCTAAACTCTATATAATTCTATAAAATAGCCATCTGCCATTCCGCCCCTACAGCCTGTGCCCATTCCTTTAGTGATACAGGCCAATTAAACAGTGTGGCAGCTTCTTGACCTACTCGGCTCACATATTCACAACACTGACTTAAATATTCATCTGTCGGATCACCACTAACTGCCTTAATAGTTTATTAGATTTTGACATATGGATTTGTTTATTGTTCTTTGTATGATTTTACATGTTTCGTGCTTCATTTTTATGTTCTCAACTTTGTAATTTTATTTTAGATGAGTTCTGGATACTGTAAATAAAAGTTTCATTGCTTACTTAGCATACATATTTGTAAAACACTGCAATAGTAGTCACAAGGAAAGAGGCTAAATAAAACAAATGGATTTCACCAACCTAACATCCGTTTACACAAGCTTTCCAGTTTTTGGGATGTATAAGAAAGATGAGTACCCTGTACACAGAAGAGTTTGATTTCTGCAAGCTGTTTGGTTTTCCCCAATGGAAAGTCCCCTTAAGCATACTCTGTCTCTTTGGAAAAATTAGTAATCCTTGGGTTTCTCTTTAAATGTAATAATCATTCACAGATGGGCAATCCAAATGAATAAGTATCTGTATGATCTTAGATCACTTCCATTACAATTTATAATTTTTTAGAAATCACAGTTTTTTTGTTCCATTATTGGAATACATTCTGAGTTTTACTCCTGACCAGGGGCCTCATGTATAAACGGTGCGTACGCACAGAAATGTTGCATAAGAACTTTTCCACGTTCAAATCGCGATGTATAAAACCTACACTTGGCGTAAAGCCACGCACTTTTCCACGGTACCTCATGCCTTGTCGTACGCAAGTTCTCCGCTCGGTTTTGCAGACTGGCGGCACCCAGCGTCAAAGCAATGGTACTGTTCCTGTGTGATTACTCATTATTTTCATGACGCGGCTTTATAAATACACCGAAACTAACCACATATTGTTTATTAGTGTAATGCATCTGATTGTAATTAACTTGTAACAATATAATGGTAGAGGGAACAGCCATAGTATTCCAAATACCATAACTGCTTTAGCGTTGTTACTCTCACTTCTTCTTCTTCTTCTTCTTCTTCTTTCAGCTCCTCCCGTTAGAAGTTGCCACAGCGGATCATCTTTTTCCATATTACTCTCACTGCACGACTCGGAGTATTTATATCACTGTATCTGAGTGTGAATCACAGCAGCAGCTGATCGGAAAGAGAATTATCGGTATACAGCTTTATGGACACGCTGTCTCAGCCACGGCAAAACGTTTTAAAGCCTTTCCTGTACGGACCTTGCGGTTCAGAAACAGTTTCATCCCAAGAACTCTAGACGCACTCAATCAATTGCACCTTGTAGAACGGTTAATACTTTTAAGTACAATCACCTCACTGTAAACTTGCACTCCAGTTATAATATCGCACAACCTGAGCCACTTTATAAAGCGCGTATTTACATATGATGACGATATCATTTTTAAGGTGAAATGCAGCAAAATATGTTTGTTAAATTATACAGATAAAACTTTAACTTCATTTAAATAATCTATATTCACTGGGAGTGTCGTTAAGGATAGAATAATTAAACATGTACTACGAAGATATTTCAATGTTCTTAAAACGTTTTGAAGAATCGGCGCTAAGCTTACAGATGGCTTAACGTCTATTACAGAGCTGATTGTGTGGAGATCGGTTACTTGGGGAAAGAAAAGCACTGACTGCAGTGACGGCTACGCCAATATATATTGAATATAAAACAGAAAGAGAAAATAACACAGCAAAACGCATGCGACAAATTTCAGCAAAAGTGAAATGCTTGTGTCATGAGCACAAGGCGGCTATGCAGTGTTTGCAACGGACGTGGCCATCCACCGTGCATGACATTGGCAGGCAAAGGAGCCACCGATTCTTCCTCTGCCCAGTGCCACCACAAGCCTAGAGCCACCCCTGAGTACTCCTGCAATAAATTGTTTCATCGAAGTGAAACACATGTTTAATAACGCGCTTTAATTCCTATCATCATGAAAATGACATCACGTATACATCTCAGTATTTTAGTTATTCAGAGAGCTGTAATATCACAAATGTAATGGACTCTGTGTCCAGTTGGAGGAAGAGAGCGGTTTAAGAAGCAAGTAGTGATTCACACACATAGAGCACATAGAAGATCAAATACAAAACAAAGCATTTAACGTGCTACTTTAATTACGATGTGATTTGAGAAACTGGTTAATTAAACGATTTTAAGATGAAGTTTATGATGTTCTACTTTAATGACAAAATAAACTACGTGATTAAAGTGGAAATGTCGAGATTGAAGTGGACATTTCGTGCTTTTTCCCCACTGTGTGCCTTTTTTCTCTGTACCCTAATAAGCTTTCATATGACACTCAGACAGTGGGCTTACAACTCGGCTTTTCACGGCGACTTTGATATGTGACTTCTTTTTTATTTCCGGCACTGTGCGATTTTGTGAATGTGAGCTTTCAAGTTTCTCCAACACGCTATGCCACTCGATCAACTTCATTTTGTTGATTATACCACGGTTTATTTGAACAAATAGTATGTTTTTTCCTTTGCCTCCACTTGGTATTCGCTGAAATTCTTATATTTCCCCCATGCTTTTCCCATTGTCTTTTCACAGAAGGCTGCGCTTAAGGGCGATTTATATTATTTTGCATATTCAAAGAGGCGTAATTCTGGGAGGAGTTGGAACGTTACATAAAGCGTGTGCACGAGCGTTAGTTTTCACGCTGATTGGGATTTATGTAGCGGAAGAACGTGGAAGTTGGATGCGCACAGATTCCTGCATCTGGATTTTTCTGTGCGTAAGCACATTTCGCTTTATTGCTTACGCCATGTTATAGTGCGAGTTCTACGCACGGCGTTATACATGAGGCCCCTGGTCATTGTCTATGTGGAGTTTGTACATTTTTCTTGTCTCTCTGTGTGGCTTTTCTCGGGTTACTCCCATTTCTTTCAACAACCCAAAAGACATTAATGACAGGTTAACTAGCGACTTTCTGATTAATACATTCAAGTAGGAATTTTATTGTTCTGTATATAATGAATGACCCCCACATTGTTTTCTGTGATAATAATGACCCTATAAGCATATTAATTGGCACCTTGTGGGTTTGTTCATGATTGTACTTTGTAAGTGCTTGGTGGCTTCTGAAAAGCAGGTCCCTGCCTTGTAGCCTGTCAGGCTCAGATTCTCTGCTGATCTTTTTGGAATAAGTGGGTTCAGTGAATGAATGAATAATTAATGGATTAATACCTGAGCAACAAGCAAATGTGCCCGACCTTTAACACCTCAGTAATGAAGAGTAAACTTAAAGTCATTTCTGAATAGGGATTGTAGCAGGGTTAGTAAAGTTGAGTCCAGCAGGAAGTGGGCTCTAGGAATTTTGATGGAGTTTTACTTTGACATTTCAAGATAATAATAATAATAATAATAGATTTTATTTATATCGCGCTTTATATTTAACAATCTCAAAGTGCTGCAAAAGAAGAATAAAATTAACAAACAAAAAAAATCTATAGAAATAATTTAACAGAAAGCCTTTCTAAAAAGATAAGGTTTTAGGCTTCGTTTGAAGGCATCAATCGACTGTGGGGCTCTCAAGTAGTCGGGGAGGGAATTCCAGAGCCTCGGCGCCACCGAAGAAAAGGCTCTATCACCCATACTGCTAAGTTTAGTTCTGGGAACTTGAAGAGTGTTGATATGCACAGAGCGGAGGGTGTGTGAGGAAGTATGAGGGATAAGGAGTTCCTGTAAATACAGGGGAGCAGATCCATAAATGCACTGATGGGTAAGGAGGGAAACCTTGTACTCAATTCTAAGTGGTACAGGGAGCCAGTGAAGGGTTTTCAAGATAGGACTGATGTGGCTATGCTTTTGCACCCTCATCAGGATCCTGGCAGCGCTGTTCTGAATGTACTGGAGTCTCTGGATACTCTTGCCAGGAATCCCAATGAGGAGCGCATTACAGTAATCCAGCCTGAACGAGACAAAGGCATGGACAAGCCTCTCTGCATCTGCCAGGGTAATTGTTGGACGGAGTTTAGCAATGTTCCTGAGATGGTGAAAAGATGACTTACAGAGATGTTTAATGTGGGTGTCAAAAGTTAGTTGAGAATCCATTTTAACACGCAAGTTTGTAACAAATGTAGAAAAAGGTATCTTTTTTCCAGAGAAGGTGATACTGGTGATGGTAGTGGAACGAAGCTGGTGTGGTGTGCCAACTAAAATGGCTTCTGTTTTAGATCTGTTTAGCTGAAGGTATACAAAGACAATGCCTGCCTATACCTACAACACACAGAGGACCCAGACGTAGTGTACGGGTACAGGAAATGGCAGTAAATCACCAATAGGGTAATCTTGGTATAGTGAGGGTTATTTTTTTTTTTTTTAAAATATACTTTCGCGTGTGTTTTTTGTTTTTTTTGGATGGTATAATGTTGTGAATTTTAAATGTCTACATAATATTATTTTCCAGGATCCATCTAGGAACCACAGAGCATACAGGCTCACCATGGCTAAGCTGGAGCCACCAATCATTCCCTTCATGCCTTTACTTATAAAAGGTAAGCAGCCAGCTCATGTTTTGGATCACAGTTTATGGACATTACAGTTTAATGTCTTATAAATAAAAATGCTAAGCCTGCTATCAAGACGTTACAGTTATAGTTGTTTTAGACAAGTCATGGATGGATAATAGTAAGTTTGTAAGCAAACAGTTGCGCAATATTTATATTAAGAGTATCTCAAGCATGTCTTTATGTCTTGGCAATTTCAAAGTGGACTAATATAAGTGCTTGTGGCTGTAGCTTGTAGATTGTAGCCGTGAAGTTTGTTGTTTCTGTAAACAGAGTGCTGTGAAATATTCTCCATTTCCATGCATCTCTGTATGGTAATACACGGCTTTCTTGGAATAACTGAATACATTTTTAAAATGTTAAGTTATTAACATCTCCTGTGTGATTAATACACATCTGTGCTTTAATAAACCCTCTTTACAGCTCTTTATTATTGATTATTGTTGATTTATATTTTTGTTTTACAATAGATATGACATTTACCCATGAAGGCAACAAGACATTTATTGACAACTTGGTCAATTTTGAAAAAATGGTAAACTTTTTTTGTTTTATTTGTATATTCAACATAAAAAGCAACTCACAGCATGTTCTTCTCCAGTCACATTTCAACTCAAACTAACTCATTTCTGTCCTTTTATTTTATTTTGCAGCGAATGATTGCAAACACTGTGAGAATAGTACAGTACTGCAGAAGCCAGCCTTTCAGTAAGTTTTTTACGACAATTTGTATTCCATACCTAACTTTTCAGGAGACTGACCCAGTGACTATCTGTGTGGTGTGCAATGCTTTGAAATAAGGAAGTACACGCCATGGAAGGGTGTGTGTTTGTTTCAAAACATTTGCATGTATGGATATTTAATTCATCCATCCATTATCCTAACTACTGGGTCACAGGGGTCTGCTGGAGCCAATCCCAGCCAACACAGGGCGCAAGGCAGGAGCAAACCCCGGGCAGGGCGCCAGCCCACCACAGGGCGCGCACACACACACACACACACGCACACACGCACGCACGCACGCACACACTAAGGACAATTTAGGATTGCCAATTCACCTAACCTGCATGTCTTTGGACTGTGGGAGGAAACCGGAGCACCCAGAGGAAACCCAGGCAGAAACAGAGAGAACATGCGAAAAAACAGCTCCGCTCCTCTTTTCTGATGTTGCCCCCCTTTGGCAGAAATGGCAGGGATTGTCTGCCAGTTTTACGCTGAACTGTACATCAGCTCATTCTTACAGAACTCCTTCAACGTATGATGTTTCAGGACTTTTTTGATTATATGGCTTGCTTTAAGTCTTTTACATGTAGGACTGTACTCATTTATTCCTCATAAGGAATATCATACCTGCTGACTTACATAGTATAATGAGCACAAAATATGATTTTTCAATGTTACTTTTTATATTTGATCACATTCACCCATCAGTATGTTAGAAATGGCAATCGAATATCCTTTTGCTTAAAAATGACAAGCCTTTTCATATAGTGTACTTACTTTTTCACATCACTATATGGATGGTTTGCCTGTGTGAGTTTTCTTCCCAAGTGTTCCCGGTTGCTTTTCTTCTGTTACACATCCCACTGACACATATGTTAGGTGGACTGATGACTTTAAATCCACCCTTAAGTACGAACATATGTTTGTATGTAAGTGTCTCATATGGAGGGTTGGTGTCCCGTCAGTGAGTGCTGTAAGGACAGGCTCCAGCTAAAACAGGATTAGGCAGGTTCAGAAAGAAATCAATGAACATCTCTGGAGAGATCTTAAAATGGCTGTGCACTGACGCTTCCCATCCAACCTGATGGAGCTTGAGAGGTGCTGCAAAGAGGAATGGGCGAAACTGGCCAAGGATAGGTGTGCCAAGCTTGTGGCATCATATTCAAAAAGACTTGAGGCTGTCATTGCTGCCAAAGGTGCATCGACAAAGTATTGACCAAAGGCTGTGAATACTTATGTACATGGGATTTCTCAGTTTTTTTATTTTTAATAAATTTGCAAAAACCTCAAGTAAACCTTTTTCACGTTGTCATTATGGGGTGTTGTGTGTAGAATTCAGGGGAAAAAAATGAAATTAATCCATTTTGGAATAAGGCTGTCACATAACAAAATGTGGAAAAAGTGATGCGCTGTGAATACTTTCTGGATGGACTGTATATTCTGTATCTTCTAAATGATACAACATGTTTTAGCTAAGGTGTTTTGCACCCCAGTGGAATAAAAGAAATATCTGAAAGGATTTCTCCATAACAATAGAGTTCATTTTTTTAATACATCATTTTTCAGAAAGGGTGGTACGTTAGAATTCAGTACTCTTTGCTGGACTTGAGAGCAGCAATACCGAAAACAAGGCGCCATTTATCATAATTCCTTCCTGTACTAGCCTGTGTACCTGGGTCTCTTCTCTAAGAAAAACCACCACAGCCTTATTCATTCTTGAAGCTGATAGCACATTTTTGCAGGCAATTACCTTTTGCTATTTCAGTTACACAATGTTCCATAGAAATCACAGGATCAACAGCCAGCTTTATTCTGTTCCATCTTGTAAATTTATCAAAGCATGACACTGAAATCCTGCTCTGTATATTTTTGGATGCCGCCATAGTGGCTTAACCGCTATCATGTCCTGTTTAAAACAGCAAAAAGGATTTGTCAGTCAGGGTCACGAGGGTCTGCTGGAGCCAATCCCAGCCAACACAGGGCGCAAGGCAGGAACAAATCCCCAGGCAAGGAGCTAGCCCACCACAGGGCACACACACCCACCCACACACCAAGCGCACACTAGGGACAATTTAAGATCGCCAATCCACCTGGACTGTGGGAGGAAACCCACGCAGACACGGGGAGAACATGCAAACTCCACGCAGAGGACCCAGGAAGCAAACCAGGGGCTCCTTACTGTGAGGCAGCAGCACTACCACTGCGCCACCATGCTGCCCGAAAAGGATTAATATAACCAATAAAGTACTAGAAAAAAAAAAGAACTGAGAGATACTCACTGCCAATACGCACCCAGCCGACCACAGCAGAAACTACAGGCATAGCCACCCCAGACCTCACCATTCAAGAACCAGATGGATGGATAGATAGATTTTATTGCTATTTACAATGTCATATTAACTTATGAATTAAAACATCATTAGAAGTGCAAATGATAAATGAGTACCCTGCAAGGTAAATGTGATTGAACAGGAGTCCAGGAGTAGAGTATACCTGGCCTGTCCAGAACGCTCTAATACAATCATAAACACTTAAACACAGTGGCAGTGGTTGTAGTTAAATTGGACTTTAGACAGTAAGATATTTTATAATTAAATGAAATATTAAGTAACTGGGTTTTCAACTAAATGTAGAGTTTCTTGAAGATGTTCTGACGAACTGTACGATGTGTGCATGTCTCTTTCCTCTTATTCTTTTCTTCTGCCTTACCAGATCCAGATGCAGGACTTGCTAACAAGAACCATCAGGAAGTGCGGAGTTATGTGCGGCAGCTGAATGTTATTGACAACCAGAGGACTTTGTCACAACTGTCACATAGGCTGGAGCCACGCAGAGCATGACAAGGCTGATAGGCATAGGTCACAACTATTGGCATCACACCAACACACATGCTGCTATAAGCAGGGCACTGCCAAAAAAAATGAAACCTACACAGACAATGACGGTGGGAACTGACTGATTTGACTGTATTATCAAAACGTTAATATGGGACTTGACAGAGAAAACGTATCTGTCACAACTGGCATCCTACCATATCTAAATATTCAGAAAAGAAGGAAGGACGCTGACTTGTTTCATTAACCTTCTAGTTCATTTAAACGATAAATGATTTTTGAAGCACAAGATATACATACTATTTCATATATTTATATTTATTGTTGAATGGGCATAATTTCGGGCATTACATTTTACCTTTTCGTTTATACTCTAAACAAATGTGATATATATTTGAATGCTACTCTCTTTAAATCTTTATGTTTGACACTCTTCCAATTTCCTGTATAAAAAAAAAAGAAGTAGAAGAAGGACCTGTCCATTTTTTGTATTTTTTGTGTTCTTTTTATTAACCTGGAACGTCCATTCAGCTGAATATGTTCATTGCCCAGAGATGGTGCCAAGTGTATTTATTTATCTGCTTAAATCTAGCATGTAATTACAGTAAATATAATCACAATTTGTCTCCCTGTAGTCTAACTGTGCTGTTTATCCACTGTCTGAATGTTTATGTGTAATATGTAAATAACAATTAGCAGCTCAATGACTTGAGATCTGCTTTAACAATTAAAATTTACTTCATTCTTACAATCTCAGTGTCATGATCAGGGCTGAATTTTAGGGTCTTTTTCTATACTACAGTAGATGCCATTTTGTGTAACTGTCGTTAGGATTGCATCCAGTGTTTCTAGGGGTGAGGTCTCCAGGGTTGTGAACTTACAGTGGTGTGAAAAACTATTTGCCCCCTTCCTGATTTCTTATTCTTTTGCATGTTTGTCAAACAAAATGTTTCTGATCATCAAACACATTTAACCATTAGTCAAATATAACACAAGTAAACACAAAATGCAGTTTTTAAATGATGGTTTTTATTATTTAGGGAGAAAAAATCCAAACCTACATGGCCCTGTGTGAAAAAGTAATTGCCCCCTGAACCTAATAACTGGTTGGGCCACCCTTAGCAGCAATAACTGCAATCAAGCGTTTGCGATAACTTGCAATGAGTCTTTTACAGCGCTCTGGAGGAATTTTGGCCCACTCATCTTTGCAGAATTGTTGTAATTCAGCTTTATTTGAGGGTTTTCTAGCATGAACCGCCTTTTTAAGGTCATGCCATAGCATCTCAATTGGATTCAGGTCAGGACTTTGACTAGGCCACTCCAAAGTCTTCATTTTGTTTTTCTTCAGCCATTCAGAGGTGGATTTGCTGGTGTGTTTTGGGTCATTGTCCTGTTGCAGCACCCAAGATCGCTTCAGCTTGAGTTGACGAACAGATGGCCGGACTTTCTCCTTCAGGATTTTTTGGTAGACAGTAGAATTCATGGTTCCATCTATCACAGCAAGCCTTCCAGGTCCTGAAGCAGCAAAACAACCCCAGACCATCACACTACCACCACCATATTTTACTGTTGGTATGATGTTCTTTTTCTGAAATGCTGTGTTCCTTTTACGCCAGATGTAACGGGACATTTGTCTTCCAAAAAGTTCAACTTTTGTCTCATCAGTCCACAAGGCATTTCCCCAAAAGTCTTGGCAATCATTGAGATGTTTCTTAGCAAAATTGAGACGAGCCCTAATGTTCTTTTTGCTTAACAGTGGTTTGCGTCTTGGAAATCTGCCATGCAGGCCGTTTTGCCCAGTCTCTTTCTTATGGTGGAGTCGTGAACACTGACCTTAATTGAGGCAAGTGAGGCCTGCAGTTCTTTAGACGTTGTCCTGGGGTCTTTGTGACCTCTCGGATGAGTCGTCTCTGCGCTCTTGGGGTAATTTTGGTCGGCCGGCCACTCCTGGGAAGGTTCACCACTGTTCCATGTTTTTGCCATTTGTGGATAATGGCTCTCACTGTGGTTCGCTGCAGTCCCAAAGCTTTAGAAATGGCTTTATAACCTTTACCAGACTGATAGATCTCAATTACTTTTGTTCTCATTTGTTCCTGAATTTCTTTGGATCTTGGCATGATGTCTAGCTTTTGAGGTGCTTTTGGTCTACTTCTCTGTGTCAGGCAGCTCCTATTTAAGTGATTTCTTGATTGAAACAGGTGTGGCAGTAATCAGGCCTGGGGGTGGCTACGGAAATTGAACTCAGGTGTGATACACCACAGTTAGGTTATTTTTGAACAAGGGGGCAATTACTTTTTCACACAGGGCCATGTAGGTTTGGATTTTTTTTCTCCCTAAATAATAAAAACCATCATTTAAAAAGTGCATTTTGTGTTTACTTGTGTTATATTTGACTAATGGTTACATGTGTTTGATGATCAGAAACATTTTGTGTGACAAACATGCAAAAGAAATCAGGAAGGGGGCAAATAGTTTTTCACACCACTGTAAGTTCACCACCAAGATGGGATAAAAGGTCAGCGGTTGCACCAAGTTTTATTCAATCCTTTATACTCAAGTAGAATTTCTTTCTTTGTTATTGGTTATCATGTCTTACCTGGTTGTGGATTTCTTGCCAGAATTGTAACTGTTTTGTTTTGCTTTCTGCACGCATCTCCCAGCTTGATTGCTCTGTTTCCTGCTG
This sequence comes from Polypterus senegalus, assembly GCF_016835505.1. NCBI lineage: Eukaryota > Metazoa > Chordata > Cladistia > Polypteriformes > Polypteridae > Polypterus > Polypterus senegalus. Next base: position 178,639,818 of record NC_053159.1, read on the forward strand.
AGCCAGGACACTTGAATCCTCATCAACAGCCTTTTTCATAAAGCACCGGCCAACAGAGCATACCACAGTGCTGGAGACAAGAAACATCAACAAACAGATTTCTGTATTAAGTGCCATTTCAGGGTGCTTTATCCATGCATAACTGTGTTTTTACGTTTAATATGGAGAAAGGCAGAGTATCTTACTGAGGTGTATACAATGGCAGAGATTGAACCCCTACAAGAAAGGCAGTCCTCATTGTAAGATGTGTTTTTGTACAGTCAGCACCATTCCAAGTACGAAATACAGAAGAAAAACAGCACTACATAAACTTTCTGTGCTGCAGTTCAAAACAGAATCTAAGTGACTTACTCAGGTCTATAAATTGGACTGAAAGTTTAATAGTTGTATTGTATGGAGTGACTTCTCCAGCACACATCATCCCATAGCATTTCCCAACTAGAGGACTATCTTACAATTATTTGTATACATATTAGGCTTAGAATTAGACTGTAGAAAGTTTAGTGGGCTCACTCAAGGTCACACAATAAGTCAGAGATGGGGACTGAACTGTCAACTGTGCGTTAAAGTCCAATATCCTATGTCAGTAGGCCACACCAGAATGGATGGAATTAGAATATGATGGGCATTGTATGAATATTATGCAATAGGTGATAACAAGATAGCCTACATGTATGAAATATAAAATCTGAAACTTCCAGTTAATCCAGTTTGATAAAACACAAAGAACTGGCCTAAATATCAAAAAGATTATTTTCAAACATTTCAAGTGCTTATGGTAGGTTTGGTTCTTATTCTTTTTCTGCCAATAAGCATGCAGCTGAAGAAAATCGTGAACTTGGCATATCAGATAATGAAAGTCTTTCTTGAGCCATTACAGGATGTAAACCTTATGTTTTTGAAGCTTTTTCTACAAATTTTGAAAAAAAAAATACAATAACCACAACGGCATTCGACCGTGTCCCTCGGGGAATCCTGTGGGGGGTGCTCCGGGAGTATGGGGTACCAGACCCCCTGATAAGAGCTGTTCGGTCTCTGTACAACCGGTGTCAGAGCTTGGTCCGCATTGCCGGCAGTAAGTCGAGCCCGTTTCCAGTGAGAGTTGGACTCCGCCAGGGCTGCCCTTTGTCACCGATTCTGTTCATAACTTTTATGGACAGAATTTCTAGGCGCAGCCAGGGTGTCGAAGGGGTCCGGTTTGGTGGACTCAGGATTGGGTCACTGCTTTTTGCAGATGATGTTGTCCTGTTTGCTTCATCAGGCCGTGATCTTCAGCTCTCTCTGGATCGGTTCGCAGCTGAGTGTGAAGCGGCTGGGATGAGAATCAGCACCTCCAAGTCCGAGACCATGGTCCTCAGCCGGAAAAGGGAGGAGTGCCCTCTCAGGGTTGGGGGGAGATCCTGCCCCAAGTGGAGGAGTTCAAGTATCTCGGGGTCTTGTTCACGAGTGAGGGAAGAATGGAGCGTGAGATCGACAGGCGGATCGGTGCGGCATCTGCAGTGCTGCGGGCTCTGCATCGGTCTGTCGTGGTGAAAAAGGAGCTGAGCCGTAAGGCAAAGCTCTCAATTTACCAGTCGATCTACACTCCTACCCTCACCTATGGTCATGAGCTGTGGGTAGTGACCGAAAGAACGAGATCGCGAATACAAGCAGCTGAAATAAGTTTCCTACGCAGGGTTTCTGGGCTTTCCCTTAAAGATAGGGTGAGAAGCTCAGTAATCCGCGAGGGGCTCAGAGTAGAGCCGCTGCTCCTCGGCATCGAGAGGAGTCAGTTGAGGTGGCTCTGGCATCTGATCAGGATGCCTCCTGGACGCCTCCCTGGTGAGGTGTTCCGGGCACGTCCAACCGGGAGGAGGCCCCGGGGAAGACCCAGGACACACTGGAGGGACTATGTCTCCCGGCTGGCCTCAGAACGCCTTGGGATTCTCCCGGAAGAGCTGGAAGAAGTGGCCGGGGAGAGGGAAGTCTGGGCCTCTCTGCTTAAACTGCTGCCCCCGCGACCCGACCTCGGATAAGCAGAAGAGGATGGATGGATGGATGGACGGACAATAACCACGACCCCATACTGTTGCATACTGTAAGAAATGTTTGTAGGAAGAATGGGACAAAATAATACCTGAAACACTTTATCACTTGGCCTGCTCAGTGCCAAGATGTCTTTTAAGTGTTGTGAGAAGGAATGGCGACATTACAAAATGGTGAATGCTTTACTGTCCCAACGTTTTTGGAATGTGCTGCAGGTCTGAAATGCAGGAATGGATTTATATTGACAAATGAAATGAAGTTGACCAGGCAAAACATGAAATATCTTGGAATCATAGTGTCTGCATTGAAATTAAAAAGTTATTTTAAGAATCACTACATTATTTTTTTTTTAATTTGTATTTCCCATACCATCCCAACTTTTTTTAATTTGGGTTTGCAGAACTACAATTCATCACTGCAGTGTATCCTCAGCAGTTCAACATTTGTAATGGAGGTGTCACAAGCTTGCATTGATCAGAAATGTGTTAATAATCTTTTTGTTAAATTTGTTCATTGCTATATTAATTTTATTAATGACTATACAGCGTTATTTTTGGTGTCTTCATCTTGTTCGTTGATTTTTCACGGAGGCCGCCATTTTAGAACATTTGATGCATTTAGGCTCATGATAAATCCCCAGTGCAATGTGTGATGACATGGCACTCACACTATTAAAGATGGCCAGCATCCAAACTTGATGAAAAATACAAAAAGTCTATGTTTGGATTCTGCTTTTGACTGAGTTTAGTTGTTTAACTTCAACTACAGAGTTCCCTGTTGTGCTGTGGTGATCAATCTAACATTTATTGAACTAACTTTTGTAACAACTTTGACTGTTCACCAACTAAGCCCTACAGGAAAGACTTTTCTTGGTCCCCGCTAGTCTGAAGTAGCAAACTGCATGAAAGGAACTCCATCCAAAGGTCATGTCAAAAGAGTTTCACCTCGGGGATTAACAAACTACACTGCTCACAAAAATTAAAGGAACACTTTAAAGAAACACATTAGATACATCAGATCTCAATATGAAGTTGGATATCTATACAAATAACGACAGGGCAATGTCTTAGGAACAAAAGGATGCCAAGTCTTTTAATGGAAATAAAAGTTTTCTGCATACAGTGAGCTCAATTGTGTAGACACCCTAAAATCAGAGTGAAATGAAGATGTGGCAGGCTAGTCCATTTTTTCAAAAACTTAATTTCTGCTACTCAAAATGCTTTTCAGTATCTTGTGTGGCCCCCACGAGCTTGTATGCATGCTTGACAACGTCGGGGCATGCTCCTAATGAGACGACGGACGGTGTCTTGTGGCATTTCCTCCCAGATCTGTATGAGGGCATCCCTGAGCTGTTGTACAGTCTGAGGAGCAACCTGGCGGCGCCTAATGGACCGAAACATAATGTCCCACAGATGTTCTATTGGGTTTAAGTCAGGGGATCGTGAAGGCCATTCAATTGTTTCAGTTCCTTCATCCTCCAGGTACTGCCTGCATACACTTGCCACATGAGGTTGCCACATGAGGCCGGGCATTGTCGTGCATTAGGAGGAAACCAGGACCTACTGCACCAGCATAGGGTCTGACAATGGGTTCAAGGATTTCATCTCGATACCTTATGGCAGTCAGAGCACCATTTCCTACGCAGTAGATGTCTGTGCGTCCCTCCATGGATATGCCTCCAAGATCATCACTGACCCACCACCAAACCTGTCATGTTGAACGATGTTACAGGCAGCATAATGTTCTCCATGGCTTCTCCAGACCCTTTCACTTCTGTCACGTGCTCAGGGTGAACCTGCTCTTGTCTGTAAAAAGCACAGGACACCAGTGGTGCATCTGCCAATTCTGGTATTCTATGGCAAATGCCAATTGAGCTCCCCGGTGCTGTGCCGTGAACACAGGGCGCAGTAGACATTTGGGCCCTCAGGCAACCCTCATGAAGTCTTTCTGGTTGTTTGGTCAGAGACATTCACACTAGTGGCCTGCTGGAGGTCATTTTGTAGGGCTCTGGCAGTGCTCATCCTGTTCCTCCTTGCCCAAAGGAGCAGATACTGGTCCTGCTGATGGGTTATGGACCTTCTATGGCCCTCTCCAGCTCTCCTAGAGTAACTGCTTGTCTCCTAGAATCTCCTCCATGCCCTTGAGACTGTGCAGGGAGACACAGCAAACCTTCTGGCAATGACACGTATTGATGTGCCATCCTGGAGAAGTTGGACTACCTGTGCAACCTCTGTAGGGTCCAGGTATCGCCTCATGCTACCAGTAGTGACACTGACTGTAGCCAAATGCAAAACTAGTGAAGAAACAGTCAGAAAAGATGAGGAGGGAAAAATGTCAGTGGCCTCCACCTGTTAAACCATTTCTGTTTTGGGGGTCATCTCATTGTTGCCCCTCTAGTGCATCTGTTGTTAATTTCATTAACACCACAGCAGCTGAAACTGATTAACAACCCCCTCTGCTACTTAACTGACCAGATTAATATCCCATAAGTTTCATTGACTTTATGCTATACTCTGATTAAAAAGTGTTCCTTTAATTCTTTTGAGCAGTATATATCAAATTAAAAAAAAAAAAATCTTGGTGCAATTCAATCAAGACAATAATCATTTTTCTGGTTTTTACCGCTTGGGAAAAGACAAAACTGAACCAGTCAAATGTTAGCGCGTTATGGACTGATGGTATTTATGGAAAGGACAGGTGCATGTGAATGAATGATACTGAAGGTGTTGTTCTGAGCTTTGATATTTCTGTTAATGGTGCTTGAATCGTCTTCCAGTAATGTTTCCACTTCAGCTTACATGAATGTGATTGAAGAGATTTTCTCCTTGTTTACAGTCATTTTAAAGACACAAACAGTTGACAGATTGTGGTAACCAGTATATCAAGACAAATGAAAATATCACTAACTTCTATGTGCTCTGCGATGGCCCATCTGGCACCCTGTCCAGGGGTTGTTTCTGCCTTGCGCCCTACGTTTGCTAGGTTAGGCTTTGTCTCCCTCGTGGCCCTGTTCAGGATTAAGTGGTTTAGAAAATGGTAAGGTATGGTAACTAATTTGGATACACGGACTAAAAAACATACTAAATGTTACGCCACTGAGAGAAATAACCGACTCGCAGCCATGTCCACAGAGATAATCACTTACTCAGTGTGATCTCCTGACATAATCATCTGGGATACAGAAACCAATTCATAAGAATGAATAGTGGAATATTAACTTGCAGCACAGCTGAAACAGAGAGCTGCCTCAAACAAACTAATATCTTTACTGTGTGTAATCTAAAACCAGGGTTGCAAACAAGTAAAGAAATGTCAAAAAATAAAGAACACAACAAACTCGCATTTGACCAGATGTCTCTTAAAAGCTTGAAGTACATAATGCTAGAAGACTGGAAAAAAAAAAGCGAACCTCCACTTCAGTATCTCCTTACCCGGCCCATCACGCTGCAGCACAACTGCCATTCCACAAAAGCGCTGGGCCCGGGCTAAGAGTGAGCCAAACAACACATGAAAAGAGCGCAGACCCCAATCTGATACATTTCAGAGTACAGTAATCCCTCCTCGATCGCGGGAGTTGCGTTCCAGAAAACCCCCCACCCCCACCCCGCGATAGGTGAAAATCCGCGAAGTAGAAATCCTATGTTTTTATAGTTATTTTTATATATTTTAAGCCCTTATAAACTCTCCCACCCTGTTAACATTATTAGAGCCCTCTAGACATGAAATAACACCCTTTAGTCAAAAGTTTAAACTGTGCTCCATGACAAGACTGAGATGACAGTTCTTTCTCACAATTAAAAGAATGCAAACATATCTTATCTTCAAAAGAGCGCCGTCATAAAGGAGCAGAGAATGTCAGAGAGAGCGCTCGCTAAGAAAAGCAAACAATCAAAAAATCAACACTTGCTTTTAAGTATACAGAAGCACCGCGATAAAGCGGCATTTTGTAGAGGAGCCTCCGTGTCCTCTGTGCAAACAACCCCTCTGCTCACACCCCTCCGTCAGGCAGAGAGTGAGAAAGATAGAGAAAGCAAACAAGCACCGCGCGGGAAGCATATCTTATAGCATTGAGGAGTTTTAGTTAATATGTAATACGTGCTCTGATTGGGTAGCAACTAAGCCATCCCCCAATAGCGTCCCTTGTATGAAATCAACTGGGCAAACCAACTGAGGAAGCATGTAACCTAAATTAAAAGACCCGTTGTCCGCAGAAATCCGCGAACCAGCGAAAAATCCATGATATACAGTAATCCCTCGCTATATCGCGCTTCGACTTTCGCGGCTTCACTCTATCACGGATTTTAAATGTAAGCACATCTAAATATAAATCACGGATTTTTCGCTGGTTCGCCGCTTTCTGCGGACAATGGGTCTTTTAATTTAGGTTACACACTTCCTCAGTTTGATTGCCCAGTTGATTTCATACAAGGGACGCTATTGGCGGATGGCTTAGAAGCTACCCAATCAGAGCATGTATTACATATTAACTAAAACTCCTCAGTGCTATAAGATATGCTTCCCGCGTGGCGCTTGTTTTGTTTGCTTTTCTCTGCCTCTCTCACTCTCTCTGCCTGACGGAGGGGGTGTGAGCAGAGGGGGCTGTTTGCACAGAGGACACGGACGCTCCTCTACAAAATGCCGCTTTATCGCGGTGCTTCTGTATACTTAAAAGCAGGTATTGATTTTTTGATTGCTTTTCTTAGCGAGCGCTCTCTCTGACATTATCTGCTCTTCACGGTGCTCCTTTGAACATAAGATATGTTTGCATGCTTTTAATTGTGAGAAAGAACTGCCATCTCAGTCTTGTCATGCAGCACAGTTTAAACGTTTGACTAAAGGGTGTTATTTCATGTCTAGAGGGCTCTAATAATGTTAACAGTGTGGGAGAGTTTATAAGGGCTTAAAATATATAAAAATAACCATACAAACATATGGTTTCTACTTCGCGGATTTTCACCTATCGCGGGTTGGTCTAGAACGCAACCCCCGCGATCGAGGAGGGATTACTGTATATTTAGATGTGCTTACATTTAAAATATGCGATAGAGTGAAGCCGCGAAAGTCGAAGCGCGATATAGCGAGAGATAACTGTAGACTCAAATTCTAAAAGGGGTATGCACCGCAGACATACTCGAAAAATAAGGATGTGTGTCTCTGTTATGCCAGTCACAGAAAACATGACACCATCTGAAACTCTGTAACGCAGAAGCCCACCACCTACCTTGACCATGGGAAAGGCACTATATAAATACAATGTCTTATTATTATTGTTGTTGTTTTCTTTCTCAAACCGGCTGCCTCAGTTTTCCCACTATCACAATGTCTCATGAAGCTGACTGACAGATGCACATTTACAGCAAAAACTAAATAAAAGGATTTCTGAATTCTGAGAAATAAGTTTTCATTGTACAAAAAATTAGCTTTTCACACCCGTGATCAAAATCAAAATGGAACTGTAAAAGTCGTTCACCAAGAAAACCCCATTTAATGGCCAGAGCCAAAACACAAAGGCAAGTCTAAGCAAAGCAGCAAAGGGTCAAAACAGGAATACTGAATAATACGCAGTTCACTGTTTGAATCCGTGTCTCTGATGAAGCTGCTGAGGTTGCTGCTTTGGGTTTTAACAATTCCAGTGTCATCTGCACTTCAGAACTGGTTGTCCACCTGAAGCTACTTGGATAGGAGAGCATGTAGAAAAAGCTTGGGTTGCTGCTAATAGAGGTGTTGGTGAGGCCAGCAGGGGTCTCTTCTGATGTTGTCATGTGCTCTGAATGTGGATCCCAGTACCCCATTGCAGTGACAGGGACACTGGGCTGTAAAAACAGTGCTGTCCTTCAGATGAGACATAAAACTGAGTTCCTGGCTTTTTTTTTTTTTTGAATTATCATTGTCATTATTAGCATTATCAGTATAAACAAAAACAAAAATTCCAAGAAGTCAGTATGCAAAACTGCAGCACAACAAAATTTCCAAACACTCTCCATTTTGGTTTCTTTTTCTCAATATTAACAGCAGTGTGAGTGATCATTTGAAATTGTCATCTCAGAAAAAAACTAATCTGAATTAAACAAGCAAATGTGTAAAACTGACCTGCCTCCCCTTCTCCAAAAATGAAGATATCCCAAGGCAAGCATTCTCAAATTAGCTAGAAGAATTGATGAGATCAAGCACAATGCCAGCTCTGGAACTACACAGGTAGCAGCAAGCCTGCTTGCTGCTCTTGGTGGTCCCCACCCTGACCGATTTCATTTGAATTCAGAGTTACAGATCATAGGCTGCATGATAATTAGCTCCTGGTTTAAACAGAATAAAGTTTCAGTATATTGGAAGCACAACAAAGGCCACCAAATATCATTGTGTTCAGTTTTAAACATGAAGCACTGACCCTAAGAAGCAAAGTATGCTAAGATGAACTTTGGGTCCACTAAATGCGATTGCCTGAACCGATAAGCCAAGTCTTTGCTTTTATAAAACCAGACTGTAGACAAGGATATGGGTGCAGAACTGGAAAGCAAGTTTGAGTCTCGGTTACCTCAAAGTGAGTAAAATAAGTAAAGGGACCAGAAGGATGGGGAACAAAGCAAATGGTTAGAATTACAAGAATCAACAATGACCATAATGCTACTTTCTGCTCAGCACTCATAGCCACCAAAGAAAAGAAATCTTCAGATACACTTGTCACAGAGCATCCCAGTCTCAAAGGGGGCCTGTCAGTTTGTAAAGCTGCCATCAGTGTTTGTGTTACTTTTTGTCTTTGCAAGCAGGCACATTGAGAACAAGTAAGCGATTTGAGATTGGTACTAGACAGGTCCAACATGGGTCTGTCTAATGCTGATGCAGCCATCCCCAAAACATTCACTCGACTAGCCGCAGTGGGCTGTATTCTTTAACCAGTGCCTATGAAAAATCCCTGATCTTTACTGTAGGCAGAGCTGTAAGTGGAAGTAATTAAGAGCAGGAGGAGGACAAACCAACACATGTGTTCACACCTCGCTCACTCGCTTTCGTAGGTGTGAGAAAAACTCAAACTTTGTTGAATGAGGTATCGTGGTAGACGGCCCTTGAGGTCAGTATTGAGAATCCATATGAAAGTGCACACTGAAGGATTGCTGCTGGATTTTAAAGCCACAAAACCACCTGGGCCATTCTCACCCCTGATGTAGCGACTCTGTGGAGGCTTCATGTCATGATTGGTGGAGATTCCAGCAGAAACATATCTGTCTCTCTCTTCCGCTCGATTCCCTTGGTGACACAACACCCCCTGCTGCTCCAGCAGAGACATCGTGAGAGATGAGGGGATTATCATCCACCCTCTGTAGAATCTGGCAAGCAGAAATAGTACGATTCCACTGAACCATTTTCTCAGGCTGGAGAATGACCTCTTGGTAAATCAGCTCAGCTGGACACTGCATAAAAGCCTTAAGGATAAAGGTCTTCCCATGGCAAGGGATCTCCAGGGTGTACACAGCATCGACAAGCTCATTGTTTTTCTCAAACTTCCAATTGTTTTCCTGTGCCAGAATCTGGTCAACCACAGCCATCGCCTCTCTGCCCTGTCGCACATATTCCTTCTCCTGTAAGGTTACAGCTCTGCGGCCATTAACTTCCTCTTCCAGGTCCTCTTCGTCTGATCCTGCAGAGGACTCTGGAGGTGAATAGAATTGTCCTTCAGACAGGGCACTTGGCCGAAGAAAGGGTGTATGCTCTGTTGCTGCCTTTACTGCTGCTAGATAGACTCTAGACTCATCTTCTGCTTCCTGTGTTACCACTTTGAAGTCTAGAAACCACGTCTCCAACCAGGCAATGACAAAGAAAGTTACGGGTAGCACATACCCAAATGCATTTTCAGAAAGCAGATTGGACTGGATGACCTTCACAATGAGGGAAGCACTGGTTAATAGTGTGGTGATCGCAATGACCCACCAGTGGCGCAACCGAAGATTGGCATATGCAATCTGTAGGCATAGGAACCGCACAACAGCAAGTAAAAATATGTCAAAAAAAGATGTCTTGAAGTCATATTTCACTACTTCTTTTGTGAGACTTTCCCCGATGCTACCCTTAATATTAAGCTCAATGATCCATAGGAGCGAGATAAAGAGCAAGTCAAAGGTAACAAACGGGCAGAATGTTCGTCGCACATCGGAGATAGGTACAAAGTAGTGCTGGGCGATATGGAAAAATCATATATCACGATATGGATTATTTTATATCACAATAACGATATATATCACGATATACCACCCACAATAAAGTACGTTTTCAGTTATTCTCTCAAAAGTTTGACAAAAATATCATTGCATACTTTTTTTTGCAACTTTATTTTGAAGTGACATTCAAAAGTTCATTTTTATTCTTGATTATCACTTATATAAAGGGTAGAGTATGCATTGCATAGCGACAAGGCATTATCATACATTTGTCATAGCCTATTTAATGCAATATTTTCTTTAGTAATTGATAAAATTAGGTTAGAAACGATAGAAATGATAGAAGAGAAATAGGACGATAGACACTTTTCTATCGTCCCCACGATATATATCGTCATATCACCCAGCACCAGTACAAAGTACTGTGGGAGCAGGGACAGCGATGTTGTGTAGGAGGCATTGAGAGAAGCAATCGTGGGAAGACTGCGCTCTAGCAGCCCATTCTCCACGTCATTTGGCGTGGCATCTTGATTATTAAAGAGTGCTGGTCCCAATCTTAATAACGCTTCTACTCAGCTTTCTCTTCTATTAAAGCTGTCCATGTGTGAGGTTTGCTTTCCTCTGATAATGGGGATTACAGGATCATACAAATTTGACAATGGTGGTCTATGATATATACAGATAGGGGCTACCCATTTTCAAGACCCTCCTTGGTGGATACACTGCAGGTTTGCACCGGGTTGCTGCTGCTGCTGCGGAGGATTTGGTTTGTGGTTCCGGGAAGTCACCTGATCCCTGAGTTCCTGGCTTTCCGTAGTCATTAAAGATCATTGGGCATTGTTCGTAAAGAGTAGGGTGTATCCCGATGTTGTGGCCCAACACGGCCTAGTCATTCTGGCCCCCTAATCGTCCCCTGTCTCCAACTGGCTTACTCTCTCACTACTTCACTACCTAACAGCTATTGTGTTGTGAGTGTACTGGTGCAGAAATGGCCGCTGTCGCATCATCCAGGTGGAGGCTACACATTGATAGTGGCTCCACACTCACTGAAGCACTTTAACTAGTGAGAAAAGTGCTACGTAAATATAAAGTAGGCCTGGGTAAAAATACAGATTTTCTGATGAATTATTATTTTTTGTTTAAATGATTTGATATTGATTCTGAATCTCTGTCCTGCTCTATTACCTTATGTCGATTTTTGCTTATCTTCGTTTTTGGTGTCTGATCCAGTAGATGTTGCAAATACACCTGTTATGGATTTCTACGATAAAAGCACGTTACTATCTTGCATGAAATGGTGTGTCCTCTTTAAGTGAAATCAGTGTCTTTGACACTTAAATCAGATGTGTGGACTTACTACAGAATCAGAAGGTGCATTGGTAAAAAAAAAAAAAAGGAATAAAAGCAAACTCATATGTAAGCTTTGCAACTCTGAAGTTAAGTAAAGTGTTGTAACACAACAAATTTGAGAATTCGTTTACCTGACATCATCCATAAACATAACGAGTAGATCCTAAACAATCCTCACTGGAGATGCCAGGTAGCTCCAAGCTTGCGTTTGATGCAAGTTGTGCCCAAAAATTAATGGAATCTTTAGCAGTTTTTATCTGTAAAGTTATGAGACCCTACACTGTTGTTGAAAATGAAGGCTTTCGACAAATGTTGCAGATGTTTGAACTGTGGTATGCTTTACCAAACAGAAAGCAAATGAGTGAAGTTTTTACCCAAGGCTTTATGAAGATCCTTAGCAAAGCATCACCACGTCCCTCAGGCCAGCAGATTGTCAGGGCCTACAGTAACTTGTGACAGCTGAACGTGCAATGCAGCAGATTTCTATGTAACAATCGCACTTTTAAAAATGGTGGTGGATCTGTTGCACAAATGTACACTGTATGCCAGTCACAGCAGGAGCAACCTTGTTGCCTACATACAGTGGTGTGAAAAACTATTTGCCCCCTTCCTGATTTCTTATTCTTTTGCATGTTTGTCACACAAAATGTTTCTGATCATCAAACACATGTAACCATTAGTCAAATATAACACAAGTAAACACAAAATGCAGTTTTTAAATGATGGTTTTTATTATTAAGGAAGAAAAAAAATCCAAACCTACATGGCCCTGTGTGAAAAAGTAATTGCCCCCTTGTTCAAAAATAACCTAACTGTGGTGTATCACACCTGAGTTCAATTTCCGTAGCCACCCCCAGGCCTGATTTACTGCCACACCTGTTTCAATCAAGAAATCACTTCAATAGGAGCTGCCTGACACAGAGAAGTAGACCAAAAGCACCTCAAAAGCTAGACATCATGCCAAGATCCAAAGAAATTCAGGAACAAATGAGAACAGAAGTAATTGAGATCTATCAGTCTGGTAAAGGTTATAAAGCCATTTCTAAAGCTTTGGGACTCCAGCGAACCACAGTGAGAGCCATTATCCACAAATGGCAAAAACATGGAACAGTGGTGAACCTTCCCAGGAGTGGCCGGCCGACCAAAATTACCCCAAGAGCGCAGAGACGACTCATCCGAGAGGTCACAAAGACCCCAGGACAACTTCTAAAGAACTGCAGGCCTCACTTGCCTCAATTAAGGTCAGTGTTCACGACTCCACCATAAGAAAGAGACTGGGCAAAAACGGCCTGCATGGCAAATTTCCAAGGCGCAAACCACTGTTAAGCAAAAGAACATTAGGGCTCGTCTCAATTTTGCTAAGAAACATCTCAATGATTGCCAAGACTTTTGGGAAAATACCTTGTGGACTGATGAGACAAAAGTTGAACTTTTTGGAAGGCAAATGTCCCGTTACATCTGGCGTAAAAGGAACACAGCATTTCAGAAAATGAACATCATACCAACAGTAAAATATGGTGGTGGTAGTGTGATGGTCTGGGGTTGTTTTGCTGCTTCAGGACCTGGAAGGCTTGCTGTGATAGATGGAACCATGAATTCTACTGTCTACCAAAAATCCTGAAGGAGAATGTCCGGCCATCTGTTCGTCAACTCAAGCTGAAGCGATCTTGGGTGCTGCAACAGGACAATGACCCAAAACACACCAGCAAATCCACCTCTGAATGGCTGAAGAAAAACAAAATGAAGACTTTGGAGTGGCCTAGTCAAAGTCCTGACCTGAATCCAATTGAGATGCTATGGCATGACCTTAAAAAGGCGGTTCATGCTAGAAAACTCTCAAATAAAGCTGAATTACAACAATTCTGCAAAGATGAGTTGGCCAAAATTCCTCCAGAGCGCTGTAAAAGACTCATTGCAAGTTATCGCAAATGCTTGATTGCAGTTATTGCTGCTAAGGGTGGCCCAACCAGTTATTAGGTTCAGGGTGCAATTACTTTTTCACACAAGGCCATGTAGGTTTGGAGTATTTTTCTCCCTAAATAATAAAAACCATCATTTAAAAACTGCATTTTGTGTTTACTTGTGTTATATTTGACTAATGGTTAAATGTGTTTGATGACAAACATGTGTGTGTGACAAACATGCAAAAGAATAAGAAATCAGGAAGGGGGCAAATAGTTTTTCACACCACTGTATACTGTATGCAGAGCTGCTGAGATGGCTGGCTGTTGTTCCAAAAATCTTTCTAGCATTTCTAATGTGCTGATCCATTGCGTGATCACATCAATCAAAGGTTTGTATGTTGGCAAGTCCAATAAATGTTGGTTCTCTTTAAGCATGTGGCTAGCTGTACTGCTATGGTGGAATAAGTTGGCAACGTGTCCCACCCAGCAAGCATGCAAGGACATATGGTCCCTACTTTGTGGGACTCCTGTCTGACCCAGAAGTGCTTCATATGGACTAAGTACTGCCAAGTCAAAGATAAAAGAAAACACTTGATCTTGACCAAGCAGTCAGAGCTGGCCTGACGAGAGGAGTGTGGAGGAAGTGGACTGTGTTTTTGCTGTTAGTACTTTGGTTGTCTTATTCTGTCTGCGAAGATAATTGTTGTTAATAAAAAGGGGCAATAGTTGAACCCATGACTGGTTTGAGTGTGATTGTGTCTGGGGTTTGGCACCCAGTGGTGCCCCCTAGTGGTTACAGTTCTGTACATTAATGTGCAGAAAGAATTCCTAACAAACCAAAACCAAAAATGATGACAGTATGGACTCAAAATAAATGGCCAAAAGTGTAAATGACCTGGAATTGAGAGACAATAAAAGTTGATTTGCAGGACAGCAGAGTCCAATATAAATATATAAATACTTAAATTAAAAAAGTCTGCATGTTTTATGTTGCAGCCCTGATTAGAATTAGAATTAGAATTAGAACAATCTAGACGAGAACAGGCCATTCAGCCCAACAAAGCTCGCCAGTCCTATCCACTTGCTTCCTCCAAGAAAACATCAAGTCGAGTTTTGAAAGTCCCTAATGTCTTACTGTCTACCACACTACTTGGTAACTTATTCCAAGTGTCTATCGTTCTTTGTGTAAAGAAAACTTCCTAATGTTTGTGCGAAATTTACCCTTAACAAGTTTCCAACTGTGTCCCCGTGTTCTTGATGAGCTCATTTTAAAATACAAGTCTCGATCCACTGCACTAATTCCCTTCATAATTTTAAACACTTCAATCATGTCACCTCTTAATCTTCTTTTGCTTAAACTGTAAAGGCTCAGCTCTTTTAATCTTTCCTCATAATTCAACCCCTGTAGACCTGGAATCAGCCTAGTCGCTCTTCTCTGGACCTTTTCTAGTGCTGCTATGTCCTTTTTGTAGCCTGGAGACCAAAACTGCACACAGTACTCAAGATGAGGCCTCACCAGTGCATTATAAAGGTTGAGCATAACCTCTTTGGACTTGTACTCCACAGATCAAGACGCTATATAACCTAACATTCTGTTAGCCTTCTTAATGGCTTCTGAACACTGTTTGGAAGTTGATAGCTTGGAGTCCACTATGACTCCTAAATCCTTCTCATAAGGTGTACTCTCGATTTTTCGACCGCCCATTGTGTATTCAAACCTAATATTTTTACTTCCTATGTGTAATTCTTTACATTTACTGACATAAAATTTCATTTGCCACAAATCTGCCCAAGCCTGTATGCTATCCAAGTCCTTCTGTAATGATATAACGGATTCCAAATTATCTGCTAATCCACCTATCTTGGTATCATCTGCAAACTTAACCAGCTTGTTACTTATATTCCTATCTAAATCATTTATATATATTAAAAATAGCAGCGGCCCTAGCCTAAGAATGATAAAGCAAGCACAGAAGTTTAGAAATGTTTGCAAATTTATTAAAAATAAAAAGTTTCACTGACACAACTACTTTACTTGGCACTTCGTTGAAGTCCCTCTATCAGCAATTCCAGCCTGGAGTGTTCTTGGGTTTGACGTGACGTGCTTCACAAACCTGGATTTGCTTATTTTCTGCCATTCTTCTCTCTTGATTCCTTTAAAGTCTGTCAGGTTAGATGGAGGCTATCAGTGGTCAGCCATTGTCATGTCTCCACAGATATGTTCAATTGGATTCAAGCCTGTGTTTGCGCTAGTCCACTCAAGGATATTCCCCAATAGTTGTATCTAAGCCACTCCTGTGATCTCTTTCAATTGTGCTTAGGGTCCATGTTCTTTTGGAAGGTGAACCCCCAGAGCACCCTAAGGTCAGGTTTCCATGAAGGATATCTCTGTAGTTTGCTCCATTCACCTTCCGCTTACCCCTAAATAGTCTGCCAGCCCCTACCGCTGAACAACAAACCCACAGCATGATGCTGCCACCACCATGCTTCACCACTGGAATTGTATTCCACAGGTGATGAGCAGTGCCTGGTTTCCTCTGGACATAACACTAACCTTGGTTTCATCACATCAGAAAAACGTGTGTCACTCATTCTAAGAGTTCTTTAAGTGTCTTTTTGCAAACCCCAAGCAGGTTTCCATGTATTCTTTACTGAGGAGAGACTTCTGTATGGCCAATCTTCACAACACCCAGATCTGTGGAATATTGGAGTGATGGTTGCCCTTCTGGAAGTTCCTCCCATCTGCACACAGGTTCTGTGGAGCTCAGCCAGAGTGCCTACCAAGTTCATGGTCACCTCTCTTACCATGGCCCTTCTAACACAATTACTCAGTTTGGCCAAGTGGCCATCTCTATAGGGAATTTTGGTTGTTTACAAACTTCTATCTAAAATTATGAAGAAAAATATACTCTTGGGAATCTTCAGTGCAGCAGACATTTTTTTAGCCTCTAAGATCACCTGGCAATTTTGACCTCATGGCTCAGTTTTTGCTCAATTGTGGGACCTTTGATAAACAGCTGTGTACCTTTCCTAGTCATGTCAATCAACTGAATTGCCCACCGATTAACTCCATGTAAGGTGTAGAAACATCTCAATTATTTTCAACAGAATGGAGTTTACCTGAGCCAGATTTCAAGTGCCATACCAAAGGTTCTGAATACCTAGTGTATGTCAAGAGGATAGTTAAGGTTTTTTTATTAAATGAATTTGCAAAAAATTCCAAAAATCTTGTTTTCGCGGTGTCACTCTGCTGTAGGGGAAGTACGCTGGCGCAGTGGTAGCGCTGCTGCCTTGCAGTAAGGAGCCCCTGGTTCACTTCCCAGGTCCTCCCTGCGTGGAGTTTGCATGTTCTCCCCGTGTCACCATGGGTTTCCTGCCACAGTCCAAAGATATGCAGGTTAGATCCTAAATTGTCCCTGGTGTGTGTGTGTGTGTGTGTGCCCTGCGGTAGGCTGGCACCCTGCCTTGGATTTGTTCCTGCCTTGCACCCTGAGTATGCAAGGAATGACTCCAGCAGACCCCTGTGACCCTGTGTTAGGATATAGTGAGTTGGATACTGACTGACTGACTGACACTGCTGTATTGAGTGTTAATCTTATGTGGGGGAAAAATGAATTTAAATAACTTTAGCACAAACCTTCAACATAGCAAAATATGGAAAAAGTGAAGGGGTCTGAATATGTTCTTAATCCATTCCATGCCCAGTATGAGTGTGGCAGCACTCAGAAGTAAAGATGATCCTAATTCCTATAGAAACTGAAAGTTATTGTACATGGCAAAGGCTCCGTCCCTCCAGACGCTGAGCACATTTGAGAGTACTAAATAAACTAAAATGTAAAGGGGTTGAGGGACTAAGGCTGTCCAAACGCTCACCTCTTTGCACAAGAGAGTTTCATTTTCCTTCTCCTTTATCTACAAACTAGGGTGCACCTGTTGATGTTGTCTTAACGTGAACTTGAGCTAGAGGAGGCCTGGAAGACAACCACATAGTCAGCAGCCTGGGGTCTTTGTGTTCAAGGTTGCTCGAGTTTTATAATTGATGGAATGATCAAATAGACGACTAATGGAGATGGCATGGTGAGCTAGTTGCAAGGACCTAGGTTTGAGACCACTACAGACTTTCTATGCTATTTACTTATTTTAGATCAAGAATTTTGTTCCATGTCAGAACTCAGGCAGCAGGTTTTTTAACTTGGTATAATTGGTTCATGGTATTCTCCCAAGTCACTTCTAGGTAGCTTTTTCCCATCACAGCTAGAAATGTGAATGGCCAATAAATTACTTTTCTTTGCTGTCTGTAATATTAAATATTCTAAGCTATTGCTAAAATATTTTTCCCGCAACATTTGACACAACAAACAGGATTTTTATTCTCCTTCGTTTTCTATAATGTTTTGTTCCTTTTGAACTTCTGTTCCTTGGAGTTTCATACGGTTCTCTTTCAGGAGGCAAAGCAATTTGAAAGATGTGCAAATCGTTCACCCTGCCGAGCACTTATGCAGAAGAAAGGAAATGTTCACCTTGCAGGTAAAAACTCCCGCTATGCTTATCTTTAGAAAAATGCGGAATATTCACTTATTCTAATATGCTGCTAAAAAAGTCACACTTCAAGTGCATTAAGGATTAGTATCCTGCACATCTGACAAGGCTGTGACTACACAATGTTCTGGGCTAGGCCACATGAGCTTCTTTTATTCATAAGCAGTAGCAGCTAAGAAAATATATCATAAAGAAGAAAATGTTCATAGCAGTACTGCAATACTGTCACCAACAAAAAAACAAAAATTCATTCTGGTTATAAATTGAACAGAGAAAATAAATTGATTATACGCAAAAGGCTATTACAATACGCAGTTATACAAAATGAATGAATAAATGTCTGTGAGTGGGTGAGTGAGGGAATGAATGAATGAACATGAGATAAAATGCATTAGTGATTGAATGAATGGAATCCTAATTTAGCACACCTTGAGAATGACTTAACTGGCATGGATTTAAACAGACAAGGAGACCGGAAGATGAGTGGAAACAATTGTTTTTGACTAAGATTAAATGGTTTATTTTTGTGCAAATATGAAAGCCATCCCCACCACAATGAGAGAGATGGGATTCTTTCCCATTGGGGACAAATAAAGTTCTATCTATCTATCTATCTATCTATCTATCTATCTATCTATCTATCTATCTATCTATCTATCTATCTATCTATCTATCTATCATATAGTGCCTTTCATATCTATCTATCTATCTATCTATCTATCTATCTATCTATCTATCTATCTATCTATCTATCTATTATACAGTGCCTTTCATATCTATCTATCTATCTATCTATCTATCTATCTATCTATCTATCTATCTATCTATCATATAGTGCCTTTCATATCTATCTATCTATCTATCTATCTATCTATCTATCTATCTATCTATCATATATATATCTATCTATCTATCTATCTATCTATCTATCTATCTATCTATCTATCATATAGTGCCTTTCATATCTATCTATCTATCTATCTATCTATCTATCTATCTATCTATCTATCTATCATATAGTGCCTTTCATCTATCTATCTATCTATCTATCTATCTATCTATCTATCTATCTATCTATCTATCTATCATATAGTGCCTTTCATATCTATCTATCTATCTATCTATCTATCTATCTATCTATCATATAGTGCCTCATATCTATCTATCTATCTATCTATCTATCTATCTATCTATCATATAGTGCCTTTCATATCTATCTATCTATCTATCTATCTATCTATCTATCATATAGTGCCTTTCATATCTATCTATCTATCTATCTATCTATCTATCCTTTCTGTCTGTGGAATCTCTGTCTGTCGATTACTCTGGTCTGGGTGGGCGTGGTTGTTGGTCGCAGGTTCGCTCCGTTCGTTTGGGTATCTGTGAGTATTTCTCGTTTTCTTTTTCTAACTTTCTTTACTATTAGTTTTATGTATAAAGATTTTTTTACTGATTTGCCATTTATTTGAAAGTATATAGTTTATTGTCAGTGGTTGTTGTAATAGTCGGACGCTGCGGCTCGCCGCCATGGCCGCGTCCCGAGCAAAGCCTCCAGGGCTTAACCCGCGAAATTTTGAAAATCTTTCAAGGAAAAATGGAATTAAAGTGGTTGTGGACCCGATGGTTTCTGTTGAGGCGTGTGTTATTGAGGTAGCGAAAAGAGTTGGCTGTAAGAATGTGAAGTCAGCATCCCGAATGAACAAAACTATTGTAGTTTTTCTAAGCGACGAAGCTATGGTGCATACTATAGTGCAGGAAGGCCTGGTGATAAACGGCTCGCTAGTCCCGGTTCTGCCTTTATCGACTCCTGCTAAACGAGTTATTATTTCAAATGTTCCACCATTTTTGAAAAATGAGGCTTTATTAAATGAACTTCGTAGATATGGTGAAGTCATATCTGATGTGGTTATGATACCGCTTGGCTGCCGCTCACCGGATTTAAAGCATGTCGTGTCTTTCCGGAGACAGGTGTACATGATACTAAATAACTCGCGTGAGGAGCTTGATGTGGCCTTGAAATTTAAAGTAGAGGGTTACGAATATATAGTTTTTATCACTACGGAACAAATGAAATGCTTTAAGTGTGGTCAGACAGGGCACAAAGCGAGTCAGTGTAAGCGGGTGAGATGACGGAGAGCTCGGATATGCCGGGACCGTCTGGTGTGCACAGAGAGCCCGTGATAGAACTTCGGACAACGAAGAGAATGAGTCGGTGATCAGTGATTCGGAAATGGAGGATCTGAGTTACGATTCAGATGAAGCGGCTGAAGATCAGAGTGAAATTACTGTAGTTCAAAGTATCACAGCTGGCCGGGACATGAAGCAGGGGAGCTGGAAGTGTCCAGCGGAGAGCCTGCGTTAGGAAAAAACCTGAGGGCTGAAATGATCACGGCCGCAGCGGCTAATGCCGGGCAGATTAGTAAAAGTAATGGGAACAAGAAGGCTGAAGTCAGCCATGAAGAGGAGGAGATGGTGGCTAAGGTGATACCAGGGTCGAATATTATAAAGATGACCCTGCAGCGCTTCTCCAAAAAACACCCACCGAGAGTATTGCCGCTCTAGAGACGTGCCCAAGAGATGCGCCTTCTCAAGGGGGGGCGGAGAAGAGCGCGCTGGCTGTGCAGGCATTGACTGAAGAAACAACGCATGAGACGGGGGCCGATGGAGAAATGCTCGTTGAAGACAGTAACGATGAACACGGTTATGTTAAGCCGGTAACCAGAAAAAGAAAAGAACAAATAACCAGTGGTGGGCGCGCCAAGAAGAGCACTAAGACTGAAAGTGCAGAGGCCGCCGCTAGTGATCAGCAGCAGACAGACGGCACTGAAATCAAAGCGAGAGAGGAAGGAGGGGAGGACGGCAATGAATCTGACCCGTCGATAAGAGTTGATCTGTCATCTCACTCGAGCTTACACGAGGCTTACAGCACAGAAAGCATTTTGCGCTTTTAGAGTTTTAGAAGGGAAGCGGGGGGTCAGTATAGTCGAACACTTTCCTGATCTCCATCAGTTTCTGAGCTCGGCGAAGCAAGTGCGGCGGCGGGCTGCTGAATTAGGTATGACCTCCAAAGAGAGAGTCCGATTAAAGAATATCATAAGCAAAGTGAAACGTTCACTAGAAGCACAATCATGATGGCAGTTTTAATGCGATTACCCGTTTCTTTGGTTAATGTAGTGTTGTTGACCGCCACCTTATTTTCTTTTAAAATGCCTGTCTATTCCCTGTGCTCTTTCAATATAAACGGCTGCAGAGATCTAGTAAAAAGAACGGCGCTATTTGAGCACTTAGCGCAAAAAAGAATTAACGTGGTTTTCCTTCAAGAGACCCATACTGACGAGGCTAATCAGTCTGACTGGCACAGAGAGTGGCCAGGGCTGGCACATCTTAGTCATGGCTCAAATCTCAGTGCAGGAGTCGCGATCTTATTTTCTAAGAGTTTTGTACCTGACAGTGTTGTTTGTACTGAGTTAATCCAGGGGAGGCTGCTGAAGGTAGAAGCGCAGCTGGGAGAGAAGAAGTGGGTGTTCATTAACGTGTACGCCCCAAATGTAGGGATTGAGAGAACTCACTGCTTCTCAGTTTTAAATGATGTCCTGGGGACATGTGACAATGATGAGCTGGTGTTTGTTGGGGGCGACTTTAACTGCACAGAAAATGCGCAGCTGGACAGGAATGGGCTAGAACCGCACCGGGTCCGTCCAATCACTGAGGTCTGTGGTCACCAATAATAATCTCCTTGATATTTGGAGGGATTTTTATCCGGGGGTCCGGCAGTATACGTGGGTGAAGAGCTCAGCTGGGCTGCTGTCTATGGCTCGACTTGACAGAATTTACATCCAGAAAAATCACAGGAACCTCATAGCTAACTGCTCCATTCTTCCAACTAGTTTATCTGATCACTGTCTTGTTTCCCTTCAAATCTCTTTTCTCTCTGCTCCTTCTGTTAAATCCTACTGGCACTTTAATAATAATCTACTGAAAGACCCCCACTTCATCAACTGTTTCAAATACTTCTGGACACAATGGAGATACAAAAAGAAGACCTTCTCTTCACTGAGGCAATGGTGGGATTGCTCAAAACTGAGATACGCGTATTGTGCCAACAATACACCGAGCACACCACCAGGGATGTGAATGCGCCATTTCTGAACTGGAGAAGGATATTGAGGAACTTCATTCAGTTTTATGTAATAACTTTGACGGCAGCATTTTGAGTCCCTCAAAACTAAGAAACAATTATTGATGGACCTTATAGACAAGAGAGTCAACGGCGCACTCGTCCGCTCGAGAATGCAGTCGCTCACCCAGATGGACGCTCCTACGCAATTTTTTAAACTGGAAAAAACAATTGGCCAAAGTAAGACCATCAACTGTTTAAAAAATGACAAAGGTCAAAACCTGCTGGAGCCTGAAGCCCTTCGATCCTGGGCACACCAATTTTACCAGCGACTGTTTTCTGCAGACATTGAAGAGGTACATTTAGAGTCGTCAGTTTTTCTCCAGGACTTACCTCAGGTTCTAGATGGAGAGAAAGACTTCATGGAAACTACGATCTCTCTAGATGAGTTGACCACAGCGTTGAATGGGCTGAACATTGGGAAGTCCCCAGGAATTGACGGTTTGCCTGTTGAGTTTTTTAAAGCTTTTTGGTGTCACCTTGGCGCTGATCTGGCAGAGGTTTTCTGTGAAAGTCTGCGAGTGGGTGAACTGCCCCTTTCCTGTCGCAGGGCGGTTATCACACTACTCCCAAAGAAAGGAGACCTCACGGAGCTAAAGAACTGGCCCAGTAAGCCTGCTGTGTGCGGATTACAAAATCTTCTCCAAGGCCCTGGCTAACCGGTTAGGAAGAGTCATGGCGAGTATCGTGAACCCCGAGCAGACATACTGTGTCCCCAGCAGGTGTATTCTGGACAACATCTTCCTGGTTCGGGATGTGATTGATGCTGCCAGGCTCTTTGGGTTTGATGCTGGTCTTTTATCACTGGATCAGGAGAAGGCGTTTGACAGGGTGGACCACAATTACCTTTTAGCAGTGCTGAAGGCCTTTGGCTTTGGACCTTCATTCATTAAACACATTGGACTTTTATATCACAACGCTTTTAGTGTCGTGAAACTCAATGGAACACTAACCGCCCCGTTCAAGGTCACCAGAGGGATACGTCAGGGTTGCTCTCTGTCCGGTATGCTCTTCTCGCTCTCCATCGAGCCGCTACTACAACAAATTCGCATCCGCCTTCAAGGTCTGAACATCCCTCAGTGCCCGAATTTACAGCTCAAGGTGGTCGCGTATGCTGATGATTTAACCGTGTTCATCTGTCATCCTGGAGACATCACGGAGCTGAAACATTGCCTGGATGAATTTGAAAAACTGTCATCGGCAAAAATTAACTGGGACAAAAGTACCGCATTTTTAATTGGCAACTGGAGGGATGGAGACCCACCGGGCCTACCTGGTGGCCTTAAGTGGAACAGAAGAGTCTTCAGATACCTGGGGTGTTTTAGGACAAGGAGGAGTAGCTGAAGAAAACTGGGCAGACTGGGCGGAAAAAGTTCAAGCCAGACTGAAGAAATGGAAGTATCTTCAAAAGGAGATCTCCTGTCGAGGCAGGGTCCTCATTATTAATAACTTAATAGCCTCCATGTTCTGGCATAAGTTACAGTGTATAGACCCTCCAATATCGGTCATCAAGAACATCCAGGCAATACTTTTAGATTTCTTTTGGGATGGCCTGCATTGGGTAAAGCGCAGTGTCCTGTATCTGCCTGTAGAAGAGGGCGGTCAGGGACTCATTGACTTGGTGAGCAAGATGGAGGCCTTTAGGTTACAGGCATTACATCGGCTCTTATACGGCCCTGAGCACCTACCATGGAGACAGCTGGCCTTTACCTTATTTCGTGGGGTAAGGAATTTAAATTTTGCTGAACATTATTTTTATTACATTCTGCCAACGTTGTTGGGTCTGACCTGCCGGAATTTTATAAATCTGCACTTCAGGTTTGGCACAGAAAGTTCAGGAGGACCAGGCTAAATCTGGAAAGTATTTTTGGTTCTTGGAAGAACCTTTAGTCTGGAATCCTCTTTTAGATTGTTCGTTATTATTTTCTGACTCATTCGTATCAATTCTTTTAAACAAAAGAATTTTAAAAATAAGACATTTATTTAATACAAATATGAGGTGCTGGCACACCCCTGCCCACCTAGCGACAGTCCTGGGGATCAGATCAGTACGCTTGGTTGACATTTTTCTTAGTCAAGTACAAACAGCACTGCGGAGGTCAGGAGCGAGTTCACTGTGTGACGAGTACTTCACAGGTGAGGGACACCAGAAGCAGAGATGACATCACCCACCATCATTGTAAGACCACACGTCACTGACCACACTGACAGACCTGGACACCTTCTCAGATTTGGGACTCTGGTCGAGAAAGACTTTGAACTGTTTAACAAAAAAGAACTTTATAAACTGTGTGTCAAAGTGACATTTTATAACCAACTGAAAGGGTTGCCAGATACTTTGTGGAGGAAAGAACTGCAGGTCTCAGAGAACATAACACCTTCATGGAGAGCTTTTATAAACTCCCGTTACAGAAAAGACTTGGGGATCTGCAGTGGAGGATAATGCACTCGGCCTTGGCCACAAACTCATTTCTGAATATAATTAACGCTTCAGAGACTGACCAGTGCCCGTTCTGTGACACAAGGGAGACCATCTTTCATATGTTCATTCACTGTGAACGGCTGAGGCCTTTGTTTATTTTCTTGGATTTAATTCTTAGTGGTTTTGGTTTTGGTCTCTCAAAAATTAACTTTATCTTTGGTATTAACTATAATCAAAAAAATAGGAATAAGTCTGTTCTTGGGAATTTCCTCTTAGGACAGGCCAAGTTGGCAATCCTAAAAACAAGGAGGAATAAAGAGAAAACCTCATGGGGACCGACGCTCTGCTGCTGTTCAAAGTTTTAATTAAAAGTCGACTAAAACTCGAATTCATGTACCATAAACTAACAAACAATTTAGAAATGTTCAGCGACATGTGGGGGACACGACAGGTACTGTGTGCTGTGGAGGGCGAACTGGTGATCAACTGGGAATGAAAAGCATTGGTGGGCTTCAACAATATGCTTTAATTAATGTGGAGTAGGAGGAGTGTAAAGGGGGATCAGTGGTGGTCTTTGTATCATAGTGAACTGTCAATTTTTTATTAATGTGCGGAGTAGGAGGAGTGTAAAGGGGGAGTAGTGGTAGTATTTGTATCATAATGAACTGTCAATTGTTTTGATTTTCTTATTAATGTGCGGAGTAGGAGGAGTGTAAAGGGGGAGTAGTGGTAGTTGTCTGATATTTACCTTTTGTTAATCTTGAATATTGGGGCTGTTTATCTTATGACTGTGTATATTGTTAATGTTCATAATAAAGGTCATTTTAAAATTAAAATTATCTATCTATCTATCTATCTATCTATCATATAGTGCCTTTCCTATCTATCTATCTATCTATCTATCTATCTATCTATCTATCTATCTATCATATAGTGCCTTTCTATCTATCTATCTATCTATCTATCTATCTATCTATCTATCTATCTATCTATCTATCTATCATATAGTGCCTTTCCTATCTATCTATCTATCTATCTATCTATCTATCTATCTATCTATCTATCTATCTATCTATCTATCATATAGTGCCTTTCATATCTATCTATCTATCTATCTATCTATCTATCTATCTATCTATCTATCTATCTATCTATCATATAGTGCCTTTCATATCTATCTATCTATCTATCTATCTATCTATCTATCTATCTATCTATCTATCTATCTATCATATAGTGCCTTTCATATCTATCTATCTATCTATCTATCTATCTATCTATCTATCTATCTATCTATCTATCCATCCTGCATTTAGCCAGCATGACATTCTATGTCTGTGTTTATTTGACACTTTTTATATGTCTCCTACAATCACCATTTTCTATAGTATTGTTTAAATAAATCAATTCATTTTAATATTTGTATGTGTTCTTGGTTTTGTCACAAGCTGACCAGACAGATGACAAACTACAGCATCTAGTTTTCTAATCATTTTCATATAATGTGTCTGGGTAAGGGATGTGACAGCAAATAAATGAATTAAACAGAACATGTTTTTTAGTCATAGTAAAAGGATTCCAGCTTTTCCAAGGAGATCCCAGATTTTCAAGGGCATGTAGATGATAATCCTTCCAAGGTGTCCTACGTGAGTGCAGCCCATGAGCCGTTCTCATGAGATGCTTCTTGACTAGTTGTTCACAATCTAAAGCAGCAGTTTGTCATCATCTCCACTTGTCTGCATTGCCATTATAGAGAGCTATCCTAGCATATCGCTAGCTTTAATTCTTCAGTTTGTAATCATTATACATCTCATTTTGCCATGAAGTGCAGATTAAGGAATAGTTAACAGGTTGAAAAATAAAGAGCTTGGTATATTGACTGTATTGTCTGGCAGTACCAAACAATAGGATTTTTTTAGAAAACAATTATGGTCTCAAGCTCTTAGTGATGATATTTTCATCTCAAACATTAGACAATCAGTAGTAAGTCACTAACATATGCAGCTGAGAGGCCAAATCAACCTGCAAACAGGATACCCCAACTTTAGACCTCCAAAATTAACACCTTGCTGCACCTTAACATCACCTCCATCAGCTTCACAAGTAATTGGTAACAAAATTCACCTTTCTCTAAGACTGCTTTCAGAAAACCAGATTGTGAGCATAGAGATTGGAAAGTGGCAATGTAATAGCAACAGTCTCTCTTGCACTTCTACAATGACTAAAACTATCAGTGTCTCTTCTTCAGAACTCTACAACTGTCCTTCCAAAAGCATTTCAGAGAACCAGTAGAAGCATTCAAACAAGGTGGCGGGGTAGCACTCTTGTCACTGCACACATTAAAATGTATAATGGATGGAACTTCATTTAACCTCAGGGGGAGATTTGGGTTTTTACAGAAGCTTTTTACATAAATAAAAATACAAATAGTTAGATAAGTAAGTAAATAAATAAACACAAAGAATTTCATAAAATTTAGATAGCATTTGTATTGTGGAATAAAATATGTTATCATACGTTCCATTAGTTCGTTTATTTTTTCATCAGCCTTTTTGTTGCAGAATGCATCTCATTGCTAGGGATTTCATCACAGTAGTGAATGACTAAGTCGTTGTAAAATCTGCTGAACAACCAACACTGTATACCAAAATATTCATATATATGACTTTGTGATTTTTAGGAAGAAAAACATGAAACTATTAATCTATCAATTTTCTTCAATCCATTTTTAAAATCAGTTCAGTTTAGCACAACTTTTTTTTATAAAGAACAATTTAATTTACAAGTTCAGAGCACTGTTCAGAGTCACAAATACATTCTCTCATTTTATTTCCCCACTTATCCAAATCAGGGTTCCAGGAAGACAGAGTCTGTTCCCTGAAGCATTCAAGCCCAGCCTCCAGATGTTGTGAGGCAGACAGCAATGCACTGTCATGCCACCCTTCATAAATATGGCAGGTTTCAAATTAAAATGCAATAAAACACAGAAAAACAAAAGCATCAATATGCACCTACAATCATATACTGTATACTGTAGCACGTGAATAACTTCTAAAAGCATCTCAGTCTTGGGTCAAGGAGAGGCAACACCAGTATCTGATACAGGGCAGGAGTACCTTACAGTTTTGCATGCACTTGTACACCCATATTTTATGCAAGATTATTGCTGTTTACTGAATAAAGTGACAGACCCACTTTCCCAAACATCACCCCATGCTGCAGAAAGCTAGTGAATTATAAAGTATGCTTACACGCATACAGTATGGTTCACTTCAAATGGCCCAAGTGGCAACCAGTCATATTAACTTATACATCCAAGAAACCATAGCTCCACTGGGTACACTAATTACAAGAGGGAAACCAACCCTGGATGGAACATCAGTCCATTATTGGGAAAACTGATATGTACAGCCACAATCATTCACTTTAGGTCAAGCCAGAACCACCAGTCAACCTAACTTGGATGACTTTGAAATGTGGGACAAAAGGTGGGATAGCTGGAGACAAATCAGGAAACAAGACTGCAGACTCCACATGAAAACTGTTTGTGAATTTAATTCAATAATCTGTGTGACAGCAGTGTTAAGTAACAGGCATACACTGGACCTCGTATTCAACATGAAACAGGATTTCCTAACTACAGTACTTTAAAAACATTTCAGCTGATGCAGTGGTGTTGATAGATAGATAGATAGATAGATAGATAGATAGATAGATAGATAGATAAGGAACTATATAATAGATAGATAGATAGATAGATAGAAAGATAGATAGATAGATATGAAAGGTGCTATATAATAGATAAATAGATAGATAGATAGATATGAAAGGCACTATATGATAGATAGATAGATAGATAGATAGATAAGGAACTATATAATAGATAGATAGATAGATAAGGAACTATATAATAGATAGATAGATAGATAGAACTTTATTTATCCCCGGGGGAAAGAATCCCATCTCTCTCATTGTGGTGGGGATGGCTTTTAAATTTGCACAAAAATAAACCAATTAATCTTAGTCAAAAATTATTGTTTCCACTCATCTCCCGGTCTCCTTGTCTGTTTAAATCCATGCCAGTTAAGTCATTCTCAAGGTGTGCTAAATTAGGATTCCATTCATTCAATCACTAATGCATTCTATTTCATGTTCATTCATTCATTCTCTCACTCACCCACTCACAGACATTTATTCATTCATTTTGTATAATTGCGTATTCTAATAGCCTTTTGTGTATAATCAATTTATTTTCTCTGTTCAATTTAAAACCAGAATGAATTTTTATTTAGTTTTATTTAGTGACAGTATTGCAGTACTGCTATGAACATTTTCATCTTTATGATATATTTTCTTAGCTGCTACTGCTTATGAATAAAAGCAGCATACTGATAAAAACAATATTAATTAAATAAAAATGCAGTGCAAATTAAAAAAGGTGCGAGGTGGAGAGTACAAGGCAGGTATGACAGACAATAACTTTGTATAATGTTAACGTTTACCCCCCTGGGTGGAATTGAAGAGTCGCATAGCGTGGGGGAGGAGCGATCTCCTCAGTCTGTCAGTGGAGCAGGACGGTGACAAAAGTCTGTCACTGAAGCTGCTCCTCTGTCTGGAGATGATCCTGCTCAGTGGACAGACAGTGGAGTCTCCATGATTGACAGGAGTCTGCTCAGCGCCCGTCGCTCCACCACAGATGTCAAACTGAGGGTAGTGTTGTCACCTCAGGGTTTGAATTCCACACCAGGTTTTCTTTTCATATCACCAAAACTTGTTGTTTAGGTTGAATTTTAATTTCCAAACTAATGTTGTGGGAATGTGAGTGTAGATCTATGAGTGTACTTTGTGATGTTCTAGTGCCTTGTCCATTGCTGTTTCCTGCCTTCTGGACAGCTGAATTGAACTGAATTTGAACTTTATTTTCCAGGCAAAATAGTGGCTTGAAATTTCTCTTGGTGTTACATCCATATACATACAGCTTCTTCTAAAACTCTGTGATGACCAGTGCGATTTTCAATGCTGTGTTGTGCTGGGTTTGTAACATCACTTCAAGATTGGCCCACTGAGCCAATAA
Organism: Polypterus senegalus; assembly: GCF_016835505.1. Taxonomy (NCBI): domain Eukaryota; kingdom Metazoa; phylum Chordata; class Cladistia; order Polypteriformes; family Polypteridae; genus Polypterus; species Polypterus senegalus. The sequence continues at coordinate 178,669,462 of NC_053159.1, forward strand.
GCTAATTAAAAGGACAGGCTCAGTTATAGGACACACTCTGGACACCCTCGAGGGAGCAGCAAAGGAGAGATTTGAAACAAAACTGAGTGCCATTATGAACAATGCTGCACATCCTTTGACTGACACACTAACACCGAGGACTTTCAGCAAATGAATTATTCAGCAGAAGCAAGAAACACAACTGCTGCTCCTTTATATTAAAGGCAATACACCTGCATAGAGACTCATTGGGATTGGGACTGCAAAGTCTGAAGTTTTCTTTTCTTTCTTTTTAAAATGTTCTTCCTTTTTAGTCATTCTGGTGTGTGTTCAGACCATAGTGTATGTATAACTGTATTTATTTACCTATCTATTTCTGTATTTAATTTTTTAAAGGACTTCTGAAAAAAGACCAAACTTCCCCCTGGGAACAAATAAAGTTCTATGTATCTATAAAAACATGTAAATATATTTAATTGTACAATATACAACAATAACTGAGTAGAATAATAATATATTACACAGAAACACAAATATATGGATGGACAATTGGATGTTGCAGAATTACACTCATGCCCAGTAGTATATCATGTAACATAAATACATTTTTGAGATCAGGATAGAATAGTTCTGAATCAGAGACTGCGTTTAATTAGAGTGACTGTAGTTGAAAAGAAACTCTTTATGTGTCTATTAGTTCTTCCTTTTAGTGGCCAGTAATATTTCTGTGATGCTAATAACCAAAACAAAATGGTTTACCCGGGCAAGTGTAGTGTTTAATTATATCTCCAGCATGTTTCCTGACCAGTGATGTATACTGGTCCTCAACAGAGTCAAGTTTCTTTCTGCTGACTGAATGACACTCTGCAGCTTATATTTTGAATGAGGAGACAGTTAAGGAGACAGTAAGACTGCTTTCAGTGCCAGCTCAATAAAACTGAACCAGTGCTGAATGGGGCAGGTTAAGCCTTTGAAGTTGGCAGAAGAAAATCACAGCATTACAAGAGAAGTTATGTTTGAATCCCACCTTAAACATGGAGTGATGATGCTTCCCAGAAACTGAAATGATTCCATCCTGTTGACAATGACATCATTATTAACTAGGGAAGTAGGATGTGATGAGTGTGTTCTAGAATTTGCAATATGTTTTCCAGTTTGCAGGGTATTGTATTTAATGTTGAGATTGTTAAAATTGCACCAACTAGCCAGCATATCCATCATCCTCTGATAAGGCACCTCACACCTCTGTCTATGATCATGCCAATCAAGGTGGTTTCATCTGCAAACTTTATCACTTTAACAGATGGGGCACTGGAGGTGCAGTCATTGGGGTAAAGAGAAAGAGGGATAGAACACAGAACACAACTTGAGGGGACTCTGTCTGTGGGTCAGGGGCACTGACTGACATTTCCTCAGCTTGTAATCGCTTAAACAGGAAATATTTTGCTTCTTGTGCACGGGAATGATTAGTGGATTTACTGAAACGGGCAAGGACTTTGCATTGAGCCAAAGACTGATTCAAAGTTACTGTTGTGGACACTTGTGGGCGCTATTGCCCCATGAAACCCAACAGACAGATGCTCTGGACACAGGTTTAAAAGCACTAAGAATACTTTGTAATCTTTTCCTCAAAATAGTGCCTTCAAATGACCCACATCCACAATAAACACAATGAATCAATACAATAATTCTCTAAATTCTCCTCCACACCTCCCAGGAAGCTCTGTCTCACTCCCTCCCATCTCTGGCTTACTTGCTGGGTCTCCAACAGTTCTTTACATAGTCCTTGACCTGGAAGTGCTTCTGTCCTTCTGTCCTTCTGTCCTTGTGACTACTTCTGGGCTATACGGGAAACAGAAATCCTTCTGTCTCTCTGCAGCGTCTCCTGGTGGCATCCACAGTACCCAGCAGGGCTATAAAGGTGAACTCCATATCCCATGGTGCCCTGCAGGGAATCCGGGGCACCGCTATGCTGCAGGGAAATTGTCATCTAGTGCCCTGGATGTGTCGGCCAGGTTGAGCTGCTGGCCATCCATCACACTGCAAATATGGGCACACTGTCTTAGTGTGAAGAGAGAGACTGTCTGGACTAGCAGCTTTACAACCTTTATATCTCAAGACAATAGCAATAGCCCTTCAGCAAGCGATGGTATGTCATTATTGTATATGATGATTGTTTTTGTTGGAATACAGTTTTCCTGACAAAAACTTATGTAAGAGTTAACTGGAAATTAACTGGAAACATCATTGAATTGAAACAGTTTTGGAATGGGGAATGACTTACGACTACTTCTAACCATTGGGTGAGTCTGATCAGGACTCAGGAAATGCATCTTGGAAAGTTGTTAGTGCTAAAGGAGGTTCATTTTGGCATGCATCACTCCTCATATCAGGTATATGCTTTCTATAACATGAGCTCTGAATATTTAAACAATATATTCAGTATAGATGAGAAAAAATAAATAGTGTTTCAATACCTTAAAATGATAATATTGGTCTATTAGGAAATCCAGGTGACATTAGTAGTAATAGTAATAATAGTATTGTCATGTGTATGAGTATAGTGCAATTCTTAGTCGCATGTCCTACCAACACATTGGCACAGTGGCACAAAAGAACACAGTGACATATGGACTATATGATATTCTGAAGCAACCACAGTTCACAAATGTTCTCTTTCATTTGCATGTAAATTTAACTGATATTAAACAGAATAACAATTGATATATTTCTTCTGAACAATCCAATCTACGCATATAAAAATGAGACATAAACAGCCACAAATAAATTATTGAAAACATGGCTCATATACTAATTTAACTGAAAGCAAACTCAGTTTATTCATCCTAAAATCTGTAATATACACTTGATACTGCATCAATACCTTACAGGTAACTAAACTGGCCAATGGCTATCCTTACAGTCAGGAAGGTCATCACACAAGCTCCAAACATACAGTAGCCGGCTGCTTATCCAAGAGCACAGACAGGTCAAAAGCTTTCTTGAACAGGTTGCCCTACTGAGAATGTTTAAGGCTTGGAGTGTAGTTCTCTAACCTCCCACTAGATGCCAGTGTAAGATAATGTAATGTGACATTTCTTGACACACTTCTGTTGAATAACTTGTTAGCAAATCCTAAGTGTTAAGTGTGTGCATTAGATATGCAACATTGTTTCTCCCCCTCTCCTCTGTTAATACATCCGGAGGGTGCAGAGTGTGTTCTATAACTGATCCTGCACTTTAATTAGTTTGTTGATTGGGTGGGTCTCTCTTGAAATGATGTAACCGGTCTAGTATGCTACAACACAGAAAATTGCACTGAACATCACAGAGTTGTAGGAGATATGAAGAATGTCATTATCCACATTAAAGCAATACAGTCTCCTAAAAAAGAGCCTGCTCTGTCATTTCATACATTGTTGCTCTGTGTTAGGAGACCAGCCCAGCTTGGTTTGTCATTAATGTGGACCCCAAAGTACTTGTTGGAGTTCATTACTTCTACATCCACCTCCTGATTAGGGACCAGACATAGACACTTTTTGGTATGGCAAAAGTCATTAAACAGTTCCTTGGTTTTGCTGATGTTAAGTTACAGACAATTCTTTCTGCATGAAGAAACAAAGTTCTCCTCCTGACTCCTCTCCTCTGTCTCATCCACCTCACTGATAGACCTCATAAATGCTGAATCATCTGAGAATTTCTGCAAGTGACATGACCTGGTGTTTAATTTATATTCTGAGGTGTATTGGGTGAAGAAAAAAGGAGACAGGACTTTTCGTTTTGGTGCTCTAGTGTTGGTCACATCCATATCAGAGACACAGTCTTTCAGCCTGACACACTTAAGTCTGCCAGACAGATAGTTTATTATCCTGGACACCATAGTTTCATCCATCTGAATATCTCAAAACATACCCCTTAATAGGGAAGGCAGGATTGCATTAAAGGTACTGGAGAAATCAAAAATATAATCCTCACTGTGCTGCTAGTTTTGTCCAGGTGTATGCCTTACAGAGCAGACATATAATTGCATCTTCCACTTCAATCTTTATCCAATAGGCATATGTTGAGGGGGAGCTGCTTTAAATTTTTAGTGTTACTATCACTAATGAAATGAAATTGGCACAAAACTTAGTTATCGTTAAGAAATCTCACTAAGGCCTTGACATCCTCAAATATCTGAAGAAACCCTGGAGGTTTCCCCCTATGCTCACCAACCTTTAAAAGGGCACACTGGAATTCTTCTTGACTGACCTAAGTACATCAATTATTCAGCTCATTAGAACAGGTGAATATTCTTAGCACAAGGCTTCCTTTTGTCTAGGACATATAAAATACATGCTGATGTAGAAAACCAAACATTAAAGGCCTCACCTGTCCAGCAGTGTCACTTTTCCCTTAGTTTCATTCAGGACCATTTGTATTCACACCATGAGATGTAAGGACAGTTTTTACCACAGGTCATAAAGTATCTTGCACTCATAACCGTTTCAGTGTACCTAATGTCTGCTTCTTATGTATACATCTTTTGTATTCATTGTTTTTGTTTGTATTATAATACTTGCACATTGTTCTATGAACACATGCCATTAAATATGAAGTTGAAAGTTGCTGTGTTTTTTTTTACAGTTTGCCAAAGTCAAACGGCTACTGAGGTGACAAGGTAGAGACCAGCCCTAACTGATATTTGTAACAAAAGAAAAATCCACAGTCCAATAAATTGATTTTAAAAACTAGTGAAAATTCAAAGATAAACAAAAAAAAAAAAAAATCAGAAAAAAGTTCTTACAACCACAAAAAAGGAAAAAAGTTTTTTTCTCTGTGTCATTACAATCTTATTTTTCCTCTTGTTAATCTTTAATCAGTTTGATGAGAAAAAAAGCTTGATTCTAGAATATTCCATTTAAATCTTTGTAGAACTTACAGTGCTGTGGAACATTCCATTATCTATTTAGCTGTGTTTTAATCAATCAATCAATAAATCAACATTTATTTATATAGCACATATTCATACAAAAAAATGTAGCTCAAAGTGCTTTACAAAATGAATAGAAAATTAGAAGACACAATAAAAAATAAACATAAGTCAATATTAATTAACATAGAATAAGTAAGGTCCGATGGCCAGGGTGGACAGAAAAAACAAAAAAAAAACTCCAAAAGCTGGAGAAAAAAATAAAATCTGTAGGGATTCCAGACCACGAGACCACCCAGTCCCCTCTGGGCAATCTACCTAAGATAAGTCAAACAGTCCTCTTTGTATTTAGGGTTTTCATGGAAGGACTCGATGATGATGGTCACGTAGACTTCTGGCTTTCAGTCCATCAATGTTGGTGCATCATGATGCTTTGAGTAGGTGTGGTGGCGCAGGCTGCCACCACAAAGAAACCGGAAAAAAAAACAGAAGAGAGAGTTGGGGTCAGTACGGATTTTAGAGCCACTATGAATAGTTATTGTGATGAATTGAACATACAGAGTATCAGGATTAAGTTAAAGTGAAGTTATAAAAAGGCCATGTTAAAGTAATGTGTTTTCAGCAGTGTTTTAAAGTGCTCTACTGTATTAGCCTGGCGAATTCCTATTGGCAGGCTATTCCAGATTTTAGGTGCATAGCAGCAGAAGGCCGCCCGCCTCACCACTTCTTTTAAGTTTAGCTTTTGGAATTATAAGGAGACACTCATTTGAGGATCTAAGGTTACAATTTGGAATATAAGGTGACAGGCATTCTGAGATATAGGATGGAGCAGTTTATTTAAGGCTTTATAAACCATAAGCAGTATTTTAAAGTCAATCCTGAATGACACAGGCAACCAGTGTAGTGACATCAAAACTGGAGAAATGTGTTCGGATTTTCTTTTCCCAGTTAGGATTCTAGCAGCTGCATTTCTGCACTCCCGGGTCCTCCCTGCGTGGAGTTTGCATGTTCTCCCTGTGTCTGCGTGGGTTTCCTCCGGGCGCTCCGGTTTCCTCCCACATTCCAAAGACATGTAGGTTAGGTGGATTGGCGATTCTAAATTGGCCCTGGTGTGTGCTTGGTGTTTGTGTGTGTCCTGCGGTGGGTTGGCACCCTGCCCAGGACTGGTTCCTGCCTTGTGCCCTGTGTTGGCTGGGATTGGCTCCAGCAGACCCCCGTGACCCTGTATTCGGATTCAGCGGGTTAGCAAATGGATGGATGGATAGTCACAAAACATTAAATTACTAAAATTAATTTTTATGAAAATGTTACATCTGCATTTTTTTATACTCGCCCAGTTTGTAATGACAGAAGTCGCAAATAATCCGGAAAGCTGAAGCAAACTAAAGAAAACTTCATTGTCTTCTTCTTCTTTCGGCTGCTCCCATTAGGGGTTGCCACAGCGGATCATCTTCTTCCATATCTTTCTGTCCTCTTGTTCTGTCACACCCATCACCTGCATGTCCTCTCTCACCACATCCATAAACCTTCTCTTAGGCCTTCCTCTTTTTCTCTTCCCTGGCAGCTCTATCCTTAGCATCTTTCTCCCAATTTAACAACCAGATCTAAATCAGTTAAGTAATTCTCTCATGAAAAGCGGACAGATATACAGACAGAACACGCTTGGACCACAAACTTTTTAAAACCGTTACTTAGCAAGCACCTATGGGCCAAGGGTAACCTACATTCCAAATTTCAAGTCCCAAGTCCTCATGGTTTGGGAGATTTTGTGATGAGTGATTCAGTGGTATTTAGCTTTTATGTATTAGGGGCCCCATTCTGTCTGGTTACATCTCTACACAATGCTAAGACATTATAACCAACTTGAATACATTACGCTGTTTTAGCTTTACATGTTGAAACAATTCAGAGGTACAGGGCCACAAAAAAGTAGACAATTCATGTAGACAATGTCCACAATTAAGAGAATCAAAATGATTTTTTTAGTAAAGGAATTTTTTAGTAAACTCCAAACGTTTTAGCAACTGATACATCTGATCCATGATCTTTAGTTCTGTAAATTCTCCTGTGAGGGCGAACTGTATAAAACTAAATTGGGTTGACTGACACAATGCTTAACTTCAGTCCAGTTTTTTAAAGTCACATACTTTAAAAAGGCTTTGTTAACAGAATGTATTTAACAAATTGACATATTTCGGCACAAAAGCACCTAACTAACTTTTTAAACTCACCTTAGTTTAAACACCATCGTCGTCGAACTCTGCCCGGGGTCGCTCCTCCTTCTGTCTGCCGGCGCGTGGTCGCTCTTCCCGCTTTAGAGTCAAGCGCATGCGCGCGTCGCCTTTTCGCCTCGTGGTACTGTGGCTGGAATGTCGCCCAGTCAGATGTCTGCGTCATTACCCCCTTCTGATCGCTTGGAGGCGTTCTTATGCCAGTAAACTATGTTGGTGATTCCACTGTCATTGAAAAAGCCCGTCCTGGCGACGTTTGGAATATTTACTTTACTTTAAAAGTTGAAACGCAGGAAACAAGTTACAAAGAAAGAAGATTCAGATCCGTCGCCATACCCTCCCACGCGAGAGAAGGAGGACTAATCCTAAACCGGAGTCTGCCAGAGCTTAAAGGTGAGTCCAGGAATGTGAACGCACTTTTAATTATATAAATGGGTGTCTCTTGTCTGGTTTACTTTCACAAATGCTTTCACCACACCGGGTGGTTTGTCATTCAGGTAAACGCGGCTTTAAATCGACAGTACATCTGCTGACAAGCCGGTGAACTTGGACGCATGTCGGGTGACGGGCACGGGGCATCTGTGACACCTCGCTGCTGAGTGTGTGACAGCAGGGACTGTGCCGTGGCTGTGCGTGCACGGCGCCAAAGAAAAGTAGTACATGGTGAATGTAAGTGAAAAGTAAACGAGTGAGCACACGGAAATCGTGATTGAGAGACAGCACGTGATTGGAGAAGTTTGAATGAATAAGTATGGAAGTAAATGGATAAATCACCCGGAGTGAGAAGTGAAAAACGGGATAGGCTTTATTGAGCGTGGAGCGCTTTTGTGGTTGTGTGCACGGAAGGGTAAACAAGGACGTCAGATGAGACTAATGACAGTTTGTGTGATTGGGAAAGGGAAACAGCGAGAACATGAAAATGTGTGAGGGCTACAGCGGAGAACAGTGAGCAGAACTATCCGAGTGTGGGTATGAGAAGGGAAGTGAAAGGCAGTTAGAACTCTCAGACAGTAGATATTCAATCTTATCTGTGTTGGAAAGTGAAAGTGAACTAATATAAGAGGATAGGCCAATGTGTGCGTGAGAATCTGAAAGATGACAGGGCACACAAGCAAATGGAGATCAGGATGTGAGTGTAAGTGGGGATGTAAACACGAGTTAGGACTAGAAAATGAATGAGACGCTGCCTGAGGGCTGAAGTCAAAGACACTGAACAGACACATCAATAGGTTCCAGAATAAGGGTGTGAGAGGTAAGGTGAAAGACAGTGAGCACCCTTGGGAGAGGAAACATTCACAGGAATGTGAGCTAGAAAGCAAACACGAGCAAATATAAGAGTACAAGCTAATGTGTGAATGAGAAAGTGTTACACCGAGAGGGCTCACATGTAAATGGGGATCAGGATTGTGAGTGTGAGCGGAAAAGTGAAAGAGAGAACATAGAAACGGATGAGTCACGGTGTGTGAGTGAAGGACAGTGAGCAGGGTGTTGGTATATTGGTCTGAAAGGGAAGGTGAAAGACAGCACTCTCGAGAGAATGAACATTTGAAGGAGTGGGTGCTAGAAAGTGAAAGTGAGCAAATATAAGTGGATAAATTAGTCTCACAATTAGAGTGAGAATGTGAAAAACAGAAAGGACACATTTAAAAAGGTACCAGCCTGGGAAAGGGGGAAGTGAAAGCTAGTGAGTTCAGAGGCCTACAAGGGAGTGGGTGTAAATGGATTGAAAGTGTGAATAAGATGAAAGTGAGAACAAGAATTTGTAAATGGATAAATTACGCATGTTAGTGTGGGAGGTGCACTGAAAGACAGTGAGCACACAAGTACACAAGTATCAGCATATGAGTGAGTGTATTCAGAGAATTAACACATGTGCAAATGGTCAGGTGGCAAAATGAGTAGCCCATGAGGTGGCTGGTTCACCTAGCCTCTGCAAAATCCTGTACAGCTTCCATATCCTCACATTCTCGTCACTACTTTGGCCCTCATGTCATCTTGACATGGTGCCCAGCTATAACTCAGCTGCTGTGTTATTGGAAGGGGATTTTAAGTCATCATATCTTAGTAGCCCATAATAAGCACTTCTTGGGTCCCGGGCAACATCCAATAAGCCCTGGTGACATACAGGTAGAATTCCTCTTTGTACCAATATAGAGTTTTACTGGACTGGGTTGGACTACTTATCACCCACAGTATCTTTGAAATGCCTAAATATGCTGTTTCTAGTGACTTGGGAAACGCAATTACAGGTTTTATCTTATTTATTCTTGGGTTAAGTAAATTAATTGTGCATCACCAGAATGGCAAAAGTATCAAAGCCATTAATGAGTTTGGCAATGTGCACAAGCACATCAGCAGGACATTGAAATGCAGTGAGCAGACTCGCCAATGTTAAAATTCAAATAAGTGAGCCCACCCTTAAAGGGGCAAATGACTGTGTGATTGGGGAAACACAAGGGATGTCACAAGAACCAATAGTTCAGTACCAAGTCAATACCCAAATTTAAATAAAAAAAAATCCAAAAAAAGAAATAAATAAAATGTCACAGAGAGGTGAGCGGTGTTGAATATTTTTTTAAAATGCTTTTGAATAACAATTTTGCCTGATAATCCCATCCATGCTGTTTAAAAAAACTACATAGAAAAATCTTTTAGTCTTTGTGATAGTTCTGTGTGGATAAGCCAGATGAATATTACAGTTTTATGGATATTTGTAGTAAGCAGAAATCCCTAGAGCTAACTGTGTGATATGGTCACCTTGTCAATCTTATACTAGGGGTACTCATAGGACTATATAATATATTGAATTTTTTATTTGATTTGATATTTAATAAAAATCAATATGCAAAAACCAATGTCAAGATGTTCAACACTTTCATTAGATTTTTAACTTCTGAATGTTAAATGGAATTTGCAAAGTCTCTTTCTAAGTGTGTTTACATGGCCTGGCATGGATAAGTGTTCAAAAAATAGCGTGAGGATGAGATGAGGAAGTGTTTAGAACAATTTAGCTCTTCTGCCTACAGATGGTTTGGTTTTCCCTGGGATGACAGTTCAAGCAGTTAACATCTAAATATAAAACATGCTACTGCACAAAGAGGCCATCCAGGAATGTGTGGTGTGTACAACGTGCCTTCCTGCCTCCCTGAGAAAATGGGTCCTTGATAACCAAAGTTATGTAAAGTGTTTGCTGTTTCATTGCATACTGTATGAGCAGACAAGCAGCACTGGAAGGAAATAACAGCTGCAGTGACTTACCGTATTGCAAAACACATTTTTGCCTACTTAACTTACGATCAGAAAATACTCATACTTTGTCAATGGTCCAATAACTACACTAATCACTAACTCACATTACACTAGAAGCATTCATCCGTCTATGTCACTTCGTCTCTCCTCAACTGAAATGTTCGAAGCAGGAATATAAGCAGCAGCCATCATAGATTTTTTGTGTGAATTAATAAATCTTTGTGTATTATTTATGGTGTAAACTGCATTACCGGACCTTTTGTTTTAAATGTGAGTTTCTTTAACAGCAATAATGGATATTTCACATAGAGTGCATTCACTTTGCATTAACATTTATAAATGCATTATCCTGGTGATCATTGAGCCTATTAAGTTTATCGGAAATATACAACCATATTATATTACAAACAGGAATTGGATAATAAAACATCAATAAATAAAATAAAAATCTGTGTCATTTTAGAATACCAAATTTTATCAGGCAGATGTTATGTCACTGTTCACTGGGATTGAAAGTGAAGGGAAATTTTCAGGTAGTTGGAATTGCTCTATGTCCACCAAAATTTTGCATTTTGAGATAACTGCAATATCAATTTAAATCCATATCTCCTAGCCCTAGGTACTCCCACCGAAAGAATGGGTCTACATGCTTACAGGTCCCAAACTCAGAGGGGTAGATGATTACATAAGGGGAAAATGTACCCAAATGATGTATTAATCTGTCTTCAACTCAAGGGCAAGGAGGATTTTTTTTCTTGATAAAAAAAAGATGGCTCCATGTGTCCATGTATAGACTAACATGAATTAAGTACAATTATAATAAAATAACAACTGCCTCACCTTGATATCAGTATTTGTAAGCAATTTTTAGAAAGTGCAGCTTAAGAAGTGTATATAACCTTTTGAGAATCCGTGAAAGAGTTGAGTGGAAGACTGCCTTCAATGCAACATCAGGACATTATACAATACAATACAATACAATTTATTTTTTGTATAGCCCAAAATCACACAAGAAGTGCCGCAATGGGCTTTAACAGACCCTGCCTTTTGACAGCCCCCCAGCCTTGACTCTCTTAAGAAGACAAGAAAAAACTCCCAAAAAAAAATCCTTGTAGGGAAAAAATGGAAGAAACCTTGGGGAAAGGCAGTTCAAAGAGAAACCCCTTTCCAGGTAGGTTGGGTGTGCACTGGGTGTCAAAAAGAAGGGGGTCAATACAATACAGTACAATACACAGAACAGAACAAATCCTCAATACAGTATAAAAATAAAAAATTTAGAAATACGGAGTAGAATTTAACAGTAGATGATATCACATAATATGATCTGGATTTGTTTAGAGTCCTGGAGACCTCATTCATCAAGCTGACTCCCTTATTTGGCCATTCCACAGCTGAAATAGCACTAATCCGGAAAGGACCCCTCTTTCCCACAATTCCTGCAATCCTCCATCAGGGATGACTTTACCTTAGGCAGGCAAAACAACTTGGCAGGTGGGCTGTGGCACCAAGTGCCACATTTGAGTACCGAGAAGAGAAACAGAATAGGTGAAGGTTAGTAACAAATTCTAACTCTCATGTTACTTATGTTTTAGTGTTAATGACTAACAACAGAGTTGCTTTCTGTATAATTAATCAGCAGCTCTAGTCAGGATATGCTAAACTGAAGTTGTGAGTCTTCAGCCGAGATTTAAAAGCTGAGACCGAAGGGGCATCTCTTATAGTAGAAGGCAGACCATTCCACAGTTTAGGGGCCCTGTAACTAAAAGCTCGACCTCCCACTGTTATTTTATTAATCCTTGGAGTCCTAAGCAGGCCGGCATCTTGAGATCTTAATATGCGCTCTGGTTTGTACTGTAAGTCATGGTAAGTTCAGACAAGGACTTTGGCCATTTAATGCTTTATATGTTAAAAGGAGGATTTTGAAATCTGCCCTAAACTTAACCGGGAGCCAGTGTAAGGATTTAAGAACTGGATTGATGTGTTCGTATTTTCTTGTTCTTGTAATAATTCTTGCAGCAGCATTTTGGATTAACTGGAGGCTGTATAAAGAACAGTTTGAACAGCCAGTGAACACTGCATTGCAGTAGTCAATCCTACTAGAAATAAATGCATGAATTAATTTCTCAGAATCCTGTTTATTTAGAAAGCGCCTTAATTTCCCGACATTTTTAAGATGGAAGAAACATGATTTGGACAACTTTATAAGATGCACTTTAAATGACATGTTAGAGTCAAGGATAACTCCGAGGTTGCGGGCTGATTCAGTAAGACTTAATGGAGATTCCAACTAAGTTAAATGATGAGAGAATAGTGTTGTGATCAGCGTCATACCCTCCAACAATTAACATCTCTGTTTAAAAACAAGTAGTTCTCATCCATTCACTCCTTTAATTCACTAACACAACTAATTAAAGAAAACATCGGAGAAGCTTCATTTGATCTAAATGAAAAGTATACAGTAACTGGGTGTCATCTGCATACGAGTGAAAATGAACATTATTTTCCTAATGATACAGTAGATCCCAGTGGAAGCATGTAAATGGAGAATAGTAAAGGTCCCAGTACTGAGCCCTGCTGGACACCATATCTCACTTCTGTGTATAATGATGGAGTACTGTCAGCACATTTCTGTACATATTAGAATCGATTTGATAAATAAGAGCTAAACCAAGCGAGCACAGTGCCTGTAAGCCCAACATTATTTTCTAGCCTGTGCAGTAAAATAGAATGGTCAATGGTGTCAAATGCAGCACTTAAGTCTAACAACATAATTACAGTGGAGTTTCCTTCATTAGAGGATATCAGAATGTCATTTACAACCCGAGTTAGTACTGTTTCTGTACTATGAAACCAGACTGGAATTTCTTAAATAAATTGCAATGCGTAAGGTGTGACTGAAACTGATTGGTGACAAATTTTATTATGACTATCTAGTACTGTAATGCCCTTTGGATAGACTAATGCCAAAATTTTTTTTTTTAAATATCTGCAGGGATATGTATATATAAAAAATAAATAAATAATGGTCTACTGACATACTAGAAAATTCAAACTAGTATTCTACCTGGAGTTGTTCCTAGATTTAGTCCTCTGGGGTTAGCTCATTCTACTCCTAGTAGAATTGCAAGTATGGAGTAATGTTAAGACACCATCTACTGCAGATAATTTAGAATAGTGTGGAGAAGGGTACAAGGCATGATGAATGAATATGAAAAGCGTAAAAAGTAATTAATCATGGGCATCATTGGATGGTGATGTAGTAATGTATTAATATCTAACCATGCCCCACGGCTCTGCCCGCGTATTAGTGAAAAAGGACAGTGAGGAGGGCCCTGCCGAGCTCCCCACTCCTGATGTCACGCTTCCCCCTCCCCTCGCCCCGCAGCCTCTGTCTCTCTGATTAGCGAGCATAAATCACTCCTGCAAGCTAACTGATTCTTCGCGCGATGAGTGAAGTCGCAAAATCAATCAGAATGTTCAAGCAAATTATGGAAAAATCCGTTAAGTAGTTCTGTCATTCACTAGCTAAGCTGAGGTAAAGTACATGTCATGAGGCTGCAGCCTTCTCCTTGGCCTGGTGCTTGTCTCTTGGATTCACGCAAGTAAATCAGTACTACAAGCGAACTATCATACATAGTGCAATGAGAGAAGTTGCAAAACCAGCAGAAATGTTCAAGCTAATTCTAGAAAAAAACCCAATCTAAATCTGTTCTCTCTGGAAAAGTGAATGGACATATAGACAGTGAGACAGACAGATGTTGGATTTTATATATATAGAGATGTGATGTGTTCCTGAAAAGCAACATTAAAAAATTACACAAGAATTGTTTGAATAGTTAACTCTAATTGTTTACTGTTTTAGTGACTTGAGGCTTGAATTTTTTGTTAAGGCTATGTCATTATACTGTATTATCTGTGATGGTTTTTTTTTTATCTAAAATGTTAATAATATATTTGTGTACATTAATTGAGAATTGCTTAAAACAAACTTTCATTGAAAAAAGTAAATACAATTGAAATATAAGTTGTCAGGTTAATGACTAACCTGGGAACAAATTTCTAGACATTGATGTCTGATTTTTATTGTGATATGTTGTCTAGTTAGCATGGAGGTGCAATACCTGGGGGAAATAAAGCAATCAGCAGTCTGAGAACAGAACAAATCTGTGACATGGACCAGTTCTGGGGCAATAAATTATCATCATAATGAAAACCACCTAAAAAGCAGTGTGGACAGTGGATTGCCGCAAGAATAACCTGGTTACATACCATTAGGGTAGCTGGAGTTAGGGAAATATGTTGGAAATTGGTGGGTGGGTAATAAAAATGCATCACAGTAAATGGCGACATGTTGTTTAAAATTGCAATTTTTTTTTAGAAAGTTAACACACAAAATAGTGACAGAAAGTTGAAATGTCTGAAAAATGCTATTACTATTACTGCAATATATTATATGGAGAGCTATTATTAATAATTAATTTTTGATATTGTGCTACATTCTTATAGTATAGTCAAACAGAAAATGAGAAAAACTGTCATGTAGTAATCGTAACCTCATTAAGGGTATAGACGTGAACTGTAATGGGTGGAAGGAGCAACAATTGGCTAGTGGCTTTTAAAGAGGGACTTTTGTTTAGGGGTTTATAAACAGCTGGAACAAATAGCTGACAGAAACACTCAAAAGTGTAAAGCCACTATGTTTATTTTGTTAGTAATTTTTTCCCTTGGGACATACCACATGGACATTATTAAGATGTGCTGTCTTTCTTTAAGTCATAGAAAGTGAATTGGTGTCTCAGCTGCTTGTCAAGAGAAATCAGAATCAGAAAACTTTATCCCGAAAGAAATAATTTATGTTACAACTGTCATGTAGACAAAGGTATAAGTATACAAGTATAAGAAATAAGCATGTAAAATAAAATTGTAAATAGAATATAAATATCAAACTCCATCCATCCAGCTATATCCTAACTACAGGGTCACGCTGGAGCCAATCCCAGAAAACAAACCCCGGGCAGGGTGCCAGCCCACCGCAGGGCACACACATACCAAGGACAATTTAGAATTGCCAATGCACCTAACCTGCATGTCTTCGGACTGTAGGAGGAAACCGGAGTGCCCAGAGGAAACCCACGCAGACATGGGGAGAACATGCAAACTCCACACAGGGAGGACCTGGGAAGCAAACCCGGGTCTCCTAACTGCGAGGCAGCAGCACTACCCACTGCACCACCATGCCGCCCCTAAATAGCAAAATAAAGTGATCAAATCCAAAAAGAATGCATGAGATGAAATGAGAGCTGTTAAAGTAATTGCCTACTCACCATAAACAAGTTTGGTGTTATGACATGAACAGGATGAAAGTCACTTGCTATATGCAGTGTGGATACTATTTCTTTTTTCTACCGTTCTCAAATACCAGTGACCAGTATTCAAATGTTTTGCATGAGTCAGACGTTTAGCTGTAAGTATGCATGGGTCAGAATCAGGGCTGTGGAGTCAGAGTCAGTTTTGGGTACCTGGAGTCAGGGTCACAGTCGGCAAAAATGTACCAACTAAGAATAAAGCCTGGTGCATAGTTGTGCTACTACCAGTATGAAGTTCAGCTGAGCTATTATACAACCTGACTTTCACATATTGTAATCTGTATTATGGTACATTACAAAAAATTTTTTCATTTTATTTCATATATAATGTGTTTAACAAGTTCATTTGAGTGTAAACAAGTGTAATGATATAGGTGTAGGTGTGTGCTATGGCCTGATGTTTGTTCAGGGGTTCTTGTCTTTTATTTTATACTGGCCAATACGGTAGAGAGTCAACTTCGTAGCCAGTAGTTCTGTGGTTAAATGATGGTATGTTGCCTTCCTTTAATCAACATGGAAAATACATTAGTATATTAAATACTGAGGAGTCGGGGAGTCAGAGTCAGAAGTACCGGAAACTAAGGAGTCGGAGTCAAAGGATTTATCTACAGCCCTGGTCAGAATATGAACGCCTGTTCTTTGAAGTCCTTTAAAATCGTTAATTATAGACTGCAGGTAAACATAACATATCTAGATGCACCACAAACCTCTTGCAACGACTTTTATTTCTGTCATTGCTGCATTTCAAGCATACAATACTGTGCCAATCAACAAACTTTTTGCGCACTCCTGCTATCTGTCAGCACCTCTATTCCGCATTGCATCTAAGCAATTTTTCATTTCAGTGAAGCAACCTGCTTGATGAGAATACTGAAGCAGTTTTTTTATTTATTTACTGTATCTTTAACTGGTGTGTCTTGTCAGTTAACACTACCAATTTAAAACATTTTAGGGTATATTATCTCTTTCCTGTATTAACTCCCTTGGAGTGTGGAGAGCTGATTGATTTTAGGCTTTAGTACAATAATTAAAGCCTACAATAATTAACTGTAATAACCAGGGCTGTGTTGTCGGTAAAAAAATCCTTTGACTCCGACTCCAGCTCCGACTCCTTAGTTTCTGGTACTTCTGACTCCGACTCCCCGACTCCAACTTCTCTGTATTTAATATGCTAATGTATTTTCCATGTTGATTGAAGGAAGGCAACATATACGTCATTTAACCAAGAACTACTGGCTACGAAGCTGACTCTCTACCGTATTGGCCAGTTTAAACAAAAGACAAGAACCCCTGAACGCACAGTACATCAGGCCATAGCACACACCTACACCTACATCATTACACTTGTTTACACTCAAATGAACACATTATATCTGAAATAAAATGAAAACACTTTTTGTAAAGTACCATAATCCAGATTACAATATGTGAATGTCAGGTTGTATAATAGCTCAGCTGAACTTCACACTAGTAGTAACACAATTATGCACTGGGCTTTATTCTTACATAAGATAAGTACTTAATTATGACTGTTGTTTGTGAAATGGGACATTTGAACTTGCTGTATTTTTTTTCATTACAATTTAAACTTATTAGGAGTCGGAGTCGGTACATTTTTGCCGACTGTGACCCTGATTCCAGGTACCCAAAATTGACTCTGATACCGACTCCTCGACTTTGACTCCGACTCCACAGCCCTGCTAATAACAATATTCATTTATTATTATTATTATTAGTAGTAGTAGTAGTAGTGCTTTGCTGATCAATTAAAATTTATCAACTCCCCAGTGCTAAGTACAAATGTTAAAAATTTCAAAAAAACAGTACAGAGCTCCAGAAGGTACATCAGGTGTTTGTTTTCTAATAAGGAAAAACAAGCTCCCAATAAATGTTTTAAAAGAGACCCTGGAGTTTTGTGTGGCGTGCTGATAACACAGAACAGGGAAGGGTTAGGCTGTAAAACAGAGGGAATGGCTAGTCTTAAATAAACAATAATGCAATGTAATTATTTTTTTATGTCAGTAGCATAATGGTATCAGTTAAACTGTACATAAATGGTTTCTGGATGCTTCATCTCTACTTCATTGTACTCTGTTGCAGCTTCCTATGATAATACTAACTTGTTATATGCTTATGATTACATGGTAAGCACTGCATTATTTTTATGAAGTTTTGATATTGTTGGATACACTAAAACTTGTGCCGTAAAGGATTAAATACTTCCCTTTGCCACTGAATTGCATTAAATCCTATTCATGTTTGTCATTTCACGATGCACTGCAGTTTTGTAATTATATCAGGTACATTTGTTGAACCATCTCTGGCAGGGCAGAAGTTAATTTATAAAAAGTGTCAACATATGTCCACAGAAGCTGTACTACATGGTAGTTTTTCTTATTTTCTGTTTGACTTCACTATAAGAGTGTGGTACATTATCAAAAATGAATTGTTAGTAATAGTTCCTTCATATAATACATATTTTTTACACATTTCTACTTTGTTACTACTTTAGCGTTACGCTTCTAAAAAATTATTGCAATTTTAAAAAAACATGCCGCCATTTACTGTGATGCATTTTTGCTTAGTAGTTTGGCTACTGCCAAAGCTCTGGAGTCCGGTCCTTGAGCACTTGTGTCCTCATATTTGAGGAAAGTATTATAAGGAAAGGCACATTCATTTAAAGAATGCAGCATTGCAAGCATCTGCTTTTCTGTGTAAACTCCTCACCACTGTAATGGGACGTTATACTCTTGCCTGCTTCCATAGTCAACACTTCCTTCATGTGCATTTGAATTTGGAATAAAGTAAAGGCAACGCACCCTTGGAAAAAAATGGTGGGAAGAGATGACTTATGATTGATCGTTGTTTTGTTTTTTTTTCTTTACCTTTCATTGTGTACAGTTTTAACTGGAGCCTTGTGTTTGGATAAATGAAATGCAATGGTGTCATTTATCTAAATTTGTTTTTGATAGCCTGCATGATACCGAACTGAGCTGTATCCCATCTGCTTCAAGATTCGACGTGTTGTGCGTTCAGAGATGCTCTTCTGCATACCACAGTTGTAACGAGTGGTTACTTGAGTTACTGTTGCCTTCTTGTTAGCTCGAACCAGTCTGGCCATGCTCCTCTGATCTCTGGCATCAACTAGGTATTTTCACTCAGACAAATGCTGCTCACTGGATATTTTCCCTTTTTCTGACCCCTCTCTGTAAACCCTAGAAATGGCTGTGTGTGAAAATTCCAGTTGATCAGCAGTTTCTGAAATACTCAGACCAGCCGTCTGGCACCAACATCCATGCTGTGTTCAAAGTCACTCCAGTCACCTTTCTTCCCCATTTTGATGCTTGGTTTGAACTTCAGCAGGTCATCTTGACAAGGTCTACAGGCCTAAATGCATTGATTTGCTGTCATGTGATTGGCTGATTAGATATGTGCATTAACAAGCAGTTGAACAGGCGTACCTAATAAAGAGTCTGTTGAGTGTATATGGAAGGTAGTAATTGCCACTTTTGCAGTTAGTGTAATCTTAATCTGATTAATATATAATTAATTGTGTAGTCCTACTACATTTGATTCACATCACAAAAAAAAAGTGAACTAGTTGACTTTAGATTTCTTGAAAATATAAACTACCAGTGTTTAATGATCTGAGAAAAAAATGTAACTATTCTTGATTGGCTCTGTCAGATTGCTTACAGAAATCCAGTAACTTGAAAAGTTCTGTGAAAGAAAAAGTTAATTTCATTACCATTACAATATATGGTGCATGAAATGTAATTTGGTAGATAGTAAAACACACAAACAATAATCCCTAAAAGAATAAAACAAAAGTTTTTTTTCCCAAATTTCTACTGGAAATTCTGAATCCGGAATCAGAAAAAAAACTAACCTAAGCAAGTAGCTCATTGAAAAATGAATTACTCAAAAATTTCACAACCTTATATAAATAAGATAAATGGGCCTGCCTGGTAAACATAGGCTAGTCTGCTTAACATGTATGCAAATTAACGGAAGCGATTTCAAAAGTCAAACAGAGAAATAACTGTCTGGTATGCGTGTATTATAGGACAGTCTTCAAGGTTTTTATTGGGTAAATTGTATTCCACTTATCTGGTTAAGTTTTATAAGGATGCAATAAAAACATCTCATAGCTGTTGAGTGTACCTTACTGTTTACTTTAACTTTCAAAGTTTTACATAAGGAACCCCATGATGGATGAATTAAATTCAAGTCTGTGGGTCTAACAGAAATATTCTTCTACATCAACAAAAATAAAAAGGCAGACTTTTGATCTGTGTATTGAACATAGTAATTTGAAGTGGTAAAAACAGCTGCACTTTCTCAGAAATCTGAATTGATTTGAGTTGGTTAATTTTACATTTTCTGATATTCCACCTAGTTTAGTATGATTGGCAAACCTGACCAACCTGTTTTTAGAATTCTTTTCAAGATTGTTTATATATATTGAAAAGATCAATGGATCTAATATTATCCCTGAAAGACACCACTTTTAAGAACATGTAATTCAAAATTTTATTTTTATAAAAGTACATTTTATTTACACAGTACAAAATGCAATGCAGAAAGCAACTTTTTCTTCTTCAGAGCTCACACCAGTTACATTTTCACTCAGAAAAGTGCCTTACACTCTAACCCTTTGCCTTTGTTGCTCCCTTTTACACACTGCACCTTGAAATCCCACTTCCTTTATTTTTATCCTTGTCTTCTTATGTGGTAACTAATCAAATGCTTTCTGAAAATCAATGTTTTAATTTACTTTATTAATCCCTGAGGGGAAACTTTTTTTTTCATGACCTTCAGAGGTCAGAGTGCAGGGTCGGCCATTGTGCAGCACCCTTGGAGTAATCTTAAGGTTGAGGGCCTTGCTCAAGGGCCCAGCGGAGTAAGATCTTGTCTGCCAGTAACAGGATTTGAACCGGAAATCTTCCAAATATCTGCGCAGATCCTTAGCCTCAAAGCCACCACTCCAAATTTGCATCTCTGTTATTGTTTGCTTTTTTGCTTCAGAATTCCTTCTTATTAGTGAACCCATGTTAACTGTTCAATAACACACTTGCTATTGCCATGTGATACTCAATCTCCTTACAAATTGCTTTGATTAGTTTCCCCATAATGCATCATAAACTTACTTACTATACATATATTGTAATTATTTGGACCAGCCACATCGCTATTTTTATATAATGAGATGACATTTGCTAGCTGTAATTCTTTAAAGTTTCCTGTGTACGGTCATTTTTGACAAATTTACATCAAGGGTTTTTATATGTGCACTAACTAACCTCCTTAAGCATTCTAAAATTACTGTTACCTGGTCCTCGTTTGATTTCTGCCTTTTTAAATCAAGCAGCACTTCTTTCTGTACAGTTTCAGATCACTGAGTATCTCCTTGATAGTCCTTGTAACTACTGGGAGGTTACCGAATTCTTCATACATGAACAATGTAAGTTTAGATCATTTGCTATTTCACCATCAGTATTTTATAGTTAGTTCTTTCTTTTCTTAATGCAGTTCGCTTCCTACTTGTCTGTTCTTTTACTACTAAAACATTGGAAGAATCTCTTTTGGTCATTGTCTGCCATTTTCATGACATTTCTTTCTAATTGTATTTTAGTATTCCTGATTTTTTCAGTCTTTAGTAATTATGCTCTGATAAGCCCTGCTACTGAATTTTAGGTAGAACTTGTCCTGCATTGTATGTAGAAAATATCCAAGTACTATATATGTTATATATAAGTTTGTATCTACTACTCATAAACATATATATGCACACAGTGTTTTTCTTGTTAGAATACTAGGCCCCCTGCTTGCTTCACTCGCCAACCCCCAGACTGGCGCTACGCACTAGCCACTTTGCGTTTCTCCCACTGCCGTACGGGGATGCGGATGTATAATTTAAGCAGATTGTTATTTTCATGGCAATTGTTACATATGCATAATAGAATTAACTATTTTACATTACAGCAAGTAATTAACCGTATTAAAAATAGTAAAACGTAATAATTTGAAAGTAAATTATGTTTCATGTTGCGTTATACAATTTTGTTCTGTTTGGCTTTGAAATTAACACGCAAATACTTTTTAAACTTACACTTTTACTCTAAAACTTCATTAAAAACAATTTTTTTATTAAATTTTAGTCAATATGGCATTGAATTTTAAATCTGGGCTTGGATTTACATCACGACAACGCAATGTATAACTGCCCGTGAGTGAATTTCGTTTCTTTCTCACTATTAAATAAAATTACTTTTTCGAATGTTTGTCTCTGTGATTTGTTAATTTTCTTTGAAAAAGCTATTCTAACGGGAAACTGTTAACGTTTTAATTCGATTGGCATATCAAGATCTCCTTTGGTGTCTAATGTTATCTATGAATGATGTACTACATTACCTTTCTTGGATACATCCTTCTTTCAACAGTAATTTGGACGGTGGAAGACCAGACGGTGTTAATGGTTGTAGATATTCTTTGGGATATTGTAAGTTGTAAGTTGTATTCTTCCGCATGATTACCACCAACTGTTGCAGCATAGTCTATTGATATGCATTTAACCAATTTGCAGTGTAACCGATCAACAATTTTTGTGAAAATTTGTTTGACTTCATCATTTCTCGGTGCTAGGATTGCCTGTGTATTCATTTCTTCAATTGATAACCCTTTGGGATGAAATTCTTCAATACGATTTGGACATTGTAAGACTTCTTTATTTGGGGTCGTAAAGTGAGGAAAACGTAAAAATGTATAAGAGCTGAGAGAGCAGGAACTGTGTCAGTCAAAAGCATTCACACGAATGAGGGGTGAGAGGACCTTGCGCGTGGTTAAATATGGTTGAGAGGAAGGCTGGACTTGAAAAAATCTCATGGCCAAAGTCTCACAGGACTGGAAAAAATCTCTTGGAAATAGCCTTGTCTCGTCTCAGGATTTTTTTTTATAATTGAGAGATTTATTATTAAGATTGGCTGTTCAGTAACCCTATGACTAATGGGTAGAAACAAGCCCTGGATCTACTGGTGAAAGTGCTGCTTGTCAGAAGGGAGGAGTAAGAAAAGTGACTATACAGGTTGCATGAGGTCTTCAATAATCCTGTTTGCATTTCTAAGGCAAGAGTTGTATATGTCCTGAAACTGATGGGAGCTAGATGTTAGTAATATTCTGTGCCGCTTTCACCATTCTCTGCAGTTCTTTACAGTTTTGAGGAGGAGCCATACCAGGCAGCATCCAGTGAAGACGGACTCCATTGTGCACTTGAAGAAATTAATAAGAATAGGTAGAGATATCCGAGCTGACATCTGAGATGCTGGTGAGGCGTCTTGGAAACAGCAAAATGTATTGTGCTTGCTTCAGTTTTATCAGTGATGGTCACTCCAAGAAATTTAAGACTGCTCACTCTCTGATGTAAATGTAGTCTGCCATCTACTTCCTGACGCCTATGAGCAGCTCATTGGCTTTTCTGACATTTGTAGGGCCCTATGATTTCCACGATGTGGAAAACACGAACAGAATCACGGAATTAACTCTTAACAACGGATTTTAGATTTAAAAATGGAAATGTAAGGAATTTAGAGACTAAAGAGGTGACTGTTACAAAACTGCCCAATAAATTAAATGATTGAATAATCTGTAGTTCTATCCTTCAGATACTGTTTTCTCGTTTGTTGTTTTTGAAAATTCTTCGTAGAAAGAAGTGTCTCTATCTGTTTGTGTGCCTGTTTCCTGTGTATTTTCTCGTTAAATGCACACGAATTAGCTAGCTGCACGAAACAGAAATTTCGAGGCGAGCAGTATCAGATACCCTAACTGCGTTGAAAACACTAAGAAATATGAGTTTAACTGCAAAATTGAGGGCACAACAATATCCCAGCAACTTTTATGAATCTGCACAACCTTTCTGCACATTTTGCCAGCATACCATAGACTGGACACGAAAAGATACTTGCAATGACCACGTCAAATCTAAAACCCATCTCAGAAACAAGGAGTAATAAAGATCGAAAAGTGTTCCCCTTCAGGTAACAACAGAGGAAAGAACAAAATCGTCAGATGCAAGACACCAGTTTGCGGCCATGTGAGTCAGACATACCGCTCGAAAAAATGACAAAGAAGCGTCCTTTCTTTATTAAGCATTGTAAACAAGGAGGCGTGCTGTCAGAAAATGAGAGCAGTCTTCGTCAGACTCATTTGCCCCGTGTCTTTGAACAACATATGGACGCCGTTCTTCGAAGGATTTGTGGTAAGAAAATATATTGTAACCACTGATAACCGAGACCACATAGTTCTCATCATGGTGATAGGTGAGTAAACATTTGGCTGTATGGTTATTCTTCTATGTAGGGAGTTCTAATTGTACTGTGTAATTGTAATTGTACTGTGGATCATTTATCCAATTAAATTATACAGGTGTTAACCAGTATTAACAGTCATTCCTATAGGAAAATGTTATTAAGTGAACTGCACTGGTTGTTAACGGGTTCCCTTTTAAAAATTAACAATGATGTTTCTGGATTTCATAAATGTTTTGCCTCGCAGTGACGAGGCACGCAAGGTCCACTTTTGACTCTTCCTTTAGATAGATAGATAGATAGATAGATAGATAGATAGATACTTTATTAATCCCAAGGGGAAATTCACATAATCCAGCAGCAGTATACTGATACAAAGAAACAATATTAAATTAAATAGTAATAAAAATGAAAAGAATTAAAATAAAATTAATGTTCGCATTTACTCCCCCGGGTGGAATTGAAGAGTCGCATAGTGTGGGGGAGGAGCGATCTCCTCAGTCTGTCAGTGGAACAGGACAGTGACAAAAGTCTGTCACTGAAGCTACTCCTCTGCCTGGAGATGACACTGTTCAGTGGATGCAGTGGATTATTCATGATTGACAGGAGTTTGCTTAGTGCCCGTCTCTCTGCCACAGATGTTAAACTGTCTAACTTTACTCCTACAATAGAGCCTGCCTTCTTAACAAGTTTGTCCAGGCGTGAGGCGTCTTTTATCTTTATGCTGCCACCCCAGCACAACCGCGTAGAAGGGGGCACTCGCCACAACCGTCTGGTAGAACATCTGCAGCATCTTACTGCAGATGTTGAAGGATGCCAACCTTCTCAGAAAGTATAGTCTGCTCTGAGCTTTCTTACATAGAGCATCAGTATTGGCAGTCCAGTCCAATTTGTCATCCAGCTGCACTCCCAGATATTTATAGGTCTGCACCCTCTGCACACAGTCACCTCTGATGATCACAGGGTCCATGAGAGGCCTGGGCCTCCTGAAATCCACCACCAGCTCCTTGGTCTTGCTGGTGTTAAGGTGTAAGTGGTTTGAGTCGCACCATTTAACAAAGTCTTTGATTAACTCCTCCTGCCCACTCCTGATGCAGCCCACCATAGCAGTGTCATCAGCGAACTTTTGCACGTGGCAGGACTCCGAGTCATATTGGAAGTCTGATGTATATAGACTGAACAGGACCGGAGAAAGTACAGTCCCCTGCGGTGCCCCTGTAGTGCTGCACACAATGTCAGACCTGCAGTTCCCAAGACGCACATATTGAGGTCTGTCTGTAAGATAGTTCACAATCCATGCCACAAGGTGTGAATCTACTCCCATCTCAGTCAGCTTATCCCTAAGGAGCAGAGGTTGGATGGTGTTGAAGGCGCTAGAGAAGTCCAAAAACATAATTCTTACAGCACCACTGCCTCTAAACTCGGCACCTACAAACATGGGCTGAAGAGCAGGCATCTCCTCAGATTTAAAGAACCCTTAAAAGCGGGTCACTATTTTTTTTCTAAAAGTGACGTTAACTTTCATCTCAGAAGGATGCATCAAACTAGTAACAGCTCTTACAATTCTGGAGGACACTAAATGTCCTACTGCAATCTCAGCATACAGTATCGTGGAGGATCTGGGCTCTTACCTGATGAATGGAACTGTAAAATAATGTTCAATTTTTGCTAGTGTGCTGTTTCATTAAAAGGAATGTAAAGTGCCATGACATTATTATTTGTTTTGTTGTAGCTGTTACTACTTTCTTACAGTAAAAAAAAAAACGTTAAAATCCAAAAATCCGAATTAAGGAAAAATAAAATGGTGAAAATCGAAAATCAAAAAAAAAAACAAAAACAAATGGAATTTGTGAAAAAATAAAACTGATTCCATAGGGCCCTACATTAAGGGTGAGACTGTTTTCCTGGCACCATTGAGTCATCAGGTAAATCTCTTCTCTGTAAGCTGCCTTGTCATTGTTGTTGATCAGGCCCATGATTGTGGTGCCATCAGTAAATTTAATGACACTGTTGGAGCTGTGTCTGGCCAAACAGTCATAGATAAAAAGGGTCTGCACACTAGCCTGTGGAGTGTCTGTGTTGATGTTCAGCATGGTGGATGTGATGCTGCCAATTCATACATGCTGAAGTCGAATATCCAGTTGCAGAGAGTGGTGTTAAGTCCGAAATTGTTTAGTGTTCATCATTGACAGTACAACAATGTTTAATGCTGAGCTGTATTCTATAAACAGGATTATGACATAATCGTCTTCTTGTTATTCAGATTATGTCATGGTAGTATAAGGGATATGTCATCATATATAGACTGGTTATCATGATATTCAAGCTGGAATATACTGTTTATTACATCCTGCATTAATCTTTTATAGCACTTTATCATGATTGGAGTGCCACCTGTCTGTGGCCATTCAGGCTGTCCAGGTTTGGGATAATTGTCCTTTTGAAGCAGCTGGGGGACCGTAGATTCAGCGAAATAGATACCACTGAAGACTTCAGGCTAATTGCTCACTACAGGTTTTTATAACTCACTCTAAAACTCCATCAGGACCAGATATCTTATAAATATTAACTTGCATGAAAGTTTTCCTTATGCTACAACAAGTGTAAAAACAAAGAAATATTAATCATGTGGTGCTGCAGGCAATTAAATGGTGGGCTGCTTGTTATTACAGTCAAAGTGAGAGTAGAAGATACAGATATTAATGCAATACAGTTTATTTTTGTATAGCCCTCAATCAAACAAGGAGTGCTGCAATGGGCTTTAACAGTCCTTGCCTTTTGACAGCCCCCCAGCCTTGACTCTAAGAAGACAAGGAAATACTTCTAAAAAAACCTTGTAGAGAAAAAATGGAAGAAAGCTTGGGAAAGGCAGTTCAAAGAGAGACCTCTTTCCATGTAGGCTGGGCGTACAGTAGGTGTCAAAAAAAAGGGGATAAATACAATACACAAAACAACACAAGTAATCCTCAATACAGTATAACAGTACAACAGAAATATTACAAGATATTAAGTTCATATGCTAGTGAAAAAATAGATAGGATTAGAATTTACTTTGTAGTTCATAGGCTTCTCTAGTCCTTGTTTAGCTTACGATAATTGTTACTGCTGCTATACTCGGACTCCATCTTACTTCCATGCTCATGTTTAGCCACTTTGATTAATTCATATGTGCTTTTCTTATACAGTATATTACCACATCACTGTTTCATAATGCTGCAGTGGGCTGGCGCTCTGCCTGGGATTTGTTCCTGCCTTGCGTCCTGTGTTTGCTGGGATTGGCAATCCCCCGTGACCCTGTGTTAGGGTATAGCAGGTTGGAAAATGACTGACTGACTGTTTCATAATCCCTTCAGGAAATTTGTGATGTAACCAGTGATCCATTTTCTTATTAGGGAATTTGCAGATGGTTTTCATAGACACACATCCTTCCACACAGTTTTTTGAACAATCCCATTATGACGTTTGCATAATCATCCAGATCTCATGAGAATGCAGTAAACATGTCCCATTTTACAAAATCATTGCTGTCCTGTAGTTGATCTGCTATTTCTTTAGTCGAGAATTGAGATACTTTTTTTTTTCAGCTCCTCTCATTTCAGTTTGTGTTTTACAACTGGCAGCAGGAGTACTGACAGGTGATTGGACTATTCAGCGTGGAAGCAGATTCACATCTTTCATCGAGTTACAGCACTGATCTAGAGTATTACCACCCCACCCATTGTGAGGAAGGTAACATGCTGGTGATATTTAGAGTAACCATTCCTTAACACAGCAACAATAAATAATCCTTTAGGATGTAAACTTTTTTTTCTGAAATGCTGCTGTACAGATATAAGGCCAAATTAGAAAAAGTTGGGACAGTATGGAAAATGCAAATAAAAAAAAATGCAGTGATTTAAAAATTTTCTTTCACTTTAATTTCGTTGCATACAATATGAACTCCAAGATATTTCATGTTTTGTGTGGTCAACTACATTTCATTTATTAATATACATCTATTCCCACATTTCACAGCTGTAACACCTTCCAAAAAAAGTTGCAATGGGTGCAAATTTTGGGCCAGTAATGAGTACAAATAATTAATGATGTGATTTCAAACAGGTGATGTCAACAGGTGATTGTAATCTTGATTTGGTACAAATGCAGTATCCATGAAGGTCTGAGTCTTTGAGGAGCAAAGATGGACAGAGGATCTCCTGTTTGGCAACAAATTCATGAGACAATTATTGGATTATTTAAAAACAATGTTCTTTCAAAGAAAGAATGGAATAGATTTGCATATTTCTCCCTCTTCAGTGCATAGTATCATTAAATGATACAAGGAATCTGGAGGAATTTCAATGCATAAAGGGCAAGGGTGCAAGCCAAAGCTGAACCCCCATGATCTCCAATCCCTCAGATGGCAGGTCCGGCATCAAGAACCATCACTCATCAGTATCTGATATAACCAATAACTGATATATAATGGGCAAGGGATTACTTTGGCAAACCTTTGTCAAGAACTACAATACTAATATCACACTTAAAATCTTATCCCATTTCAACTTCTTTAAATTTTTTTGCATTTATACACAGAAGAATACAATAGAAGAAGTTCAGCGAATACCAAGTAGAGGCAAGGAAAAACATGCTATTTGTTTGTTTAAACAGTGGTATAAACAACAAAAGGATGACATATAGTGTCTGAGAAACTTGAATTTATTCATTGTACTTATAAGTACAAACACTTCTACAAGGAGCAGTTGATGGACTGATTGCGTTTAAAGCTCTTGGAATGAAACTGTTTCTGAACCGCGAGGTCCATACAGGAAAGGCTCTGAAGCGTTTACCATATGAGAGCAGTTCAAATAGGCAGCGTGTGTTTGATGCTTTAAACTGATAATTCTCTTTCAGATCAGCTGCTGTAGAGCTGTGATTCCACACATGAAACTGTTTCTGAACCGCGAGGTCCGTACAGGAAAGGCTTTAAAACGTTTTGCCGTGGCTGAGACAGCGTGTCCATAAAGCTGTATACCGATAATTCTCTTTCCGATCAGCTGCTGCTGTGATTCACACTCAGATACAGTGATATAAATACTCTGAGTGGTGCAGTGAGAGTAATATAGAAAAAGATGATCTGCTGTGGCAACCTCTAACGGGAGCAGCTGAAAGAAGTAAAAGAAGGTGCAGTGAAATGGCTTTATAACCTTTACCAGACTGATAGATCTCAGTTACTTCTGTTCTCATTTGTTCCTGAATTTCTTTGGATCTTGGCATGATGTCTAGCTTTTGAGGTGCTTTTGGTCTACTTCTCTGTGTCAGGCAGCTCCTATTTAAGTGATTTCTTGATTGAAACAGGTGTGGCAGTAATCAGGCCTGGGGGTGGCTACGGAAATTGAACTCAGGTGTGATACACCACAGTTAGGTTATTTTTTAACAAGGGGGCAATTACTTTTTCACACAGGGCCATGTAGGTTTGGATTTTTCTTTCTCCCTAAATAATAAAAACCATCATTTAAAAACTGCATTTTGTGTTTACTTGTGTTATATTTGACTAATGGTTAAATGTGTTTGGTGATCAGAAACATTTTGTGTGACAAACATGCAAAAGAATAAGAAATCAGGAAGGGGGCAAATAGTTTTTCACACCACTGTATATGATATAGCTGCGTCAGGGATGTGGATCTAAAAAAGAAAGGGAAACCACACTGGAATAAAAGCACTGCTTTGAGTACACAACATTTTTGTGCGTACGCACCGTTTATACATTAGGGCTCTGATGTTTCTTGTTTTGCTATATGGTTGCAAGACGTGACCATGTCCAGTGACCTGAGATGAAGACTAGACTCCTTTATTACTGTGTCTCTTTGGAGACTCCTTGAGTACCACTGGTTTGACTTTGTGTTTGAACGAGTGGGTTCTAATGGAGTCTCAAATGAGGCACATTTCTTGCATTGTGAGGGAGTGTCAGTTACGGCACTATGGCCACTATAGCCATTCCCCGAGGGTGATCTGGCTCACAGGATCCACATTGTTGAGAACCCAAGCGTTTTGGACCAGGTCAAGGGGACGCCCACATAACACCTGACTGCGACAGATGGATGGTCATTTCTGGGACTGGATTGTGTGTCTGTCAACCAGGATCCAGAGCTGTTCCATTATGTGGTGCAGCAACGCACTACACCAGTGCATGCTCCCTGACCTGACCTAACTACACTGTATGGCCAGAAATATGTGGATACCCCTCCAAATTATTAAGTCCAGGTGTTTCTTTATTAACAATTGCATAAAATCAAGCACATAGCCATGCAATCAGTATTGAGAAACATTAGCAGATCATACTGAAGAACTCAGTAATTTTAAAAGTGGCACCGTCATAGGAAGTCAACTTTGCCACAAGTCAGCATGTGAAAATTCTGATCTGCTAAATCTTCCCCGGTTAACTGTAAGAGCCATTATTGTGAAGTGGATATGCTGAGGAGCAACAACAGTCATGAAGTGGTAGACCATGCAAACTCATAGAGCAGGGCCACTAAGTGCTGAAGTGCATAGCACATAAAAATAGCCTGTCTTTTCATATCAAAGTTCAGGACTGCATCTAGAAGGAACATCACCACAAGAACTGTGCATTGGGAGCTTGTTGAAATGGGTCTCCATGACCTAGCAGCTGCACAAAAGCCTAAGATCACGCTGTGTAATATACATCTTTGGCTGGAATGGTGTAAAGCACACTGCTATTGGATTCCAGGGCAGTGGAAACATGTTGTATGGGGTGATGAATCATGCTTTACTATCTGACAGTTTGATGAATGAATCTGGGTGTGGAGGATGTCAGATTGGTGTAGAAGGGATAATGGTCTTTGGATGATTTCAGGGTTTGGGCTAGCCCCCTTGGTTCCAGTGAAGGGTACTGTTAATGCTACAGCACACAAATACATTTTAGACAATTGGGTGCTTCTAACTTTGCGGCAACAGTTTGGGGAAGACCCTTTTCTGTTCCAAAATGCCTGTGCCCCTGTGCACAAAGCCAGGTCCAAAATGACAAACTATCAGACTTCTTTGGACTGAATTAGAATACCAAAGGTGAGTTCTTGCTTAACATCAATACCTGACTTCAGAAATGCTTTTTTGGCTTAACAGGCACAAATTTATGCAGACACACTCCAGAATGTTTGTGGAAAGCCTTTTCAGAAGAGCGAAGGATGTTATTGCCATAGATGGCATGGTTAGGTTAAGGACAACTCCATATTAATGCCCATCATTTTGGAGTGGGATGTCTAACAAGCTCATATAGGTGTAATGGTCAGCTGGCCATAAACCTTTGGGCGTATACTGTATACTACCATTAGAAATTTATATGAAAGGAAGATTTAGATATATGTATTTTTTGTGGTATATTGCATGTGATTTGCCATTTTATTTTTTGATTGTACTGTATGTATGTTGTGTTTCTAGTTGAGTATGGTCTATTACATTTACCAGTTGCACGTGCATTATATTAAAATTAGGCCTTAAAAGACTTAGCCACTGAACCCACAATGCTGAAATAGCAACAGCAGATTGTGAATATTAACAGGTGAATTACATTTTTATTGATTGAACTTTTTTTAAAATTGATTATTCTCAGAGAAGAAGCAGCCCTGAATGAGATGTCACTCTGTCACCAAGCATTATAACCTTTCACAAATTAATAGGTGATAATCAGCTTGAATCACATAAAGGACATGTAGATTACTTTTAGTAATAAAACTGAGATGGAAATTAAACAGGAATCCAATTATGATGAGATAGTACTACTAATGAGGTTCAACTATATAACATATAATCTATTTTAAAGGGCCTTGCAAGGATATTCTGTAACACTGAAACACACAAAGTTTTTTTAGTATTGTTTTTATTATCTTTGTTCCTTTCAAATCTTTACAGATATTCAATGTTCTGATTATTTTCAGGTTCATATTTATGTTGACTTCTGTCTTCTCTCTAGCTCTCCTAGTCTCTCTCTTAATACAATAGCATATTGCACAGTTTTCATTTGAACTGCATGCATTATGTTTTTCTCAGCTGATTTTAAGCTCAGGGCCATTGGAGTAAATGAAGTAGTGCCTGAACATTTGGGTAGTTCAGCTGTGGATATTTTATGCAAAGTGATCACAGTGCAGAGAGAATGCATGCCTCAGATTCCAGACTCCTTATACAACCTCACAGTTGAGTCTCAGCTTTCCATTTGTCAAAGCCTGTGAGATCAGGTCTTAGTGACATAGTAGCTGTTTCATGGATTGCGCTATGCCCTGCAGTCGATGGTAAATCAACTTGGAGAATCTATTAAAGTCAGCCGCCCAGCTTGAAGTTTTCTAATCACTCACTAAGTCTTTGAAAAGCCTGTAAGTTAGACTATTCTACCTAATTTTATGCTTGTTTTTCCTAGTGTTTTCAATGTTTTTCTATGTGTAATTGAGTCTTTTTAAAAACATATTTATGCATATCCTTGTTTTCCTTCTTCATACCGTTTACTCCTGCCTTTCTAGATTTCGGACAGTATCACTTGTCATTATGAAATGTCGTCCCTTGGAGCCTCCTTTGTTCAGATCAAGTTAGATGACATCCTCTTCTATGAGAACTGTGGCGGTGGAAGCTTTGGAAGTGTTTATCGAGCAAAATGGATATCGCAGGACAAAGAGGTGGCAGTAAAAAAGCTTCTTAAAATTGAAAATGAGGTAGGAGTTATAATTGCCTGTGCATTTCTACCTGCAATTTATAATTGTACGTATAATAACCGTGTTAATTACTCCCTTTTTAAACTGGTGATATTAACTTTCATACCCTCTGCTTTTGCAATCATTAGACTTCCCCCTTTTTTGACAGGAGCCTTATGAATAATAATAATTCGCGTGATGAATATTGCTGTTCCTTAAAATGACTTGTTTCTTCTTTTATAAGTACTGAAAGAGGGGATTTACCACATAATTAAAAGCTGGTTGGAATAGGAGCGCTGCAGAGTTGGAAGAGCGACTCTCGTGTGATTACTTTTTTTGTCTACAGACTCCTTGCATTGATCCCAAAAATACTGTTTCTTGAATGCCTTCAGCCCACACAGCGATGTAGTCGAGTAACCTAAATAGCCATATACCCAAGAAATCTTCTATTGATAGTTCATCCAGCATGGGTCTAAATTTGAAGTCTCTGTGGGCTCCTTTTGTTGTTTTGATCCACTATATTATATGAGCTTTAGCGAAAGTAGTACTCTGACAAATTCATCAGTGAATTTTGGCTATGACCTATAGTTTATGGACAGTGATCTTATAAAGTATTGACACTTAATATGTTAAAGAAATTAATGAATGAAGAGCTGAAAGCCCACATATAAAAATATCTGCCTGTGTCTACGATGTGTATAATAATTGCTATTAATAGAACCACCTTGTGTTAAATTACATGTCCAAGCTTACACATATGTTTATGTATAAGTAACTGTTCAACCAACACTCAGTCAACAATGCTTTATGTAAGAAGAGTTGCAAAGTTGAGGCCCACAATGAATAAATAAATACAAATGAATAAATAAATGGCTGAGATTAAAGACCCAAAAGATAATTCACTTTTAAGAAACAAAATAGTAATGGAAACCTTGGTTAAAGCCAGTTAGTAGGTAGATATGATTTTTATTTTAACCTGGCAATAAGTTCAGATGAAAAGCCTGTTTTGACATCACAGACATTTCAACATAGAACAAAACAAATCTGAAAATGGACATAGTGCTGCGACAAAAGCAAAACATATTATCCAAGGAGACATATCCTTTTATCCATTTTCAGATTATAATTTTGCCTAGTTTAGGGTTTCATGCAGGGAGACATACCTGCTCTGGATGTAAGACAGGCAGCAACTCACATACACATCCACAGTAACTCACACCAGGCCAGAATGGAAGGTAACATACAGTATGTACCCTAGAATTCAATTTTAGAAGGACATTGTTCATTTAGACAGGCAGTGTGACCAGGTGGCTGACATACTGGACCTAAAAGCAAAAAGCTGCAAGATCAGTCACCCTCAGACTCACCATGAGTTTCTGAGCATATGCTTAAGCTGCCTATGGTCCAAACATACCACTGAATTTGCAAACAATATACCTCAGTACTTAAAAACACCTTGGGATGTTTTCAACTCTACAGTGAAGATAAAATGATTGTCTTTAGTTTAATCTTTCTCAAAACCCTGAACTTGATAAGTGGATTAGAAGAATTAATAGTCAGTCAGTCAGTCATTATCCAACCCGCTATATCCTAACACAGGGTCACAGGGGTCTGCTGGTCCCAATCCCAGCCAACACAGGGTGCAAGGCAGGAACAAATCCTGGGCAGGGTGCCAGCCCACCGTAGAATTAATAGTTTATTATAAAATATATTATGCACTCCCCTGTGATTTGTATTTACACATCTTTGTTTGATTAGTATTTTATATTAAGTAACTTACAAATAAAAGATTTGTAATATAGTTATTTCCATATTTGTATAACTACAACACTAGCAGGTGTAACGTGATTCACTCAAAATCGCATAATGAATGAGTAGTCTCCAATGTAGGTACTGTATTATGTATAGTATCTTTGATCATGAAAATCATTTCAGGGTGCTCCACAGATACAGTATAGTATATTTTTCTTACAATTGTATATAAAAAGACTTATCTCAATGTATTTCACAGAGATAAGATATTGAAAGTTGTTTCCATGTTAGTGCCATCATGAGAGAGATACTGCTCCATAATAAAAAGCTGATTTCCTCTTCATTCTGCCCATTATATTTTTCTCCTATTTTAGGAGTTTAATTGATCATCAGACCTTTCTTTGGTAATGCACAATTAACCACAGCCTGATAGTGCTCTGTGTGCATCCATCCATCCACCCATTCATTTTTCAGCTCACTTAATCCAGTACTGGTTTGTGGGTAAGCCAGAGCATTAGAAGCAAAGCAGGAGCCAACCTTTAGAGGCACAAGTTCATTACAGGGCACATTCATGCACACACAAACATGTACTGTGCCTTCATTAAAATTAAAATATCCCTATTACTCATCTGATCTCTAAATGTGTGATTTGTAGTGTAGGACAAGCATATTTGTAGGCCCTATGGCCTTGTTGCTGGGGAACGGGAGAAAAAAAAAGCCAAATCCAAAACTGAGCAATTTATTTACCCTGCCTTTGATCCAGTTATTATAAAATTACAGTGGGGGATGGTATGTGCCAATAACAGAACATTGTCTGTTATAATGCTTCTTCACTTTTATTGCATTTTTAATTAATTAGTATATTATTCATGTATGGGGCAGTATAGATGCAGTGTTTATCATTGCTGCCTTATAGGTTCAATTGTCCTGGGTTCAATCCCGCATTTGATCATTTTGTTGCATGCCGTTGTTGTCCCTGTGTCTGTGTGATTGGATTGGTTAATTGTGGATTGCAAATTGGCTTCATATGGGTTTGTGTGTGTAATTAGATGGTGCCCCATCTAAGGTTAGTTTTTACCTTCAGCTCAATGCTGCCAGGATTAGCTCTGGCCCCTCACAATGCTGAAATAGATTAAGTTAAGGTTTCAGAATGTTATATTAATCAATGCATTAACTTACACTTTGATCTTCACACGGTAGTTTATTTGTTAATAAACTTTAGTATTTTAATAAGTAGTTGTTAATCCTAGCTTTCTTTTTATTCTTATTGTGTATGCAGGCAGAAATACTGAGTGTCCTTAGTCACAGGAACGTTATCCAGTTTTATGGAGCTATTCTTGAAGCGCCTAACTATGGTATTGTAACAGGTAAGTGTGCATTGTCAGAGAATATAGCCTGGCATAAGTCAGTCCTCAGTGTGTGCTCATGATACTAATCATGAGGACAATTCCAGCACTGAAGGCTGAAATCAGAAAATGCAAAACATAATGTTTTTCATGATTAAATAGTTGAGATGAAATAATGAGAATGCTTTCATCCTTTTTAAATAATTCTTTGTCGCAAAATAATAATTTTTGTTAACAGTGTACTATTCAGGGTATATACTCAATGGAAAGTTATCTAATTAATCCTGAAGTCCATCAATTATAAAAACTGCAAATAAGAAAAATGGTTACAATGAAATTTAGCAAACACAGAGCTCTTCTTTAGGCCCTTCACGTCATGCTTTATTGTGTCAGCACTATTATAGAAACATTGTTTTTTGGAAAATGAGTAATATTACATGCAGTTATAGGCCTGGCAAAAGACAGATGGTTATGAAATCTTAGATGAAATTTTGGTTAATGACATATCTAGTTTTATGATCTCCTTAGGGTTCGATGAATACGTTTCTGTATGTAATAAGATCTTTATTGCAATTGATAAGGAGGCAGCATAGGACTTTTAAGATAGAGCACAAATGAGGGCTGATTATAGGGGGTTTAAGATTGGAAGATATAGGTAAAAGTTGTAATCTTAAATGTTAAAGAAACAAGTGCAAGGAAATCTCTCAGTAGTCTGAATTAGATTAAAAATGGAAGGTCATTTGGGTTTTCATTGTTGCTAAATGGGAAGACAGGTTTTAAAACCATGTACTTTAATCATTCATGTGGACTGTGTTATTATTTTTATGGCAAAATGCACGAAGGAGTGTACTATTCATCCTGAAATAAAAAGGGTATACTACATATATATATATATATATATATATATATATATATATATATATATATATATATATATATATATATATATAACTAGCAAAATACCCGCGCTTCGTAGGAAACATTTTAAAAATAACATACATGATTGTCCATGTAATTGTTTTGTCACTGTTATGAGTGTTGCAGTCATCAAGGATTTGATTATCATTATCTCATTATCAGGTTCATATTTGCAGTACGTGTTGTGTTCAAGTTACATTCTGTGTTTGTCAACCGTTGTAAAGATGACAGGTTTCATTCATTGAAGTGTTCACTACCCAAATCGCTACTCATGAATCTAAGATGTTTAACAGGCATTCCCAGTATTAACTTGTGGATTTTCCTGCAAATATTTAGCGGCAGCGTGTCTATGAGCTTGTGGAATTGCCTGCGAGTATTTAGCGATAGCGTCTCTATGAAGTTGTGGACTTTTCTGCGAGTATTTAGCGACAGCGTCTCTATGAATTTGTGGATTAGCCTGCGAGTGTTTAGCGACAGCGTGTCTATTAACTTGTGGATTTTTCTGCGAGTATTTGGCGGCAGCATCACAAAGTTGTTTCCGTCTAGCTGCATCAGAAAATGTACCACGATGTCTCACACGCTTCCTTTTTACTGTTTTCTCACAGCTTGGATTGCTGCTAACAGACAGCCTTATATGGGCAAGCAGTTAATTACGTGGGAGGTGTGGGGATGGGGGACGCAATATAAGCAGGCAGCCAACAACGTGGGAGGCGTGGTGATGGGGGACGCAACTCCGCCTCACACGGCGACCGAGCTGCAGGCTATGGACGTATATATGTATGTAAGTGGGATTCAGTTATGACCGTTACACGTAGAATTTCGAAATGAAACCTGCTTAACTTTTGTAAGTATCCTGTAAGGAATGAGCCTGCCAAATTTCAGCCTTCTACCTACACGGGAAGTTGGAGAATTAGTGATGAGTCAGTCAGTCAGTGAGGGCTTTGCCTTTTATTAGTATAGATGCACGTGTGTGTATCACACACATACTCATTAAATTAGTCAAAAAATAGGATTTAGTTACAAATTAAAAATAACTAAATATTTGAATATATTTAAATTCAAGGTAACGATTCTGGGAGTTGCTTTCATGATTGTACTTTACTTTTATACTTTGCTATTGTGGTAATGGCCGCAGTGGGCATCTGCTTAGGAAGAGTTGAGTGACAAGGGTGTGGGATAGTGCTTTCAACCAAACAGACTCAGCGGTTCCAAACTTATGAGTCATTGTCCATTTGCTTTGGTCCGAATCAGGGAATGATTTGTTATTCTGTTAGTTTGGGTGCAAACTACAAACTTTCAAGTGAAGTAAGCATATCAGTAAGCATGCTGTAGGTGTGTCATAGACTGCTTTCATTGGGCAGAAACATTTTTTATCTTAGGAAAAATATCATGGAGAGTCGACAGCAGTTGTGTTTACACACTGCCACATTTTACATAAATAATTTGGTTTATGTACCAAACACCACTGTATGAGCCAAAAACCTATTTATGGAACAACCAGAAGACTATTTTATAATTATACTATAATGCATGGTACGAAAAGGACCTGTTTCATATAGGCGAGTGTACAAAGTAATGCTGTACTGAGGGCATACACAGAAGTTCTTCGGTTAAATGACAGGAGAGACTCAGATGAGTTCCATTAAACTGTATGATGTTGCATATTTACCCTCCAGCAGCATATGAATGTAACCTCAATTTAGTTTATCCCAAGTCATACTATCATCTTGACGCTTATAAATATTTGTTAATGTTAGAGTGTTTGCTTAACACTTACTTCAAATGCCAAATTTAGGGCTTGTTTATACTTCACGCTCAGAATACGTACACGCCCGCATCATGGATGCCACGCGTTCCCAGCGTTCATTTGACGTGTCCTCTGAGCAGGTCCTCACAAATTAACATGACGCGACCGCGAGTTGCAGTACCAGCAAAAAGTTGGCGGGGTGCAGTGTGCTAAAAGTCGGAACGTGATGTCAGAGTCTCTGTTTACTATCTACATTTGACAGAAAGCCTCTATGAGGATCCTACGGGATCGATGTGCGCGCTTCGATGTTTGATGATTGGTTCGATGTGGTTTAGCAACATGCTGACATACAGATGCATTCATGGTGCTTTTATAATTCAAGTGTCACATATTACTGATCGTAATGACGTGATACATTTTAAAAGTCTCACATACCATCTTTTGTGGTCTTTTTTCTTTTGCAACTTCACAATAGCAACATAATGCACAGCATTTTATTTGAGCCACTGAGAAAAAAAATTAAGTACATGGTGAAAACGTGTATTTTGTGATTAAAGTGGAAATTTCGGCTGTAATCTTGAAATATCCACTTTAACCTCACAGTTTATTTTATCATTAAAACAGACCATTGTAAATGCCATCCCAGTTTTTAATCATTACAGCAAGCAGCAATAGATCACCACATAGAAAACATTAAATGTATGATATTCCAGTTCTCTTCAAATTTAGAATCTTTAGATTTACACCTGATATCACTTTCATGATGACATGCATTAAAGTATTTGTTACATTTTACAGATAAATTGTTCATTTCATTTAAATAGTGAATACTGTTAATAATTACACACATGGGGGTGACACGGTGGCGGAGTGGTAGCACTGCTGTCTCGCATGGAGTCACGTTGCTGGTATTCCCTGCTTGGATTCCACACTGTGCTTCGGTTTCCTTCCAAAGATATGCAGATTTGGGGATCTGGGGCCTCATGCATAAATGGTGCGTATGCACAGAAATGTTGCGTAAGAACGTTTCCACGTTCAAATCGCGATGTATAAAATGTAAACTAGGCGTAAAGCCACGCACATTTCCACAGTACCTCATACCCTGTTGTACGCAAGTTCTCCTCTCGGTTTTGCAGACTGCCGGCACCCAGCATCAAAGCAGTGGTACTGTTCCTGTGTAGTTACTCTTTCTTAGAACCACATTCCTGCCACGGTTTTATAAATACACTGAAACTAACCACATATTGTTAATTAGTGTAATGCATCTGATTGTAATTAACTTGTAACAATATAATGGTCCAGGGAATATCCATAGTATTCCAAATACCATAACTGCTTTAGCGTTGTTACTCTTACTGCACCTTTTTTTCTTCTTTCAGCTGCTCCTGTGAAGAGTTGCCACAGCGAATCATCTTTTTCCATATTACTCTCACTGCACCACTTGGAGTATTTATATCACTGTATCTGAGTGGGAATCACAGCAGCAGCTGATCGGAAAGAGAATTATCGATATACAGTATCAAGCACACCCTGCCTCAGCCATGGCAAAACGCTTCAAAGCCTTCCCTGTAAAGACCTCGCGGTTCAGAAACAGTTTCATCCCGAGACCTTTAAACAATCAATCAGTCCATCAAGTGCTCCTTGTAGAACTATTTGTACTTATAAGTACAATCACCGCACTGTAAACTTGCACTACAGTTATAATATTGCACAACCTGCTTCACTTTATAAAGCGCGTATTTACATATGATGATGATATCATTTTTAAGATGAAATGCAGCAAAATATGTTGATTATATAGATGAAACTTTAACTACATTTAAATAATCTGTATTGTTAATAATTAAACATGTGAGGACATGGTTCCGCAGCGCTAGCTAGTTCACGGATTTATCCTACCTTGTGCTGTATTCTTTCTGGGGCTGACACGACACTGGAAGGATAGATGGATAGAATAATTAAACATGTACTACAAAGATATTTCAATGTTCTTTAAAAGTTTTGAAGAATCGTCGTTGTAAGCTTACAAACGGCTTAACGTCTATTACAGAGCTGATTGTGTGGCGATTGGGTATGTGGAGAAAGAAAAGTAAGCACAGGAATTGGAGGTTAGTACTTTTGAAAGAGACAGTACTGCTACAATAAATAAGGTCGCGCACAATCACGCACCGTGTTCCCCTGTTTAATAACATGCTTTAACTCCTATCATCATGAAAAAGATATCACGTATACATCTCAGTATTTTAATTATTCAGAGAGCTGTAATATCACGAATGTAATGGATTCTGTGTCCTGTTGGAGAAAGAGAAAGTGGAAGCACGTAGTGTTTCACACACATAGAGCAAAAGATCAAATACAAAACAAAGCATTTAACATGCTACTTTAATTACGATGTGATTTGAGAAACTGGTAAATTAAACGATTTTAAGATGAAGTTAATGATATTCTACTTTAATGACAAAATAAATTACGTAATTAAAGTGGAAATTTCGAGATTGAAGTTGACATTTCGTGCATTTTTCCTACCGCGTGCCTTTTTTTTCTCTGTACCCTAATAAGCTTTCATAAGACACTCAGACGATGGGCTACAACTCGCCTTTTCACGGCGACTTTGATATGTGACAACTTCTTTTTTATTTTGGGCACTGTGCGACTTTGTGAACTTGAGCTTTCGAGTTTCTCCGACACGCTATGTCAGTCGATCAGCTTCCTTTTGTTGTTTATACCACTATTTAAACCAACAAATAGTACATTTTTCCTTGCCTCCACTTGGTATTCGCTGAAATTCTTCTATTTTCCCTCTTGCTTTTTCCATTGTCTTTATCACAGAACACCAAGCTTAAGGGCTATTTATATTGATTTGCGTATTCAAAGCGGCATAATTCTGGGAGGAGCTGGTGCAGGACAGCAGGCGCATGCACGAGTGTTACTTTTCACGCTGATCGGGATTTATGTAGTGGAAGAGCGCAGAAGTGGGCGAACGCACAGATTCCTGCATCTGGATTTTTCTGTGCGTAAGCACATTTTGGCTTTTGTGCTTACGTCATGTTATAGTGCGAATTCTACACACGCCGTTATGCATGAGGCCCCTGGTGCTGCTAAAATGACTCTAGTGTATGGGAGTGCTTGTATTCACCTTGCGATGAGCTGAGGTCCCGACCAGGGATTGTTTCTGCCTCGTGCCCAGTGCTTGTTGGAATGGAAACATCCCTGGATTGATGGATTCAATCATTAAACACCCTTTTTAGAGATATTGTGGTAAGGTGTCATTGGAATTTAATGGGTGTTTCAGGCAACAATACAGAGAAGCTGAACCTGTTCTCACCGTGATAATATCTTGCACTACCACCTGCTGGATTCCTCCAGATTTATGTAAAGTACACGCGCAAGTATAAACAATAAAACGCTTGCGTAGCAGGAGCATCTGCTGCAGCATGAGTCGCCTCACGTGAAGTATAAACCCGGCCTTAGTGTGCATTGTGCTCAAAAAGCAATCCCATCTGCTTTCATGGTGTAAAATTAGGGTTTGATCTTCGGTCTCATAAGACACTGCTATTCGTTTCTTGCCACATCAGATAGAAATCACGTGCGAAGCTGAATCACGTGCTAGGCTCTTTCTGACTGTCACTAATTGTGTGATTTATTTGTGCGAATTGTATTATATGTGTACTCGTGTGCATGTTTTTTATTGTTTTTTAATGCTCCACGGTAACGCTTTATTCATTATAATTACAGAGAGCAGACAGCATGCACAATTTCACTCATAATGCAGAGTGTTTCACGTTGTCGGCCTCGTGTCGGATTACATTCATACCCCATGCAAACCACTCCAGGATTCGGTTCATACTGCACTGTACATTCATACTCCATGCAAACCACTGTAGGTTTTGGTTTGTGCTGCACTGTGCATTTGTTTTGGTCTGAATCATGGTGCATTTCACATCCACCTAAACAAAACACATTTTGGGGAGAAGCGCACCAGAGGTTGAAAAAAAAGAACGCACCAAACGAACTAGACGTGAAAACTCGTTTAGATCGGGGGGGTGGGGGGGGGCAATGAGATTAGTTATTAATGCAACAGGGTGAGAATAGTCAGCAAAGTGAAAGATCAGGCAAGAGGCATACAGGTTGAAGATAGATTTGTTTTATTATTTGGAGCTGTCAGATGGTTCGCGGAAGGGTATCGATTGTACTGTATTTTAATACTCAAAAAGTGAATAAAGGCGACATAAATGTTTTAGTTGCTTCTCTATTTTTAAGCAACCATGTAAGACACGAGACACACATTTTTGCTGACACTAACAAGACTTTTTTTTATGGATTTCAGGTTTAAGAAAAAATGGGGCAGAATCAGATACAAAAACAATACTTTCAGTCCACCAGAAAAGTGTTTAGAAAATGTATGGAGTACACTTACAGAATAAAGTGTAGAGTAATGGATTTTTTTTTCTGTGTTGTAAAGGGGTATAG
The DNA here is from genome assembly GCF_016835505.1 of Polypterus senegalus. Lineage (NCBI taxonomy): Eukaryota > Metazoa > Chordata > Cladistia > Polypteriformes > Polypteridae > Polypterus > Polypterus senegalus. The sequence continues at coordinate 178,712,410 of NC_053159.1, forward strand.
CTGTAAGTTTTACTGATTAAGACATAGCTAACCGTTCAAAATTGCGAAAATCGATGCCAAAATTAGTGCGGGTAAAACAAACAACCCTTCTTTTACAATTGAATGTTAGCTTTTGCCTTTGAATAAGACCTTTATGAAATAAATTCGAGTTATATTCGAATAAAGATGGCCGATCTAACAGTCCTAATAGATACACTTAGGGATCTACGATATACATATATGAATCTATATCAGACCTTGTATACCAGCTGCTGTTTTAATTGATATTTTAGGGAGCAGTGGCTGTCCTGAAAATTCTTAGTCGAAAATTGTTAGCTGTTAGAACAAAAAAAAAAGAAACCTCAAATCTACAAACAGTGCAAGCGAAAGTCATATGCAAACAATTTTGTAAAGATGTTAAAATTCCATTGCATGGAGTTTTTTTAAGAATTTCTGCAGGGTGCAAAAGTAATTCTTTTTGAAAACGTCAGCTATGTATATTTATAAACAAAAAATGGCAGATAACCCCTAAATTGGTGTCTCCTCTCACATGGACCATCCATGTTGTTTCATGATGGCATGCTGGAACAATATGGAAAATGTTAAAATAAATGGCCACAGACATTTTTTCTGTGTAGTGCAATCCAAAATAGCTATGCATAACTTCAAATTATTAGAAAATGACTGAAAAACAGTTTTATTGTGTATGAACTTGTTTCTGTTTATTTTAAATATATTTATACTAACATCTGTCAAACACAGATTGATTATTGCAGTATGGGTTTTTAAGATCTGATATAGCAATATTCATGATGTTTTGTGTGTCTGATTTATTTATTTTTGGACTAGCTATGCTACCTGTCTAAGGCGGGTTGAAATATCAGTAATTAAGGTAGACCTCATGTTTTTTATTTGTTACATGGGTTGTCCATTTTGTCCTTTGCAGATTTAACTATTAGAAAGTTCAAATATATCTTTTCATAATGCTAATAGTAAATCTGTATTAATCTTTTACTCTGCACAGACATCCTAAAGAAGATAAAAATAACAGTTAATACGTTAACCAACAATATTGCTCTTTCACAAGGGCAACCTATAAATGCACCCCATAACTAATAGGCCAAGCCACACATTGCCGTATTGAGGAAATTATATCCCTTTAGTCTAAAAATAGATGACTACACCAGTACCTAATCCAGGTCTTCCAATTGTCAAAGACACTGACTAAGCTGATCTAGCAGAAGTCTTTTAGTTAAACAGTGAATCATGTACTTGGGGACAATGGTTATGAATAAAAAGAAGTGCATTCAGGACAGAATCCAGGAAGTACAAAAGGTTGTGGGAATATCCAACAGGCTACAGAATATAAGCTTGCTTTTCAAACGTTTGAGTTCTTTTTAATGTTTTTCTTCCCTCAAATGGATTTAACTGTATACAAATCATAAATACAATATAACACTATTCAAAAACCCATCACTTCCACTGCCTCTAATATTAAAAGATCTCTTCTTCTCGATTGCAGAAACAGGAAAGAAAGCTCAATAATAATGAAAACATAACTCACTCTCTCTGGAATAATACCAAAGTGGACAGTGTGTCCAGTAATTGATTCTAGTACTATGATTTGCCAAAAGGTTCAAAACAAAACCCTTACTACTTGTTAAGTTTCTGGTTCAAATCTGTTGCCCTTGTTAGTTTCCTCACAAATTTAAGAGATGCCTTAGATTAGCCATTCATTTTGAAGTAGTATTCTTGAAGTAAGTGCAAATGAAAGTGTGCCCTATATTGTACTGGCACCATATCTGGAAATGGCTCTTGTCTTGCACCTAATTCTGATGTTGACATTGTCATCCTATAATTCAGTATTAGATAAGCAAGTACATATAGTGAGATCTCGATCAGCTCCTAGTTGTTTCTGCAGCGCTCTTCTGCTGGTGTGGGCAAAGCTACCATCTAAGCCAGGCTTGGCCAGGAGGGAGAGAACATCAGCATTGGTGTGTGCAGCCCATGGACGGTGGTGAACATCAAAAGTGAAAGCCTGCAAGCTAATAGACCACCAAGTGAGCTGGGCGTTAGTATCCTTCTGTTTGTACAGCCACTGAAATGGGGCATGGTCAGTCACCAGGGTAAAACACCGTCCCCAGAGGTAGATATGAAGGGCCTCCTCCGCCCACTTAATCCCCAAGCACTCCTATTCAATAGTCAAATAATTACGCTTCCTGGGTAGCAGCTTTCTGTTGAGAAATGTGATGGGGTGTTGCTCCCCCCAAAACACTGTGAGAGAACTGCTCCTAAACCATAAGTGCTTGCATCCTTTTGCAGAATATATTCCTTCAAAAAGTCAGGATTGTGCAGAACCGGGAATGAGGATGAAGCGGTTTTTGGGTCCGAGAAAGCTCTTTCACAGGCACCGTTCCAGACAACACTATGATTCGTTCTGCCCATTGCCAAGTCAGTGGGAGGGGTGGCCCGATGCTCAAAGTTGGGAATACCCCACAAGCCTGAGGAAGTCACGAACCTGCCTCTGTTTTTCAGGACATGGATATGCAAGCACCTCCTCCACTTTACCCATTTGAGGCTTGAGCAAACCCTTCCCCATGGAATATCCCTGATAATGGGTTTCCGCCATACCCAGCTTGCACTTCTTAGGGTTAGCCATCAACCCCGCCAGCCGTAAGCTGTCAAGCACTGCAGACAAGATGAGATTCCCAGTCATTTCTTGGACATGACAACATTGTCATGATAGCCACTGTGTACGCAAAATGGGGATGGAGAATCTGGTCCGTCATCCACTGTAAGGTCAACAGTGTGCCATGGAGACCATAAAGGAGTGCTGTAAATTCAAATGGCCCATCCGGAGTGTCTTCTCGCAACTGGACTCCTCCAGGTGCACCTGCCAGTAACCATTCATGAGGTCTAGGATAGAAATATACGAGACCTCCCCGTCCTTCTCCAACAGCTCATTCACACACGGCATCAGGTATGCATCAAACTTGGAAATCTTATTCAAACATCAAAAATCAGTACAGAACTGAACTAAACCGTCAGATGTTCCACTGCAATAGCGGACCGTCTGGAAATCTGTTCCTGCAGTGACACAACTCAGCCGACAAACCTGCCCCCTTGAGGTGTCTGATGAGTCTCTGTTTACTCTTCTTGAAAAATGTCTAACGCACCATGGGATTGGCAGCCAAAGAGTAGCTTGAAAGGACTCAGCCCCGTTAATGCCTGTGGAAATTCCCTAACATCAAACAAGAGGAAGGGTGCTACTCTATCCCACGAGGTCGGGTCATGATGGGTGACTCTTCAAATCATCTGTTTTAGGGTTTTATTAAATTGTTCAGTCAGGCCATTCATCTGCGGATGATAAACCGTGGAGTGTAACTGCTTAATTGCAAAGCTTTCTCATAGCTGCTTTATGATGCGAGACATAAGGCATGCCCTGATCATTCAAACTCTCGTGAGGGAAACAAATATGCATGAACATTTCTGAGAGTGCTTTTGCAAAATATTAATGGTACTACTTTTTAGTTTTGAAAGAGAGGGGAGCAAAACATGATTATTTAAAAATATTTCAGAAACCATAATATTCCAGAAATTAATTTCTACCTACTTCATTTTTCTCAGTCCTACTTTTAAATTAAGTCCACAATTGTGCGGTAATGTAAACCATGTAATAACATCAGCCTGAGTAGAATTGTTGGCTCATCTGCTTTGTACAAAATAGTAATGTGCTAGCACTGTTGAAGTATAATATACTAAAGTCACTCATAGAAATCATTCATAAACACACAGCACAGTAGTAAAACGTTTCCATGTTTCTTTAGTAAAAAGGAAGCAGAAGAAAAATTACAACTGAATTTCTGTAATAAATACAATTTAGAATACCTGTATATGGCACAGTATCAAATTTGGGAACATTTTATATGCCATTTGTGTGCACTATGTGGGTCACACTGTTGCATTTCAAGTATATCAAGTTTCTTTACCTTATTATAATATGCTAAAACTGTTTTTGTTCTTTGCAACTTTTGTGTTTCCTCTTTTTATTAAAATTAGAAAAACCTCTATTCACGTATTCCAGTAAACTTATGAGGACTGGACATTCTTAATTTGGAATATGGATAGTGTTGAATATTTATACTGGAGCTGTAAGTCTAAACTACTATGCCAAGCTTGCTATAATAGGACATTTTATGCTCCAAGGCAGATATTTATTGTTGAGTGGGCAGCACGCCAGTCAGGTGCTTGCTGTTCAGTAGCATGCTTGTTCCCTAAGAGAAATTTTTTTAACTCCCTCTTAGTCCCCTTTAGTAGTTGGGAAAAGAAGAACCGTACTTCAGTGAATTTATGTGCAAGTACTAAAGGGTTTTTGAATGTGGTCCTTAGTGTGATTTCAGTGTTCATTTTGCAGCCATCCACCTCTAAGTTTATTGTTTGGTTTAAACCCCATTGTGATAACATGTATTATAAGACACATCCCTTAATACATCATTGTGTCTCAACAATCTTTCTGAGAATTGGCACCTCTACTGGGGAGAGTAGTTTGTGATCAGATGTTTTACTATTGAACATACAGGTGTGGCAGAAGAGAATGGAAGTTAATGACAGAAACTTCTGAGAAGGAGGGGCTACACGCTGGGCAAGCTATATTAATGACACAGTGTTTTCAAAAGGGAGTGAGACAGACTTGTCAGATGGTAATTGCATCTGCTGTGCAGTGAAAGTTAATAATAAAAGCTTGTTAGAAAGCATCAAGGATAATGGTACATAATATGTAGACAGGCTTGTTAGAAGGTTATAATATAGGCATGGCACACGTACTGATTCTGACACAGAATAGCCATGCCTGCTTTGTGGCCTGCAAAAAATCACTTCTGTGACACCAGATTAGGTCTCTGTCTTGAAGTCCCTTATGTCCTTGCAACCCTCAGCCTTGACAGCTCTATCATTTTCTACTAAGGGGATAAAACTAGTTTCTTCACCTCCAGCCTGAGCCCATGTGCTGCTATCTATCTTCAGGTTGGCCTTCTAGTCTTTCTTGAGCACTTTCAAGACTTGATTTTTCTCCATGGGGTGTGTTGTGATTCTCCTAGTGTTTGTCGAGCTAGATACACCCTATAGTATCCTAAGGCTGAAGCTGGCCAGTTCCTACAACATCAAAGTTTACTCTACTTTCCCATGCCCTCTTCTTTCATCTCTGGCATGTTGATATATGATATGACTTCTCTAACAGTACGTATATGCTGCCATCTCTTGGAAAACTAGCTTACTAAAATGTTTGCCCATGGTAAGAAAAAATAAATAATTATTATTATAAAGTGTTTTTGTGCTTTGATGAGACATTCTATAATAATTACTTTTTTAACAAATTATCCCAAAAAGTATTCATTTTTATTTTTAGACCAACTTTTTATTAAATGCAACAAAATCGGATGATTCTAAATAATATGCAGATCTTTAATACCGAAAGGAATAGGACACTGCAAAACTTTGCTTAAAAATTATAAACAAATTTCAAAGAATAGGACATCAAGATCTATATTTCCTAAATTGCCTTTCCTCAGAGTTGGTTTAATCGCAAACAATTTCCATTTGGGACCAATGAATTTATATACCTGCATCTCTCAAAATAGTGACCAGGCTCCATATGCGTAGATATGATATTTCATCTGAATCATGTGCACATGCATGCAGATGCTTACAATCCCACAGGCATGTCAAAAATGACACCCATCAGTTTATGAAAACACGTATGTAAAATGTAAATGAAATATAGCATAGTGCTTCATAATTTATTAAAATAGTAAAAAATTGCATGTGATGTGCTGCAATCTTGATAATTTAGGTCACAGTACAGTTCATATTGTAACTGACTTCACAATGCAATATTCCTACAATATGAAATTTTCTTAAAAGAAATGTGCTGTATTTTTATGGTTACTTATTAGTAAACATTCATAACTCAAAACACTGCAAATAAATTCAGCTTAATGCACAAAATAACAATTTTTAATGTATGTTTTTGTACATTTTGTTTTTACTAACATAATATGCTCTTAAATAGTAATATAAAATATTGACTGTGCAATAACATAAGACACATTACATTTTGATAGTAATAATTTCACTGTAATTTGTATATGTGACAGTAATTACCATATAAGCCTACAATATAAAGTTGCTGCAGTACAAAACCATCTAAATTTAAATTTGTTGTTTTCTGGGTTAACATCAAACATTGTTCCAACAATGACTGTTCCTTTATTTCCTGTTTGAATTCCTTACTGATCCATTAGCTCTGTGTCCTGACTTAATCTATGAACAATTTATAATATTATTTTTAAGAAAAATGAGACCTTCATCATTCTACAAGAAGTTAAGACCTCTCCACTTTAACACTATTCCTTCCATTTGATAACACTCAGTCACTGGGTACTGACGTAGCAGGGACAGATGTTTAATCTGACAAGAAAAGGAAGCACTGGGAATTTGGCTGCATTCTCTCTCTGCCTTGCTTAAAGGACTGATGTAATTTAAGATCCACAGCTATAAAATTCCTCCTTATTGTAATCTACCCCTGTTTATGAATCAATAACAGTGAAATATATATCAATGTCTCAAGCATTCGTTCTCATATAAGAAGCAGGTTGCTGCTCCCGGTAACTCTTTAATATACCATTAGAACTGTACCAATACAATGTTATGTTTGCACAGGAGAGTTTGATTTAAAAGCAATAAGATACTGCAGATGTTCTATCAGATGGTTGTGGCGAGTGCCCTCTTCTACACAGTGGTGTGCTGGGGAGGCAGCATAAAGAAGAGGGACGCTTCACGCCTGGACAAACTGGTGAGGAAGGCAGGCTCTATTGTAGGCACGGAGCTGGACAGTTTGACGTCTGTGGCAGATTGATGGGCGCTGAGCAGGCTCCTGTCAATCATGAAGAATCCACTGCATCCACTGAACAGGATCATCTCCAGACAGAGGAGCAGCTTCAGTGACAGACTGTTGTCACCATCCTGCTCCACTGACAGACTGAGGAGATCGTTCCTCCTCCACACTATGTGACTTTTCAGTTCCACCCGGAGGGGTAAACGTTAACATTATACAAAGTTATTGTCTGTTATACCTGCATTGTTATCACTCTTTAATTTAATATTGTTCTTTATCAGTATGCTGCTGCTGGAGTATGTGAGTTTCCCCTTTGCATTAATAAAGTATCTATCTATCTATCTATCTATCTATCTATCTATCTATCTATCTATCTATCTATCTATCTATCTATCTATCTATCTATCTATCTATCTATCTATCTATCTATCTATCTAAAAGATGGGAAACATTACATGTTTAAATACATTAAATGAGTAACAAAATGGGTTTAAATGATCATAAAACAATTGCTCTTCTCAAGTAACTGAATTTGAAAGGCATATCCACACAGTCAATTGCACATGAGATCAAAAATCATATCTAGCCCAACATTTAGCAACACAACTGCCTTCACCAACTCTGACCTATTAGGAACTGCAGTGGGGAATCTCAAATGCCTATTGAGTAACTTTATGACATGCACTGATCCTGATGAGAACAGTACCTTAACAGAAACAGAAACGATGAATCAAACCTGGAAATATCTACAGCAAATCTTAACTCCAAAAATAATACCCTCAGTTTTAAAAACACAGTCATTACAATCTAGGATAAAAATATCATTGAAAATGTTTCTGTACCAAAAACATCTGAGAAAAAGTCTGGGGATTTTTTTTCCTCTGAAAGAAATTAAGAGGACAGAGTCCTAAAATTCAGTAGAAAAAACATCCTGGGAAACATGCCTGTCTAGACTAAAATAGAAGATGATGTGCTTTTAGTCTGGAACAACATCTTGGGAGATGTCTTTTACAGACATAATCTAGAACCAAAAAAGTAAATGGTGAGTTGTTGTCCTTCATGTGAAAAATGGAGTGGAACTCATCATAATCCAGAATTAAAAACAATTCCATCTTCACAATGTTGAATCTTATACCATCATTGATTAAATATAATAATGTACAGTACTCCACTCCATCACAGTGCAGGCAGAGCACACACCCATTCTCAGTTGCAATGGATCTTACTTGTGTCTCTTTGGAATGTGGAATAAAACCTGAGAATCCAGAGAAAGTCACCATGAAAAATATGTAAATCGAAAATGACAGAAGCAGTGACTGGACTAGGTACCTTAACTTGTAAGGCAGGAATGATTACTTAGCTACCATAGCAGTCTTAGTGGCAAAAAATATCTAATTGCAAGCCAAATCCTGGAAGGGTCTGGTGTTAATAATAGACAGCAGTCAGTGCTATAAATATCATATTTATGAAGTGTACCCTGTACATCGTTATGTATCCCGAGCTGTTCTTACTTTGTTGATGGCTGTTATTATTTTAGTCTCTTTTCCTATTTTGTTTTTTGTGTTATGCCATCAAACACTGAGATCTGTTTTCCTGTTCTATTTCCTGTCATTTTTCCAATAATTTGCAAGATTCTTGCCTCATTATTTTGTCTAGGATCAGACTGCTTAGCACACTGTACAAACAAGCAAATTGCTGTAAGCTTTGAGAGACATTTACATGAGACACACAATAAAGTCTTTATTATTGGTTTGCAAAGTCTTGTCTACAACCTCCTAAGTCATATGATTTACTCTTCCCTGTACTTCATAAACAATGTAAACAAGATGTGATAAGTTCAACAGAATTTTGTAAAGAAACAAACATGACAGTTGAAAAGGATTTTTATAAAACTGAGTTCCACATTTTCAAGCAATTTTCATGAGGGTCTGTGCAACCATAAATGAATTATTAGGATAATAAATGGTGTTGTCAATAATTAAGGTGGCCCATGGATGGTCTGTGTGGATTATGTCCTAGAAGGATATACTTTAGGGACATCAAAATGAGAAGAAGAGAGGCTTTTGGACCTGTCATCATCCCAAATGTGCACAAATATTTATTTCAGCTTTGACTTTGGCTTTTCCCTTAGAATTAGCTTGATGATTTTACATCCTTGTGTATTGCCCTTTACTAACATCTTTGACCATTCTTATGAAATCCCTTAACTAATCACTGCAAAATTTCATTTATAAACTGTCTCATGGGATACTTCTTATCCCATTTGAACACAACAGTTCCCAAACTTGGTGTAATTCAGGCTCAACATTTATACTGACATACATAGAGCAACGTTCGCAAACAAAACAGCTTTTATTGGAAAGCTGATGTAACATTTTATGATATGTACCAACAGGAAGTGAATTCTTTCATTGTCGGTTTGCCAACTAATGATCTGCAACCATGTTGGTTTTTATTTTTGTGTTAAAATGATGTTTACTGCTACAAAATATCTGTACATTTATCTTCTATTTCACTGAATGTCAGTAATGGGTGTGGGATTGGATTCTACCCTGGAAGCTCCATAGAGAACCATAGCAGAGTACACTTGCGCTTATACCATTTTAGAATACCAACATCCTTGGTATCTGGGAAAAATAATCCATGCTGATATGGGGAGAACATACAGACTTCTCAAAGACAATAGCTGTGTACAACATTTGTACCCAAGACTTTGGAATGTGCTATCTACTTCAAACTTAAGTGCTTGATAAGAAGTATCTTTTAAATTATATGCAACTTATCATAATGCCTTTTTCACTTTTGCAGTCAGGCAAGTAGAATACTAAAAGCAGAATATTAAATCAGTCATTAATGGTAGTACACATACTGTAAATGAATATGCAGAGGTGGCACAAACGAACATTTATGAAATGTAGAATAGGCAGCAGGAATAAAAATACATCCAGATACCTGTAGACATGTTAAACACTAAGACAGTGGTAAAATATCTGTACTTCCTAACAGTACTTTTAAGTTTCCCTCATTGTAAAACAAGTCATAATTTTTTTCATTTTTCTTGTTTCCTTGCAGAAACACTTTTGCATTGACTCTGTTGTCACTATTTTCTTATATAATACGCTACCGTGGCTGTCCGTTTGTCTGTCCAGGATTTTAAATCACCTGTAGCTCACAAACCGTTTGAACTATTGACCTGAAATTTGGTACACATATACTACGTGACGCCTACTGTCTGCTTTTGGGGTGATGATTTTTGTTACTCTTTTTATTTTTATTTTATTTTATTGTAGAACCAACTCTCGGAAGCGGGCAGAAAGGTGGCTATGTGGAGCATGCGTACAGGCGCCATTCTCATCCCCTTACCGTCACTTCCCCTTCCTCTTCATATCGAAAATCATTCTTGAGGCAGATTAAACATTTAAGTGCCAGCTTAAGTGAAAAATTAAGAAAAACCTTCTAAGTAATAGCAACACAAACACTGACTTAATCAGTTTTAATGCAGAAAGATGCCAGCAGAAGAAGAGAAGAAGCGGGCCACTAGGGTGGAGAAAAGAAGAGCTGCTAACGAAGCAGCAAGTGCATCAACCTCTGAGCAAATGAATGCTAAACGTGCAGAGAAAGAGGATGAAAAGTATAAGTCAGGTGTATTCACTGCACGTTATTGTACAGTCCGCCGTTACTGGTAATGTATATTTGTCTGTGTAAATTGTACCGTCCACTTTATAAAATGCTGTTTTCACTAAGGTTCATCACGGAAAAGGTGCAGAAACAGAGACACAACCATGAACATCATTGACCCGGAAAGATAAAGTGGCAGACTTTAAAAAGTGTTTTACAAAAGGGGATTTTTATTAAGGTAACAATAATAATAATTCTTTGCATTTACAGTATATAGCGCTTTTCTCAGTACTCAAAGCACTTAGTAATGGCAGGTTAAGGGCCTTGCTCAAGGGCCCAACAGATCAGAGTCCCTTTTGGCATTTTACGGGATTCGAACTGGCAACCTTCCGATTGCCAGTGTAGATCCCTAGTCTCAGAGCCACCACTCTGCAAAAACAAGGCAAAAAGGCATGAGCACACTCATAAAAAGAACATTGTGGTACCATTGTGGAACATTTACTCACCTCAAAATACCACTATAATCCATCTCCCACTTAGCTTTTTCTTTTCTGCAGTAACTTTTTGCAGCTTTACACTTGGCTAGTAGTTAAGAAATTGACTGTAAAGCAAGAAGATGCTGGTTTAATCTCCTATTGTGGGTCAATGTGCCACCCTGAACAAACCTCTGAAACTATCCACAGTATTTGTGCATAAAAATACATTTGTAATATTTCTTCTAAACATCTATATTTAGAAAGCACATCAGCTGGGACAGTGAAGGACTGGCCATTGGGACTACTGAGAGCATTCCCAGTGGGGCGAGCTGCTTAGATACAATCTGTGCAGCAAAGCAAGTTGAGTAAATGAGTTAAATAAAGCCAGAGAGAGAAATTTGCAATGTGAGTGGCCCACAATCACAATGTTAAACAATAGTTAACAAATTTCATGTTGGTTTTACTTTCTCAAGTTTATAGTAGCCAGTGATCTAAACAGTTTCATCCTTAATTTTACAAAGATTTCAACTTTAAAGCACATATGGAGGGAGTTAATATTAGCTAGCAAGCAGTGGTCAGAAGATTAGTTAAGAATAAAGCATAACTTTGTCCATGTGTTGGACCTGCACACACACATTCTTAATTTTTTCTTTTTTTAATCAAGATTGTAATGTATATGTAAACTTGGTTGGGAGGGTTACAAAGAAAATATCAGTCAATATCTTTATTTAAATTTATATCTCATAGTCTCCCAGTAATCTTCTCTGAGTTGTGTGTGTGTGTGTCAGTGTGTGTATGTGTCTGTGTGTGTGCGTGTGGGTGTGTGTTAGTTAATTAAATGTTATTTTTGGTTTCTTTGGACCTAGATGTTTCAAGGTGTGGTGACCCACAGAAGTGTTCCTGTCATAACTTTAGAAAGAAACATACCTACACAGGTTTTTTATTGGAAAAGTGTAATTATAGGGAAAAAAAATCTCAAAATTTTATATGATTTTTTTAATTCCAGTGATGTATGAATTGAAATAAAATTACTGACTAAGGTGTGACAACAATCAAGACAAGCAGTCTAGGTTAATTGGTAACTCTAGAGTGGGCCATTATGAGTTTCCCTGTATTAGACTGGCTATGGCACTTCCCTAGTGCCAGTTCTGCTAAAATAGTTGCCAGATCCATGAACCCCAAACTGAACAGATAATTAATAGATGGGCACATTTATTTTTACCAAACAAGCCTGGATGGAGTGCTAGTCAGTTCACTTATCCATCCATCCATTATTTAATAACCCGCTATATTCTAACTACAGGGTCACGGGGGTCTGCTGGAGCCAATCCCAGCCAACACAGGGTGCAAGGCAGGAAACAAACCCTGGGCAGGGCGCCAGCCCGCCGCAGTAGTTCACTCATTCATACACTAATTTATTGGACCAATGTAAAGGCTCCATTCAACCTTATCTGCTTATTGTAGAAATGTGAGTGGATACTTGTTTTCCACACTTGTGTACCAGGTAAGACTGTTTTTGTATGTATATTGAAGGTAATAATAGACTATTTATCATATATACAGCCTTGCACCCTCGCCGCCATCATTTGCTTCTATTATTAAATACTGTATGAGAATTGATTATTTTATTGTACACATTTGGCTTTTGGTGCTCACCACATGTGTTTTGCACATTTTGTTTTGCCTGAAAAACAGTGCATCAATCTGCTAATCCTTAGGAAAGTATATAAACAGATAGAGAGAGGAAGTATAAAAAATCTAAACAGGCAGAGACTTGGCTGATGTGTCACAGTTAAGGAAATGCAGAAACACAAATGTCCAAGAGAACAGAAAATACAGAACATCCAAAAATGAAAACACCAAGTTATAAAGGGCTTTTTACATAGGCTGTACAATACCAGGAATCACAGTAAAGGAAGAGCTATTTTTTATAGCCTATACCCCTACTCCCCCACCCCCCAGATGAACAACGGCGATGTAATGTGTGGTCAAGTACCAAAGTAGGAAGGGTGGGAACAATCAGTCAGACAATACATGGGAGGAGGGTCTCTGTGGAGTTCAGGACCATACTTGGTATATGGTTTGTGCTTTGAGAGTCTAGATTGCTCTTATTAATCTTGAAGTCCTGGCAGATCTTACTACACTATGCTAACAAGGTTATTTTTCCAGAAGTAGTCAGTAATTACATTGCCTTTCAATAATGGAGTGTAAAATGTTTACAAGGATTTTATTTTTACAACTACAGTATGCATAAAAGTGTATCTGAATCAAGAGCTGAATATCCACATTTGCAATGTTCTGATAGAAGAAACAAACAATTTTACAGCAGTCCCAGATATGAGAAAGCAGGAATAAAGTTCAAGGGAACAGTGGACATAAAGAGGCGTTCAGAAGATTTAAGCAAAGGAGCAGTGTGTATAGAATGAGACCCACTGGAATGCTGGATGGCACATTTCCATGTCTAGCCGCCTACAGAGGAGTGCAAAGTCTAATTGTTTATTACACTCTATAAACAGCTAATATCCAGAGCAGTTCATTCCTAACCTGGGTTTTACTGATAGAGGAGTGTGCCTTTATTTGTAACCTATTCAGTGAAAAAAAAAATTACATTCAGTGAGGTAACACTAAATCATGAAAATTGTGAAAGATCCTTTTGTAAAAAAGTAAAGTAAATATCACAGTAACAACATTCCATAACATCAGTTGCATAGAATTTGATTTGGTGATAATCATTAAAGTAAAAGATCAATACAAAGACATAATATATGGACAACAGTAATAATGATACTTGTATATTGATATTTAGTATAAATAATTAGTTGCCAGCAATATAAAATTAGTTTACATTGTACCATGAACAGCATGCACCATCATAGAATGTCAAATAGAGACAATATAAAGTCGTTTCTATCTATCTATCTATCTATCTATCTATCTATCTATCTATCTATCTATCTATCTATCTATCTATCTATCTATCTATCTATCTCAGCTTAGCAGGTAAAGAAACAAAACAACACAGAAAATGAATAAAAATGCTTCATTGGATAAAATCTGTCAGAACTTTGAAATTGTTTTTATGTGTCCATGGTGTTATTTTATATTTTGGTTGTATGACTCTTAATAAAAACAAATGCAAGAATGCACTGTGCTTCATTGTCTTTGTGGCAGTTTCATTCATTACAACATTAGAACATTAGAACAATCCAGATGAGAACAAGCCATTCAGTCCAACAAAGCTCGCTAGTCCATCCACTTAATTCTTCTAAAATAGCATCAAGTTGAGTTTTGAAAGTCCCTAAAGTCTTGCTGTCTACCACACTAATTGCTCACTTATTCCATTTGAGCGTGGTTCTCTGTGTAAAGATAAACCTCCTAATGTTTGTGCTAAATTTCCCCTTAACAAGTTTCCAACTGTGTCCCTGTGTTTTTGATGAACTCATTTTAAAGTCACAGTCTTGATCCACTGTACTAATTACCTTCATAAACGCTTCAATCGTGTCTCCTCTTAATCTTCTTTTGCTTAAAACTGAACAGGCTCAACTCTTAATCTTTCTTCATAACTCATCCCTGTAGTGCTGGAATCATGGATCTCTGGACTTTTTCCAGCACTGCTATGTCCTTTTTGTAGCCTGGAGACCAAAACAGTCCACAGTATTCCAGATAAAGTCTCATCATTAAGTTATAAAGCTTGACTAGAACCTCCTTGTACTTGTATTCCACACATCAGGTTGTTAAATAACCTGACTTCTTAACACTGTCTGGCGGTTAATAGTGACAAGTCCACTACAACTCCTAAATCCTTTTGAGGTGTACTTTCAATTTTCAGACCTCCCATTTTGTATTGAAACCTAACATTTTTACTTCCTACATATAATACTTTACATTTACTTACATTAAATTTCATCTGCCTCAAATCTGCCCAAGCCTGTATGCTGCCCTCTGCAACCCTCTGCAATGATTCAACATATTTTAGATTATCTAGCCAGTCCACCTAGTTTGGTAACTTGCAAACTTAAGCATCTTGTTATATATATTTCTATCAAAATCATTTATATATATATTAAAAATAACAGTGGCCCTAGAACTGATCCCTGTGGAACAAAACTCTTAAAATCAGCCAGTTCTGATAGGGTTCCTCGTACCATCACTCTCCTGTGTATGAGACAATTTTCCACCCATCTACAAACAACACTCTGAACTCCCACTTTTTTTAGTTTGATCCCCAATGTCCCACGTGAGACCTTATCAAATGCTTTCTTGAATGCTTGATAAGGTCTTTATAGGTGCCTAGTGAGGATACAGATAGTTTGGCACAAATCTAAAGAAAAGGCAGAGCTTTAATATACTCATTGTCAAAAAAAAATTTGACTAGTGACAATGCATTGGTTGACAGTCCCCTCAGAAGTTGATTCCTGCTTTTTGCCTATCCCGTGACCATTTCACAGAGAGCCTTTTATTTTATTCTTGACCAGCAAGTAACTGTTTGTCCTACATATCTAAGTGTTTTCCTGTCTCACTTTATTTATGATAATTTGGTTTCCCTTTGGTTTTCTTCAATTGGAAAATGATATTTATCCTCTTTATTCCCAGGAGTTTCTCGTGTTAATTCTAGGCAAGATATGAAGACAAAAAGTGCTGATTTGGTTTATATTTTTTCCATTTATAAGGTCATACCTGCTGCATAGGAGATGAAGCTCATTTCCATGTGGATACAACCCAATTTTGATTTATGTTTTAAAATAAAAGAAAAAGTGTTCAGCCTGTCATTGGACCTTGTGTCTAAATTATTTAAATTCCTTGAGACTAAAGTTTTGTAGTTTCAATCTCAATCACTGACTTACTGTGTGACCCTGAGTAAGTCACTTAACCAGTACACAAATTGTAAAAAAAAATAGTTTATTAAAACAGATCTGCTTTAACTCTGTACTTCTAAAGTGGTGTGAGGTTGTATTCACAATTTAAATGCAATATGAATAATACAATTTGTTGATTTGTTTGCCAAGTAGAATGCTGCATATCTGCTTCACTGCTATTCATTACAGAATTCCCAGCAATTCTTTTAAAATACATATACTTACAAAGTACAAAATATTAACACAATTGTACTCTTATTTCTAAAATATTTTGGATAGAAATGGTATATAAAAAGTACCTGAGGACTTGGGTAACGATTGGCATCTGGATATTTCAAGTTACCTAATGCTTGGAGCATGTTGGTGTAGTGGTTAGCATTTGTACCACAGAACACCAGAGATCTGGTTTTGAATCCTGTGCTCATTATCTTGAGGGTGATAATGCCCTCCAGATCTTAATGCTGCATCCTATACTGAATGTATTTCTACTTAGTAGCTAACCCCTGCCACTTACCCACTTAAACTGCCAGTTTTTACATTTTGAAATAGTATTTTAAAAAAGTCTAGTGCAACTTCAGATTTGTGAAGAACATAAAGAAAATGTTACCGATATAAATGTGTTCCACACATGTATTCAACCTTTCAGCTATGGTTCTTTCCTGAATTTTTATAAGCTGCATTACTAGAAGGTGATTTTTGTCAATGATTGAATTTTTTTTATTACTGAAAGTGTATTTTAGTTACTACAAATTCATACCTGCTCTGAAAATGAAGTTAATGCCAACATTATAAATGCACAATAGGTGTTTCCAAGGTGCTTTCTGTTCACAATTGCCATCTTCTTTCCTCTTGTGTTCTCATGAGGTTTACCCAAGGGAGCTAAGATTTTTTTACACAATATAAACTGCTGTTTGGTACAAGCAAGAGGTAGTATGTGAACTCACACGCTCCCTGCTGCAGATTATGTTTCTCTTTTAAGTTGTGGGCTGCAGCTGTCTTATGACTCTAAGTGGAGACAAAAATAAACATATGGAAGGCAGTGGAATGACAGTTGTGGTGCTCATTATAATGTGCTTAATGTGAATTTTTGTACTTTTTTTCTTTTGCAGAATATGCAGGTGGAGGAAGTTTATATGACTACCTATCCAGTGCTAAAAGTGAAGAAATGGACATGGGTCAGATAATGACATGGGCAATGGACATAGCTAAAGGTGGGGATTCAGTGAAACTGTTTGCATAGGTTTACCAAGATAAAAAGGCAAAAAGAGATAAAGAAAGCTGTACTACCAGCACATACATATTAGAAGTCACTGGTGAAGAGACTGCAATTAGAAACTAACTGGCTTTAAAAAAGTGTTGCTGTTCCTTTGTATAATGAATTGTTTTTCAGTTTTCCTAAACACTAATCAACATAGCCATTCTAAATGAAATTTGTACATAATTAAGTGAAATACCAGTTTATGAGCTCTGCAAAAACCCGATGTACTTTACTATGGCAAATCAAAGAAGCACTGATAGTGAGCTCAGATGGACTTGCTTCTTCATATTTTGAATTTGTGATGGATCCAAGGTGGATTCAAATTGTTCTATCATGGTGTGGATGGGAGGAGAAATGGGGCAGGAGTTATTCTGAAGGAACAGTATGTCAAGAGTGTTTTGGAGTTGAAAAGAGTGTCAGACAGAGTAATGATTATGAGCTGGAAATTGGAGATGTGATAACGAATGCAAGTTGGGTGTGCAATGGGTGAGAAAGATTTTTGGAGTGAGTTGGAGGAAGTTGTATGAAAATGTTCTATATAAATAAATGTTGTTGTTGAAGTGATGAGCAGTGTACCCAAGGGACAGAAAGTGGTGATTGGAGCGGATTTCAATGGATATGTTGATGAAGAGAACAGTGGAGACGAGAAGGTAATAGTTAGGTATGGTGTCAAGAAGAGGAATGAAGAAGGTCATAGAGTAGTGGATTTTGCCTAAAGGATGGACATGGCTGTGGTGAATACGTATTTTAAGAAGAGGGAGGAACATACGGTTACGTACAAACGTGGAGGAAGATGCACACAAGTAGATTACATCCTATGCAGAAGAGCTGATCAGAAGGAGATTGAAGAATGCAAAGTGGTGGCAGGGGAAAGTGTAGTTAAGCAGCATAGGATGGTGGTCTGTAGGATGACGTTGAAGATCAAGAAGAGGAAGAGAGTGAGGGCAGAGCCAAGGATCAAATGGTGGAAGTTGAAAAAGGAAGACTGCAAGGTTGAGTTTAGGGAGGAGGTGAGACAGGCACTGGGTGGCAGTGAAGAGTTACCAGACAGCTGGGCAACTACAGCAGATGTAGTAAGGGTGACAGCAAGAAGGGTGCTTGGCGTGACATCTGGAAAGAGAAAGGAGGAAAAGGAAACCTGGTGGTGGAAATACAGGAGAGTATACAGAGGAAGAGGATGGCAAAGAAGAAGTAGGATAGTCAGAGAGATGCAGAAAGTAGACGAGTACAAAGAGATAAGGCACAAGTGAAGAGAGAGGTGGCGAAGGCTAAAGAAAAGGCGTATGATGAGTTGTATGAGAGGTTGGACACTAAGGAGGGAGAAAAGGACCTGTACCGATTGGCTAGACAGAGGGGCCGAGCTGGGAAAGATGTGCAGCAGGTTAGGGTGATAAAGAATAAAGATGGAAACGTACTCACAAGCGAGGAGAGTATGTTGAGCAGATGGAAAGAGTACTCTGAGAGGCTGATGAATGAAGAGAACGAGAGAAAGAAGTGGTTGGATGATGTGGAGATAGTGAATCAGGAAGTGCAATGGATTAGCAAGGAGGCAGTAAGGACAGCTATGAAGAGGATGAAAAATGGAAAGGCCGTTGGTCCAGATGACATACCTATGGAAGCATGGAGGTGTTTAGGAGAGATGGCAGTGGAGTTTTTAACCAGATCGTTTAATGGAATCGTGGAAAGTGAGGGGATGTCTGAGGAGTGGAGAAGAAGTGTACTGGTGCTGATATTTAAGAGTAAGGGGGATGTGCAGGACTGCAGTAACTACAGGGGGATAAAATTGATGAGCCACAGCATGACGTTATGGGAAAGAGTAGTGGAAGCTAAGTTAAGAAGTGAGGTGATGATTAGTGAGCAGCAGTATGGTTTCATGCCAAGAAAGAGCACCACAGATGCGATGTTTGCTCTAAGGATGTTGATGGAGAAGTTTAGAGAAGGCCAGGAGTTACATTGCGTGTTTGCATATGACAGGGTGAGGAGAGAGGAGATGTGGTATTATATGAGGAAGTCGGGAGTGGCAGAGATGTACTTAGGAGTTGTACAGGATATGTACGAGGGAAGTGTGACAGTGGTGAGGTCTGCAGTAGGAGTGACGGAGGTGGGATTACATCAGGGATCAGCCCTGAGCCCTTTCTGTTTTGCAATGGTGATGGACAGGTTGACAGACGAGATTAGACAGGAGTCCTCGTGGACTATGATGTTTACTGATGACATTGTGATCTGTAGCGAGAGTAGGGAGCAGGTTGAGGAGGCCCTGGAGCGGTGGAGATCTGCTCTAGTGAGGAGAGGAATGAAGGTCAGCAGGAACAACAGAATACATGTGTGTGAATGAGAGGGAGGTCAGTGGAATGGTGAGGATGCAGGGAGTAGAGTTGGCGAAGGTGGATGAGTTTAAATACTTGGGATCAACAGTACAGAGTAATGGGGATTGTGGAAAAGAGGTGAAAAACAGAGTGCAGACTGGGTGGAGAAGAGTGTCAGGAGTAATTTGTGACAGACGGATATCAGCAAGAGTGAAAGGGAAGGTCTACAGGATGGTAGTGAGACCAGCTATATTATATGGGCTGGAGATGGTGGCACTGACCAGAAAGCAGGAGACAGAGCTGGAGGTGGCAGAGTTAAAGATGCTAAGATTTGCACTGGTTGTGACAAGGATGGACGGGATTAGAAATGAGGACATTAGAGGGTCAGCTCAAGTTGGATGGTTGGGAGACAAAGTCAGAGAGGTGAGATTGTGTTGGTTTGGACATGTGCAGAGGAGAGATGCTGAGTATATTGGGAGAAGAATGCTAAGGACAGAGCTGCCAGGTAAGAGGAAAAGAGGAAGGCCTAAGCGAAGGTTTATGGATGTGGTGACAGAGGACAGGCAGGTGATGGGTGTAACAGAGCAAGATGCAGAGGACAGAAAGATATGGAAGAAGATGATCCGCTGTGGCAACCACTAACGGGAGCAGCTGAAAGAAGAAGAAGAAGAGGTCTACAGATTAGTGACATTTTAATTTTACATTGTTTTTAAAGTATGGTGCAACCTGGCAGTGATTAGAATTGCTGCCTCATGCCCCAGAATCCATCATTCATATCCCAGTCTAGAGGAATTGACATCCACACAGTCCAGTACAGGAGAAGGCTCCAGCTCGCTGCAACTCTGAATTCAAATGGATAGTTTCAGAAAATGAATTAATGAATAAATAAATGAAAAATCAAATTAACAAGTGGCATATTGTAGTGTATAGTATTTCTCTCTTTAATCATGTTCAGTATCCAGCTTGCTCACTGGTTATATGATGTTTTCAGGCCCTTGTATGCCTGGTTTTTCTCTGGTGTCAAGTTTTCTTTCATACCTTAATACCTCTAATTTGGCCTTCTGTGGGTGAGTGACTCAAGCACACTATACTTAGCTATTTTCCACTACCTGTATTTTGCAGCTGGTGTAAAATGACTCTGCCTGGTCCTCATTTGGAATAACTAGCTTCAGAAAAGAGATGAATGAATTAATCAAAAAAGTTAATAACGTTCTTATTAATTTAGCAAAGCTATACAATAACCAGACTCAATTTAGAATAGATTAAATAAAACACTTTTATGACTCAAATCTGATAGATGCTGTTAATTCAGACAGCTGAGTGGCCCTGTATATGTGGGTATGTGGTTTGCGTTCAGCTTTGCCAGCAACACCAATTTTTTTGCCTCTCTCAGGTTAATCTGAGAATCGGGTACACACCAGTGGAAAATCATCTTGTGCCTGTCTTTGCTATATATCATGTCATGTCACGTCATGTTATTTTCCAACCCTCTTAATCCAGACCAAGGTCTTGGGGGTGCTAGTGCCTAATCCAGCTAGCACAGGGCACAAGGCAGGAATAAACCCTGTCCATCTCAGCTTTTTCATATTCCAGGAGGTTTTTCTAAGATGTATTAAAGGTTTATTTAATTATGTAAATTGTATTTTAGTATAAGATATTTTATGTTTCAAATTGTTATAAATAAATGGCTGTTTGGTAAGTCATCAAATGCTGCAAACCTATGCTGCTATAAGAGTTTTGTGATGACTTGTGGCTCAATTTCATTGTCAGAGGCAAAAATATAAGAAAATCAACAAACGTTAGAGTAAGATTTTTATGTGTGGTTCTCATTAATATTCTCCCTTTTTGGTCAGGGTTTCTTGACTGACCACAAGCACATACATGATGACAAAATGCAGGAGTAGGTCCAAGTCTTTTATTACATAAAATTGTCTTTGACAAAAGCTGTTTGTATTCCATTGGACTCCTGTGTATTTTGCAGAAGGCAGTTATTCCCTGAAGAGTAGGTTCTTTAACCTTCAGCCATCACTAATTGCCTATTACTTTCACATACACAGGTACATCAAAAAGGCATTTAAAGGACAAAATGTTTAAAACAAAACTTAGCTTGATTTTTAATGCAGGGTTAATTTCTGGGAACAATCAGCTTTCAAGGCATAGCACATCATTTGATTGGGATTCTCCTGTACAAAAGGAATATAGGAGCATGGAAAGTTTTATGTCTCTTGTGTGTTCAGTGGCTGTACTGGATCTTCTATCTTTATCTACTGCATCTGCCCAATGGCTGTTGGTGATCTTTTACAACATTCAGGCATATGTTCCTCATACTTCATCCATGCCTGGTTTTTTGATGCACGCAATACAAGCTTTCTGAACGTTCTGGTCTGAGTGTGATTAACAGAGTCTTCCCCCTTATGTACTTAATGCAAATCGTATAGTGTCTCCTCTTATTCTTTATAGCCTCTTTCACAGTATCATTCCAATAAGAGATTGTCTTCCTTTTTCCTCTTCCTATCTTAACTCTTATTTCACTGTGCTTCCAAGACATTAAGAAGTTTGGTTTCAGAATATAGTTCACATTTTTTCAATATTTAAATTATTTTTTGAAAGTGCTTTAACTTTCCTAAACAAAAGCTTGTATTGGTTGGCTTGATAAAATCTAATTACAAAGCACTCAGATGTTAAACTTTTTTTAAGTGGTCAGTATGTTAGCTGCTCACCTACAGTATAGTTAAAAAATAATTCCAGTAAATGATAGCTTACCATAAATGCACCTTTTGTCTTCTTGCTTATATAAAATATGTTGTGCTCAGCCTTTAGATCTACCGTATCTTGTCTTGCAGTTTGTCGATGGATGTGTACATTTCAAGAGGTCCTTGTATCATAATTTAAAAAATGATCCATATTAAGCAATAGGCTTTCGTAGTTAAACTAAAATACTTTTATATTTGTATAGAAATGCAATGTGTAAATGTATCTAAAATCACTTACACATTTAAATCATAGTAACAAACTTGTTATTTACTGCTTCCTCCTACACCTTGGTATGTATTTGCGGGTAACAGCCACAGAGAAAATGACCCTGACCTTTAATTGAAATAAACATTACTTGCCTTTTTTATACAGGAATGCACTATTTACACATGGAAGCTCCAGTACGAGTAATCCATAGGGATCTGAAATCCAGAAATGGTAATGTCACATCTTAATTGTTTTCTTCTTTGAAAAATAGACTAATTTACTTTATTTAACATTTTATAGAGGTTGTGAGAGTTAGACATTCCAAAAAACATTAACTTGCAAGAAAATCGATTTTTGACTTTGATGTATAAATACAGTAAATAGTAAAGCAATTTAGGCATCTGAGTTTATAGCATAAAGGTTGTCATTAGATTAATGATTATTACAGTGTTCTCTCACATCTGGACACTCTTCACATTATTATGCAGTACAGATATCTGAACAGGACACCAGTACAAAATTGCCATTAAGCTCAGTAAGTTCACACATTCACAAGCAATCACTTTTTAAGCTCCCCCCACTCTTAACATGTGATTGATAGTTTTATCAGTAACTAAATTGCATATGCACACAATACAATTTATAGAAGAAAGGATCAACAGGTACCAATGGATGATACACATTATGTGAGCAAATAAATACTTAACACGCCTTTAAAAAGTAACATGGTATTAGGCATTTCTTCCTTTGCAAAAATTTTATTGAAACAAATATATCATGGACTGAGAGGTACAAATTAGATAGACAGATAGATAGATAGATAGATAGAAATTATATCAAGTTAGCTTGTTATGAGTTGGCTTACTTTCCATTTTTGACTATTAATTAAGGAGAAAAGAATCAATTAAGGGGTATGTATCATAAAAATGAGTCACTTAAAATTAAAGCAAAGTAGGATATTAATGAAGAAAGCAGCTAAAACAAAAAATGGGTAGCCACAGTGGCCTTCCAGGGTCTGAGTCTGAAACCCATGGCCTGCTGTGTAATTTAAGTAGTGTCCCTCTTCCCATTTGATCTATCCATAATGCTTGTAAAAAGGAGAAAGGATACTGTAGCAAGCATAAAAATTTATTTTACTTTGTAAGACCTTTCTTAGAGATTAGCATCAGCTTTGAAAACCAGGGAAGCTGAGTACATGCTCTCCTGATATCAAAAGCATGTCTGTGCTCTTCCCAACATTTTTGCAAATTTGATTTCTTCACTGCCATTTTAAAATTGGCACACTTTTCTATAGAAATTACAAAAACACTCTCACTTAGTTGAATGAGGCACAGAAAATTTTACAAATGATTAAAAAGTTGCATAAAGACATAACCATTTCCAAAATCTAAAAGAGGAACCTTCCCTACTAACATATCTTGAAAATCTAATGGAGCTCAAGTGGTGGGCGTCAAACTTCAGCACCACTAAATTTAAAACTGCCACCTTGAGGGGTAACTCTGTAACAATGCTCTTTAAAAATTTCACTTTTACAAAGGTGCATTTATAGAATATCAAAGTCCATGTTTATTGCAGGGAGTCACACAATTCATGAGTGATGCAAACTGAAGTCCACGTTTATTGCTCATGGTGACAGAGGTATCCAGTGGTCTCAAGTTAAGCATGGTAACAGTATCTGCATTATTTTAAGTATTCTTGCAAGTTAAAGTATGCCTCTTGAACAAGCCATGTCTACTTTCAGTGTCCCAGCAGGAGTGCCCAAGCTATATAGTTTAATTTTCCCATAATGTTTCAGTGATGGTGTTGTAATTAGCACTGCTACCTTACAGCTTCAGAGGACTGAGCTCAAACCATGGTGAAGTGACTACTTATGTGGTGTCAAAATATTCTTCACATACAGTGGAATCTCGGTTCACGACCATAATTCGTTCCAAAACTCTGGTCGTAAACCGATTTGGTCATGAACCAAAGTAATTTCCCCCATAGGATTGTTTGTAGATACAATTAATCCATTCCAGACCGTACGAACTGTATGTAAATATATATATTTTTTAAAGATTTTTAAGCACAAATATAGTTAAACATACCATAGAATGCACAGCTTAATCTATACTAATCAAAGGCAAAGCCCTCACTCACTCATCACTAATTCTCCAACTTCCCGTGTAGGTAGAAGGCTGAAATTTGGCAGGCTCATTCCTTATAGCTTACTTACAAAAGTTGGGCAGGTTTCATTTCGAAATTCTACGCGTAATGGTCATAACTGGAACGTATATTTGTCCATATACTGTAATAGAATGCAGCTCGATAGCCGTGGGAGGCGGAGTTTCGTATTAAAATATTTAACCAATCACATTTCAGCCGTCATTTGTTGCCAGGCAGAGAGAATAAACTACAGCTCAATAGCCGTGGGAGGTGGAGTTTCGTATTAAAGCATTTAACCAATCACATTTCAGCCATCATTTGTTGCCAGGCAGAGAGGCTTTCACAATCTGTTGTGGAGGCACTCTAACACAGAATAAATGTTGATTAACATGTTGCTTCAACCAATCAGATTTTATGTTGGTGTCAGTAGGGCCCTCTAGCAGATGTACGGCAACGTCACCGTATTCAGACCCATTGTTTGGATAGAAGCCGATATGAGGAACTCTCCGAGGCCACTGAACGCACCACAAACGCTCTGAGCGAAAGATCGTCGCGTGCACTACGGCCAACTCCATGGCAGGATTCTGGACAATATTACTTGCCAGACACAGACCAGATTTCAAGACCACGAAAACCTGATGTTTTCCACGCTCCTCGAGCCCCAGAAGTTTCGGGAATACAAGAAAAATTTCATGCATGCAGCCTTCTCCACTTTAACACAAGAGCCACGGACCGCTTTTTGATCTGTCTCGGCTAAAAACAGAACTGACTGTAATTTATGCCATGGATGATTTTGCAGGAAAATCTCCCACTGATCTCCTTGACTTCCTTCATCAGAAAAATCTGAATGAGAGCATGGGGCAGCTGTTCACATTGGTATATTTGGCGGTGAGCATTCCTGTGTACACTGCTTTTTCAGCCATAAAGCGAATTGAAACTTATGCCAAAAATACCATAGGGCGGGTTCGCCTTTTAGCATTAGCTTCGATGGGGATAGAAAGTGAGGTTTTAATGGAACTGAAGCGCACGGATAAAACGTACAACAAAGTAATTAAACTGTTTTTGAGGAAAGAGAGGACTCTGGATTTTATTTACAAATAATCCGAATTTTTGGTGAGTAAAATGTTGCGATTTTCCTAAATAATATTGCAAGTTTATGAGTTATTATTGATGTTTTTTACGTGTGTCACGGCTGTGGCTGCAGTAGAAAGGAACTTGTTCATCCCTGGTTTGTCTATTCAATAAAGGCATTTATTGTGGCTACAGGAGTTATCTTTTATATATATATATATATACACACACCCCGATCTACATACTGTCAAATAAACGAACCACACGCAGTGACGCAACATGAGAGGCTTTGCCTCTAGCGCTGACATCCGAGGTTCGATTCCCGAGAGGGGGTGCAGTGAGTGTGTACACCTGATGAGCCCAGAATTAGGGCAAAATATGTGCCGCGTACTGTTTGCATTATTTGACAGTAAAACTATTTCAATATATTCAATATATATATATATCAGTGCTTCCCGATTCATTTTACCCTCGCACCCCCTTGGTTTGAGAAGTATGAAAAAATATGAGGTTAACACAGAAAAACAGATCACCAATTGAAGCTTTATGAATAATGGATACTTTATTCGCCACCAATAATTGTTTTGGTAAAGCCATACTCAGTGTAATCCTCCTTCCATTTTATACTTTTTCCACGACTAGCCATGATTAAATGAACGGTAAAAAAGTTACTTATTCAGGCAGGCAGGCAGGCGACAGCTCAATAGCTCGAATTTGGATATAAGTAGGTTCTATTTAGTCGCCAGAAATATCTTTGGTAGGAATGGAAGTTGAATTTAGTCTTTAAATTTCTATGGTGAAGAAAAATGTATACAATGATGACTAAATTTAACTTACATTCCTACTAAACATATTGCTGTCGACTAAATAAAAATTACTTATATTTAAAATTTAAATAGAACTTGAACAGATACGATAGTTCATAATACCCACGCAGCACTAAGTGCACGTAAGAGCAGGAGTCATCTGTTTTAACAAGCAGCGTATTGCAGTGATACGAAATAGCCTGCCCATTTAATTATTTAGGAATGGATAGATAAATTAAGATTTTGTACAAATAATGTTTTTAATTTTTCTTCCTCGATGGATTCTGGCACCCCAAGCAACAGCTGCTCGCACCCCAAAGGAGATATAGATATATATATATATATATATATACTTTGTATATATATATTGTAAACGCTGGCCCGGACACACACAGACGGACATCTTTGTTTCCCCCAACACACCGTTTATTTACAATATATACAAACAAAAGTCACGTGCAGAAAACCCCAGTGCCTCTTGCACCGATTCCCCACAGTCCAGGCCTTACAATCTCTGTGCCTTTTCTTTGACCGCCTCCCGTCCTCTCTTCAGCTCTGTCCACTTCCACCCGACATCCACCCATGACTGGAGGGAGGCGGCCCCTTTTATAGGAACCCGGATGGGCTCCAGCTGCTTCCCGGCAATCTCCGCGGACACACCCCGTGTGGCGGAGTGCCGGCTGCGCACCCGGAAGCCGTCCAGGTGTCCCCTGTCGTCTTCCCCGGCACTTCCTGGTATGGCGGAAGTGCCGGGCTCCCGGGATAATCAGGCACTGGGGCGCCGCCTGGCGGTGGCCACGGGTCCCTACAGGGCTGGGCTTTCAAGCCCTCTACCCGAGGCCTCCAGCATAACCAGGACGGACGCCCCCTCTCGGTCTGGAGGAGGCACAAGCCCTCCTCTGGTCCTCCTGGGCGTGGCCGGTGACCACACGGGATATACCAGCATCGGGGCGCCACCTGGCGGTGGCCATGGGTCCCTACAGGGCTGGGCTTCCAAGCCCTTTACCTGAGGCCCCCAACATAACCAGGACGGACGCCCCCTCGCGGTCTGGAGGAGGCACAAGCCGTCCTCTGGTCCTCCTGGGCGGACCACAATATATAGATATAGATATATAGATATAGATATATAGATATAGATATATAGATTATATAGATAGATAGATAGATATATACATATAGATAGATATATAGATATAGATAGATAGATATATAGATAGATAGATATGTGTATGTATGTGTGTGTGTGTATATGTAGATATGTATGTGTATATATATATATATATATATATATGCCAGCAACACTCATGACAATGACAAAACAATTACATTGTCAATCATGTTATGTTATTATTAAAATGTTTCCTTTTCTTTTTCATTACTTCTTTAACACACTACTTCTCCGCTGCGAAGCGCGGGTATTTTGCTAGTCTATACTAATAAAAGGCAAAGCCCTCACTGACTCACTCACTCACTCATCACTAATTCTCCCGTGTAGGTAGAAGGCTGAAATTTGGCAGGCTCATTCCTTACAGGTTACTTACAAAAGTTAAGCAGGTTTCATTTCTAAATTCTACGCGTAACGGTCATAACGGTCGACAACGTTCGCCATGTTAAACGTTCTTATTTATGGCCCCATGTTCATGAAATTTGGTAGGTGGCTTCCCTGCACTGACCGAAATCGATGTATGTACTTATTTTGGTGGTATAATGCCACTGTCAGTCTCCATATTGAACTTTCCAACGGTCTTTGTTGCCCTCACTGACTCACTCATCACTAATTCTCCAACTTCCCGTGTAGGTAGGAAGCTGAAATTTGGCAGGCTCATTCCTTACAGCTTACTTACAAAAGTTAAGCAGGTTTAATTTTGAAATTCTACTCGTAATGGTCATAACGGTCGACAATGTCCGCCATGTTAAACTTTCTTGTTTATGGCCCCATCTTCACGAAATTTGGTAGGCGGCTTCCCTGCGCAAACCGAAACCGATGTACGTACTTATTTCGGTGGTATGACGCCACTGTCGGCCAACATATTGAACTTTCCAACGGCCTTTGTTACCTATGGGCCCATCTTCAAGAAATTTGGTACGCGGGTTCCCAACGCTAACTGAATCCTACTTATGTACATATATATGTCCATAGCCTGCAGCTTGGTCGCCGTGTGAGGCGCCGTTGGGTCCCCCATCCCCACGCCTCTCACTTTGTTGGCTGCCTGCCTATATAAGGCCGTCCGTCGCTCTGGTCTCTTCATTCCCTTCCTTGCTTCGCCACGATATTTACGTCTCCCTGCTGATAACTGCTGCCTTTATTATTTAATCCACGGCTTCTGCGCTGTTTTATTGTTCGTTTATTACGATTATAGTTATTGTATAGGTATTACACTTTTTTTAATGAGTTTTAAGCACAGGGGAAAAAAATTAACATTTGAAAAATCTGTAATTTAATAAACCACCAAGAAAAGTAACATCTCAAAATTGCACGCTACAAACCGATCGCTGTAAACAGAAGTGAAGTGGAGGTTAAAATCCAATAGAAAAAAGTCTTCATTAAATACAACGAGGTTAAAACAATGCTCGTGTTTGTCTCTTAAAAAACAAGCCTGTTCCATTCTTTAACTGCTTTCTCGGCCTTATGCGTCCAGCCGTCTCTCACTCACTCGCTCGCACGTGCGTGTGTGTGTGTCTATCGCGCGTGCGTCTGTGTGTGTGTGTGTCTCTCTCGGGTGCGCGTCTGTGTGTGTGTGTGTCTCTCTCGCACACCCGTCTGTGTGTGTGTCTCTCTCGTGCGCACGTCTGTGTGTGTGCGTGTCTCTCTCGCGCGTGTCTGTGTGTGTGTGTCACTCTCTCCCTCACTCGCTGCACAGGGAGAGAGTGAACATGTGCGTAAATCATCATCGGCACACACAAACCAAAAGGGAAACTGGCTTGTTCGTATACCGAGTGTGTGGTCGTGAACTGATGCAAAAGTTTGGCAAACTTTATGGTTGTAAACTGATTTGTACGTGTTCCGAGATGTTCCTGAACCGAGGTTCCACTGTACCTGTGAGGATTCTCTGTGGACATTTTAGTTTCTCCGTCATGACAAAGATACACCAAGACTATTGACTCTACTCACTCTGAGTGAAGGTGAATGTATGAGTGCACTGCAGGTTGGAACAACAAAGTATTCAGATCTGGTAGCTCCCGTGGGCCCAGCCAGCACTGTTATGATTGATTCCTGAAGTCCTATGTCCCTGAGCTGGAATAAGCATGTTCAGAAAAACAATAAATAAAAAAGCTGTTATTCTAAGAAGGTTCAGGGACTGTACAATATTATTTATGCTTTTCAGAGAGCCAAAAGATATTTAGTCTGAAACTGAATTCCATATACCTTCACATAGCAGAAAAAGAGAGAAACAATGAATGTAAACAGTAAAGTAAAACTTCATTTGAACCAATTTAATTATGGCTTTATCCATTTTCTGAAACTGCTTTAACTATTACAGTATTGAGGATTAATTGGAGGGAGGTGGGGTCCATCTCAGTAGCAATGGGTGCCACACCACACATCATTCCATTGTTGGATACATTTTCTCCCACCTGATGTTTAGCCACTAGTAAAAATGCACATACACAGTAACCAATCCAGAAATGAATCCCCAGTCTCTGGATTTCAAAGTAAACAGTCTTCATTACTAATACACTGTTCCATATATATATAAACCTATACAGAGAAAATCAGTCCATACAGTTTCATTACATACAGGAGCAGTAGGAATATAAGGTGATGTGATAGCAATGGATGGAATGCTACTTCTGTATATACAGTTTCCATCCCCTATTATTTAATATCCCATCCAAAATAGAGTTATGTATGCTGTATATTGTATGCTTAAAATGAAAAAAAATAGACAATTATGATTTTAATCTATTCATATTTTTTCCAACTCTAGTGGTGATCACTGCTGAAAAAATACTGAAGGTATGTTTATGAATTATTTTTCAGTTTGTATTTTTTTAAAGTACAGTAGTTTTGAAGATTCATTGTCTTTATCCTGTAACTTTAGTCACCTCCCTGTTAGCACTGACTAAAGTAACCGTACTTTTCGAGCTATGGTCACCTCTTAACGGTACACATTTTTATTTTAAATTATTGATCGAACTCTCGGTGGCCCTCTAAGGTGGTTGCAAATATTGCCAATCCTCGAAAAAGCAGATTTTAATTTGGTGGATTTGACTCATTAATTAATATGTAAGCAGAATAATTATTTGCTTTATTCGAACAAAGTTCAACAATTTAGGAAGCAGTTTGATTTTTAGAATGTCCATTTTACTTTATAAAGCTTGAAGAATAATATTCAAATATGTCATAAAATATGTAAACCATGTCAGATATGTTAATAAAGTAAATCATCACATAATATGATAACATGCTACAAAACACAAATATGACGTGTATGAAGTTAAAGTTGTATAGACAATAGTATTTTTTCTAATTTCAATATTTATGCATAATATGATTTTTTTTTTTATTTAAAACCTTTTTTGTGTACTGGTTTGTAGCTGTTTGTTCTGGTTGTGCAGATACCTTGGATTACAGTTGCCAACTCCTGATTATTGATTATTAACGTTTGAGGCTGTCTCTCTGCACTTGTGAATTTCCCCTTGGGATTAATAAAGTATCTATCTATCTATCTATCTATCTATCTATCTATCTATCTATCTATCTATCTATCTTCTTTGGTGTCATGTCTTTCATAATCTTCGCTGTAGAAGATAAAGAGTCCTTTTTGGATTATTTCCAGGGTATTACATTGTCAGGAACCTTTAAAGGCATTTTAATGTTGTTTAGTGAAAGATAATTTTACAGATGTCCTCATTTCCTATCAAATCTTGTGTCTGTCTTAATTATAAAAAATACACATTCTTGCTTATTGCAATATCTTTTTTTCTGCCTTACCCTATATAGCGTGCAATGGCTCTGAGCTTTTTTACTGTACCAGTTAATTAAATGTCATTCAGTCACTCATCTATGTTCTGAAACCACTTATAGTGGAGAATCGGACTCTGTCCTGGCTGCAATGTGTGGAAGGCAGGAGCCAATCCTAATTTTCAGTGTGATCTTAGTTGCACTATT
The DNA here is from genome assembly GCF_016835505.1 of Polypterus senegalus. Lineage (NCBI taxonomy): Eukaryota > Metazoa > Chordata > Cladistia > Polypteriformes > Polypteridae > Polypterus > Polypterus senegalus. The sequence goes on from NC_053159.1 coordinate 178,743,891, forward strand.
TCTAGAGCTCTTAATGAACCTTATCTTGTATTTTCATGCAATAAAGGAAAATCTTGTACATGTAATATGCTTATAGATTTTATACAGTATAAGTACAAGGTGAATGATACTGACCTACATGATGTAACTTAATAGGATTTGGGCATTTACATTGATACATTTTCATCATCAAGGCAATGTGCAGAAGCAATAGAAAAGGCAACTAAAATGCTAGTTTAAATTGTACAAAATGTTGAATATCAATCAAGGGATGTTATGATCTGACAGTATAATGTAAGATTACATCTTTGGGCAGTTGTGCTCATCATACTACAGAAAAGTAATAGCAGCTTTTGAAGCTGTGCAGCGAAGAGTAACCAGCTACATACCAGCAGTAAAAATCATGTCCCACTTTAAGAATCACAGAGAATCAAACCATATTAGCTTTCAATAGAAAAATGTTACTTGGGGACCTAATCCAGGTTTTCACAGCTCACAAATAAATCGAGAAAACTGATCCAACAACATCTTTTTGGTTAAACAGTGAATTGTGTACTTGAGTACACAGGTGGAAAGGATTCACACAAAGTATGGACATCTATAACAAACTTGCTGGGTAAGCCTGTGCTGTAAAAAGCACAGGGTCCTAGAAAGTGTTAAAATCATCAGAAACAAAAATTGAAATGTAGAGATGTCAGGTAATTGGAATGAACTACTTTGGGCATCTCTGTCCTAAGAGGTTTCATGTTGCCAACATGCTTGCATCGTTTTGCTGATGTGCTTGCTTTGCTTCTGTATTAGCCACTAAGCAAGTGACTCTTTGGATGTTTCGCTTTGCCGACATGCTGGCCTTGCTTGTGTATCCTCGTAGGTGGACCCCTTACCCCGACTCCACCTCTCACTTCCGGGCTGGACAGACACACACACTTCCATGCATAGATGTTTATATATAAGATAACCAAAACATGTGCTTGACATGGAAACCTTGACAACTTTTAAAACTTATCAGATGAGTTCTTGGTACAACTTACTTTAGCTACTGGGTATCCAACTGAGCTCATTTGTCAAACTTGTTATTTTGTTTTATTTCAGTACAAGCTAAATTAATAAAAGCATTGACAGGTTAGTTTTAGAGGAGAAAAAAATGAAATTTTTAATTCATGGAGAAGAAAAATTTGTGGGGTCAATGTCCTTTGTAATTATCTAAGAAACATTCCAGTTAGCTGAGTCCAAATGGCCATCTTCCCTTCTAGGTATTGTCAGGATCAAATATTAAATACTAATATCCATAACTGTAGTATACTGTTTTGATGGTGGATGTGCTATCGTATGTGTCAAATGTTTCGGACAGGCTGATTTATCATTTTTTGTATGCAAGCAATTAATTATACCATAACAATTCAGTTATTATAATAGTTAAAACATTGCTTTTGGATATTGCTGAAAACCACATTATTGGGGCCACCCACATGTGAACATGGAGAGAGTGTGCAAACTTCACACACTGACAGTGACAAGACCAAAAAGATGAAAACCAGGACACGGAGCAGAAAGGTATTTCTGTACTGTTCAAATTCAGTTCAACTTTGTTTTAGATTTCTTGTCAGAAACCAAACTCAAGGTACTTAAAGTCTCAGTAGATGTGAAATAAATTCACTGCAGTAGTTCATCCATCCATCCATTTTCTAACCCGCTGAATCCGAATACAGGGTCACGGGGGTCTGCTGGAGCCAATCCCAGCCAACACAGGAACCAATCCTGGGCAGGGTGCCAAACCACCACAGGACACACACAAACACACCCACACACTAAGGCCAATTTGGAATCGCCAATCCACCTAACCTGCATGTCTTTGGATTGTGGGAGGAAACCGGAGCGCCCGGAGGAAACCCACGCAGACACGGGGAGAACATGCAAACTCCACGCAGGGAGGACCCGGGAAGCGAACCCGGGTTTCCTAACTGTGAGGCAGCAGCGCTACCACTGCGCCACCGTGCCGCCCCAGTGGTTCATTAGTTTTAGTAATTCTGCTTAAGATTTTTTTTTTCTTTCTAATTTCATATATTGTAATTTCATGCAGCTAAGCACTATTACTGCATAATCGTGCATACTTTTCAGATGCACAGTTTTCAGAAATGAACACTGTTACTCTCTCTGGGCATTTTTCACTGATCAGATTAGGGTAATATCCTATAGCATCATTATTTTTTCATGGTGCATTTGTTTATATAGGCCAACTCAGTTTATGGGAACCCTGCAGCTAAAAACACACAAACAAGGTAAAGTATTTAATTATATCTATAGTCAAATAATTAATATACTGTGGATTTAAAAATGATTTGAGCATTGCACCTGCTGTGAATGACAGACTGTGTGTGATTGCGGTGACACTCCAGCATGCTGGCAGGAAATGACAATTGACTTAGAACACAACATTGTTGAATTTTCTGCTGTTACTGTTTGCTTCTATGCTATTTATAGTGCATCAAAGCCTTATGCTTGTCTTTAGAATCATTTAAATATTCCTGAATTTGTTTACTGTCAAACTATACATAATTAAGATAATAGTTCATTTTATTAATGTAGCACCATCTGTACATGCAAGGTGCTTAACACTCATTATGTAGCGATCTTTAACAACAGTAGTACATAGTCCAAAAATCTGACCAGCAGTATTGGTGTTTAAGAGAACAAGGGTGTAGGGACCTTCCTTGAGGGTGGCCTAATTCACTGCAGGGCACATCCCCACATTAACCCATCCTGCATTTATGGATGAATAGCTAACAGATAGGATGGCCCTGTTTTACAAAATTAAAACATTATTTAACGTTATGTTACTGTTGTAATAGTCACTTTTCATAAATAATGTAGTGTAAGACATAATAAACCAAACAAGCAAATGTCTGGTTAAATGACCATTACTGAGAATTAAGCAGGTTAGCTCCTGCATCTGCTACCCAGCTTTTCCTTTCTCTGTTTTGTGCAGTCTTAGGGATGATGATTAAACTGGTATGTCTATAGCAATCATTATTATCAATTAATTCTCTCCTTTACCTCTTTGCCTTCTTCTCTGTGCCTCTATTACAAAGCAGTGATTCACATAGTGATTCTCAGATCTTTGCTCAACATTCATACAGTCCATTTGAGTCATGGCTAAAAGATTTGAGAATGACACAAGTATTGGTTTTGCTTCAGTGTTTCTAGATCTTTTGGCCAGATGTTTCTACAGTATACTGAAGTAGAATTACAAGCATTTCAGTATAGTTATCACTTTTGCCTTATGACACAGCACTCCCATCATGCTGGAAAGTCATTGTTGGTCACCAAATTGTTCTTGAATAGTTGGGAGAAGTTGCTCTTGAAGGATGTTTTGGTACCATTCTTTATTCATGGCTGTGTCCATAGTCAAATTTGTGAGTGAGACTACTTCTTGACACCAGACTATCCTACAAAAATCTTCGCCTTACTCACACCTGCCTGTTGCCATTCCTGAGCAAGCTCTGCACTGGTGGATGCATCGTGCCATAAGCCAAAAGTGATAACAAAGTGGCTTCTGGATAAAAACATCAACATTTTGGGTCCATGGCCAGGAAACTCCCCAGATTTTAATCCCATTAAGAATTTGTGGCCAATCCTCAAATGGCGGGTGGACAAACAAAAACCCACACATTCTGACAAACTCCAAGCATTGATTATGCAAGAATGGGCTGTCATCAGTCAGGATTTGGCCCAAAAGTTAATTGACAACATGCCAGGGATAATTGCAGAGGTCTTTAAAAAAAAAAAGAGTTGCAAATTTTGACTCTTTGCATAAACTTTATGCAATTGTCAATCAAAGCCTTTGAAACTTATGAAATGCTTATAATTATACTTTAGTATACAATAGAAACATCTGACAAAAAGATCTAAAAACACTGAAGCAGCAAACCTTGTGAAACTAATACTTGAGTCATTCTCAAAACTTAAAGTATGGTTTAATGCAATGGTCCACATGTACAAATAAATTACATAATCCATAAATTGGCTTTGTCTTATGAAAACTCTAAAGGGGGATCCCAGCTAATGCAGAGCAATGGCATAAATTCATAAATTCCTAACAAACATGACACAAATGTACATATGTAGAAATATTTCCATAAAGTATATTGTATATAAGGCGGTACACAAATTGCCAGATGAGTGCCACTTGAGCCTGGCCAGTACTCCTTAAACTGTATGTTTTTCAGAGATTCCTTCTAAGAACTGGGCAACTCAGTAGGATAGGGGACTTGGCTTTGTGTCAGAAACCACTAGAAATAGACAAAAAGACTGAAGGGTGGGCCGGGGAATGTGACTCTGCTTAAGTCGGTTGCAGGTGTCATACAGTAGGTGAGTGACCAAAATAAGAATCTAAAAGGGAGATGAGCAGATTTAATTAATGAAACAGAAAAATGGTCGGAAATAAGCTGAACATTGTGATGGCAGTAAGGGCAAATAAAAAATACGAATCAACTTCTCTAGAAAATAGTAAAAAAAGAATCATTTATCAATATATCGCTATTATTTATTTTTTAAATAGTTTATATAAATGTTATCTTTTGGATATACAGTATTTACAGATTTCTCCATATATTTAGTTAAAGTTTATATTCATGGCATGCATTTATTTGCAGAAGGTGGTATATTGGCACATGGTTAGCGCTGCAGTTTCATGGTCCCAGTGCCCCACACTCAGTGATTGTCTGTGTAGAGTTCGCGTGTTCTCCCTGTACTTCCTGGGTTTTGCTCAGAGTAATCCAATTTTCTCTTACATGCCCAGAGATGTGGTTTTAAATTGGTCCTCTGTGAGTGATATGTGAGTGTGTCCTGTGATGACATTTTCCCATTATTTATTATTTTTACGCAATATGTTGTATATGTAAAGCAATATTATAATATAAAAAGAAGCCATCAGACCCCTCTATTGATATTGCTCGGTGAATATTGGTAGTCAGTCCATTTGAGATTTTTAGGGGCTCTCCATCTGAAGGCTGTGCCTCCTACAGTGTTTTATTTATTCTTGCAGTCTTGTGCTTACACTTCATACTCCAAACAATAGGTATTAATAAGTTTAAAAGGGAAAAGGGATTTCAATAATTTAAAATAAAGTGGTGAAGATTAAAATTGTTCCCTTTCATCCCCTCTGCTATATACAGCTGTCAGCCACCTGACCTGTGGTGTCACTATTTGATGATTTTTTGGATTAACACGTTTTTGTTGAATAGTAAAATCTGATTTCCAAAAAGTATACCATTATATTGCTAAGTCTTGAGCTGCCTGATAGAAACTAATGCTAAAATGCTTTACACCATGCTGAAATATTTAGCAGAGAAACTGTGGAAGTTTTTAACTTGCAAACTGCAGACAAATAATTATTGGCTTGAACCCTAATGCTAAAAAACATTAATATGAATCAATCCATTTGTGATTTTGTTTACAGAAATGCCTTAATATGAATGAAATAAGAGATGCAAGCTTACTGTTGGTTGCTATTGGAGCTCAACTTTGTATGTGCTATATTAAAAAATGATAGCTTGCTCAAAATGCATTACACCTTTTGCACACGGTGGGCTTTTATAAAGTTAACGTGAGTTGCAAGGAGAGCAAAATAATGAGACACTACTTGATTGAATTACATTATAAAGCATTAGTTATCTAGTACTAAAACATTTGCAGCAACTCTCATGTATCAGATAATTCATAATTCTAAATAAGGTTTTATAAAATAAAAGATTATAAAATGAAAAGAAAAAGGTAAGGAAGTAAGGAAAAAACATGGAACTAAATATTTTAAGGAATATTACAATTCAGTAACCTTACTGTGTTGTACTGAGAAGATCTGTGCAAAATATCCTGGTTTTAATTTGTGTAAATTTGCTTTTGTAACATTACTGATGCATTTTATTCCTGATCTTGATTTGTTCCAGTGTGCTTTTATGTATTATCAAGTTTTATTTTGTATGTCTTTGCATTTTATTCCTGGTTTTGATTTGTTAGCTCTTTTTTGTGTAAGTGACTGTTTGTAAATCACTTTATGACACAGCACATTCTTGAAAGGTGCTGTGAAAATAAAATGTACTTACTTACTTACAAAAAAGGACACACACAAAAGGTGTCTTGCTTCTTGAGACAGTTTTTGGGCATTGATTTTGATTTCTTATCTGTACAGTGACACATTTCCATTTTACTTATCTTAATCATTAGTTATTGAAAGTAAATGTTAGCCATGATACTCCTGGAAATGGAATTTGTGATGATTTTTGAGGCTTTTGTTATGATTTCTGCTTTGGATTACTCACACTTAATTTGTGACTGACTGTAAAAAATACTGGTGCTGAAAGTAGTCTCATGCTCAATGCCAATTTGTGCATTATAGAGTATTTTAATAGCCTTAATCCTGAATATCTCACTGTACACAATGGTGATGATGTAGTGAAGTGAAAAGCAACCAGAACTCCTGTAGTTTTTTACTATTCAACTGTAAAAGTTATACTATTGTTCTTCAACACGAGTAAGAGATTCCCTTTATTTCCAATGTGTAGAAATGCCAAAGCACATATTTTACTGACATATGTACTGGCTTTGCAAAAATGTTGATTTAATTGTTCAGAATAGGCCTATGCATACAAAAATGTTGTCATAGGCCAGATTATGAATGTAGAAGTGTGTTGGATTCTGCCCTCACCTCCAGTGATTGTCTGTTACTTAATATCTGAATGCTTCATTCATAGAAATATGTCACCTTTTATTTAAATTGTAGTTTTTAATTTCTATTCAATATGCCATGATATTAACTAAAATAAAGCAACTGAAGCAATTCATCTGTAAATGCTGATTTTAGGTATATACGATGGCATTTTTTCACTAATAGATTTTGAAACTAACATTGAAACGTGTGTTTCATCCAATTTTTTTTCTTTTTTACCTTTTCCTAGTCTTTTTTGATATCTCTATATATAATCTTCATTTGGATATTGATCTTTGTTTGTCCGCAAATGAATTAGAAGAAGAAGCACTAGATGGCAGTAGAGAGACAGCTAAAACATAGGCATTGCATTAAGAATCTCCTCCAGGCTTATACTACTGAAGACTGTAGTACTCCAGTCACACCTCAAAACACAGACATTCAAACTAAACAAATTGTTGTGCATTAAATTAACTAAAGAGATCTTCATTTAGATCTTGATCCTTGTTTGTCCGCGAATTCCACGCATGCGTAGACCACCTTCCAGTTTAGTACGTTGTTGTTACTCACGGATGTCAACAATGTGCCGGAATAACGAAAGGGGTGGTGGACAGTGTTACGCTGGTTAGCTCCTGAGCCCTGGTTAGAGAATGAGATTGCCAAAGATAAAAGGTGCGTGCCTACGTAACATATGAATGAAAGAAACACAGTGGGTAAAATGAATGACAACGTAACAGCACGTTCCGGAAATTATTATTGTTACGTTGTAGCCGGCGAGTGCTGCGCGTCTCACAGTTGTACCGTGGCTTGTTCACATGTCAGTGAAGTGATCCCTATTTATGCTTTAAAGAGCCTGGATACCTATGTGTCCCCCTTTTATAACCATTGCTCCGTATATATTGCCTTACTCTTTGGATTGCCACAAAGCAACCTGCGAGACTGGAGAAAGGTTGAGAAGACATTGTGAGAGGAAACAACAGCGTCATGAAAACGAGACGGACTGTGAATGGACAGAAGCAGAAATGCTCCTACACCATCACATAATTACGATTCGGACAGTGATTCCGAGTAGACCGCTCCTATCGAATCAATATCCAAGGGTTTTCTTTTGTAATTTTGTTTCCCTTATAAAAAATCATAATGCTGTGTGACGAAGGGCCCAGTTCACGACTGGCAGCCGCGTTTAAACAGGAAGCCCTTCACAGACAACTTTAACATGCGCAACGTAGTTGGGCACACATGGCTAGTGTAGTATAATCTGTATCTATATGTACATTTATGTATATAGGTTATAAACAGTGTTTGGTTTAAGGAATGTTTTGAAGTACAAAGGTGTCTGTTGGTCTTTAATACATGGAATGTACACATTTAAATGAACAGAACCTATAGGATGATACAGGAGTATAAAGGAATTTTATTCAGGAACATATGGTGTGGCTGCAAACTACCATGATTGTTGGCTATGTTTGTTTTAATTTGCAAATGAAAATATTCTTGCACAGGGTTGTGACATGCATAAAGAGACAGTGTGGTTGGTAATAAATGGCTTTTCACTCTGGAAGACAACATGATTACAATTAGAGGACTGTGTGTGAGTCAAACAGATACATTACTGACTAAGTTTTTTACCTTCGATTTTCTTTAAAAAAACATTTAATCAATGGCTTTCAAACTTATTAAGTAGATTGAGGTAGAAGCTATTAAATTAATAAAATTACTTTTGTAATTTCTCACATTTGTTTTGTATTTTCAGCTAAACTGATCAGTTTATTCTCTGCACTAAATTCCTGCTAGGTTTCTTAGACCTTGTTTTCTTTATGAGCCTTGCTCCTGTGTAATGCTTACTGGATAATTAAGGTTTAGAATCATATTGAGGTGAAATATAGGAATGCAGTCAGTTGTGTGTTGCCTATGTAGGATAAACACAGAGTAATGAGCTGGGCTTTGCCAGTAACCATTGTGGACTACAAGTTATCACCCTTCACATTGTTTGAGCAGAGTCAGTCAATCTGCTATCTGCCTCAGTCCACTCGAGTAGGAGCTATTTAATTCTGTCTACTTCTAGTTTTCATGGGGGAATTTGTGCTCATGTCACACCTTTTTTAAATATGTTTGCTTCTTTCACAGTGTGTTCCCAAACCTCTGTGTACAGTATTACTGGAAAAAACGATGTATTGTGTAGTTGATGTAACTCATTATCCATTAATATTTCCTTAGGACCCTGTCTGCTTTTTCACTTCTTCTTTCAAAGTGTTTTTGAATCCTTCACTGCCCACTTTTCTGGCCACCTGGATCATGTTTGGTTACATTATTGACTGTTAGAAATCCTGTAGAATCATGAAAGCAGTAATTTCACAGAGCTTGCAGTCATTTATTTACAGTTTCTGGTACTTTGTTGTATCCAGGGCCTCCTGAAGTGTGTAATGCAATTAGTAATAGTGAGAGATTTCCAACCCTGCATTGTATCAAGAGAGATATCACAGTTCATTCTCCTGAGTATCTGTTAGGTGTACTTTGCCTTGAAACAGCAAATAAGATCAAGAGGCTGGAGTTAGAAGTATTGCTGGAGAATAGAAACAGCACTTCAGCACTAGAGTCTACAAATTGAACTCCCTCATGGTGGCCAGGAGTATTGTCAACAATTAGAATAAACTTGATTTTTTCACTTATATAATAGAACACTTATGTAACTAATCCAGAAAAATAACTGCTGTCATGCAAGTTTTCTTGTTAAACTGTGAAACTGGAGAAGTAGACTCTTGTATTTTCTTTTCATTGATACAGATTGGCAGCCTTGCACAGTAAGCCAGGCGTATTCATATGACTGGCCACACTGTAGCAAAACAACAGAGTCATGTAATCTTGCTTTACTTTGCAGCCAGATGCTTCCCTCTCCTGTGTTCAAGTGTAAATGTGGATGTTTTTTTCCATAAAATCCAAGTCTCATCTGCGTAATATCCTTGCTCCAGAAGATAGACAATTTCTTCAATAAATATTTAAAAATTTACTTTTCAACACTTTTATAGTCTCTGCAGATGCAGAATCCGCTGTAATTTTGAGATTGTTCTGGAAGAAGCAGCCATTCAGACTAAGAAGCCATCCTTAGCTGACTTTTAACTCCGTTTTTTAGGAGTCACTCCCTTTTCAGTGGTGGCAAGCTTAAACTTAGTGTAAACACTAAGAGCCTTCTCAAGTACCACATTTCCATCCATAAGCACTCATGTATGATTCATATCTTCCAGCCACTGGCTTATTACCTCCACAGTCTTGACTAAGGTCTTATCATAGATGTGACTGATCACTCTATCAGTTGTAGGGCTGCAGCTTCATTAATTTCCTTCTCTTGTAGTTTGTCTAACCAAAATGCTAGACTCGTTGCAACTATACTTGCAAACTACTGCAGAGACAGACATACCATATTTTAGTTGGCCTGGCACAACCACATTTGTCCTGTCACAGGCACAGTTTCTTCAGTTCAGCAGCAGAAGTTGTTGAACACTGACATTTTGGAGCCACAGAGCATTAAAGTATAGCACAGAAACAAACTACATTTTGTCATCTTTTAATCCTGCACCTATATCTCTTGACCAGATATTTTGTGTTGGAATAGGGCTTCCTTCAGCGTGTTTGGATTGACCTTACTAGGTGATTCATAGGTCCAAGGATATCTGGTCTTCCTCTGAAAAAAAGCAGAATGATCTCCCAAATTCTATGTAGCTTCCAATAGAATCTCCCTGTGCATTTATGTCATGCCTCATGAGTATATATTTGGCTGAAAACACCCCCAACCTTTGAGATATCACTGTGTTTCTCCCATACAACAAAAGACATACGTTAATTGATGATTTTAAATTGTATTTGTGATCAACTGGCTTCCCATTCAGGGTTATTTCCTATCCAGCTCTTGATATTATGTTCTCTGGCCCCTGAAATGGATTAAGTGGATGTGAGAATGTTATGCATTTATATCATTCATCCATCCATCCATTTTCAAACTTGCTTAATTCAAATCTTAATACTATGGCGAACTAGGGACCATTATTTCAGTATCAGGTGGGTTTAAAAGCAATCACAAATTAACAGTAACGGGCCCATCTTTTGGGATGTGGATGTATAAGAGATTGACTGCGATTCTCTTGTGCAAGTCAACAGTTACTTAGTCTTTCTCTATCCAGTTTGACTCACTGTTGTGTTAAGGCTCTTCACATACCCTTTTTTAAATACACATTTCAATGAATATTTAGGGCTAAAACCTGAGAGTAAATTTTTCACATAGTTATTATTTGGTTATACTTCTTTGTCAAGTTCCTTTCACACATCTTATCTAAGGTGGACATACCTATTCCTTCTGGTGACTTCATAGACTGGGCTCTACGCAGGCATATTGTAAATAGAGAATGTCTACCCTTGCCTCCTTTTATATGGTATGGGTAAGGACAAAATAACACATTTGACTGGTGGGTTGGAAAGGGAATAAGTGAATACATTTTTAAAAGATGCAGTAAGGAGAATGCGGGTTTGTTTCCCAGGTCCTCCCTGCATGGAGTTTTTAAAGCACTTTGAGTAGTGAGAAATGTTCTATGTAAATGTTTTATTATTATTTATTATAGAATTGTTATTATTATTATTAAGAAAAATGCTGTTCAAAATGTATGTATGCATAAAAATAAAGACATGGACTAAAAAATAAAAATAATAAACATTAGCAGAGGGCTGGTAAAATATTATATTTGTCTAATACCTCTCCCCCAATCTTCCACCCAGACAAACACATCCTATTATAGCTTTTTTTCAAATATGCAAATCTCTTGCTTACATTTTTAAAAAAATGAAAGATTTATAAATGTGCTGTATGTTTGGACAATTCATGCATGAGATCTGCAAATGTTTAAAGGATAGCATATCAGGACTAAGTTTAGAGAAATGTGGATCAAGACAATTATCTGTCTATCACTTCTAAGTGCTTGAAAGAGAGAAAAGTGTGCCATGTTACTATTTCATTATATTTCATGTTAGTTGGATGTTTACAATGTCATTATGGAATGCTCTTTGGTTGTCATACATTCACATTTGATTTCAATTGGTAGCAGCAGACACCTTGGAAAGAACAGATATAAAGTATAAGATGATAATTGCTTTATAATAGTGCTTCAACTTTTTTTTACAAAGAATAGACAACTTACAGAATTTTGTTTTGGCTTTTTATTTGTAGCCACAGATATATTTGGTTGTAAGTGGAAGCTTGCTTGCTGTACCTATAATATTCAAATTACATTTAATTTCTTGGCAGACACTTTTGTCCAAAGCGACTTAATAAAACAGGTAAACATAATCGAGTAACATTAGGCTAGGGCCTGTTCCTTCAGCAAGTGTAGCTGGACAGGTAACAAAAGTTGATTGCCACAAGTGAAAAAATGTAATAACTAATATATTTCAATCATAGATTACTATCAATAAAGCAACTAATCTTAATCTAACAACAAATTAAACAACAATGTAAAATATCACAGAGCAAAGTTTTTTTTTCTTCTATCATATAACAGATGCATTTTCAATTGCTTCTTGAATACAATAAGGGAATCAGCAGTATGGATGGTGGTGGGTAGCACATTTCGTCATCTAGGAACTCCACAGGATAAGAGTCTGGATTAATACCATTGCAGAGGCAGCATCGCCAGATGCTATTCCCTGGAAGACCTGAGTGGGTGAGGAGTATAGGACTTCATTAGTGTCTCCATATACTCAGGTGCTGACCCATTAACTACTCTGTAGGCAAGCATCAGGGATTTGAACTTAATGTGTGCTGCTACAGGGTGTCAGTGTAGCAACCTGAAGAGAGGGGGGCATGTGCTCGTCACAGCTGGTTAAATACAAGACAGACTATTGCATTCTGGATCATTTTCAGTGGCTTGATAGCATGTGCAGGTACTTCTGCTAGAAGTGAGTTGCAGTAGTTTAAGACGTGACAAGACCAAAGCCTGGACCAGAAGTCGTATCCCATACACTGTCAGATAAAGTCTTATCTTGTGGACGTTTTATAGCATGAAACTGCAAGAATGAGAAGTAGTAGAAATGTGCTCAGAAAACGTTAGCTGCTCTTCAATCACTACCGCAAGGTTGAGTACTGACTTGGCAGGTGTTAGTAACAGTGAGCCAAGCTTTACAGAGATGGGGAGTTGAACAGACTGGTTGGGCAGGATCACAAGAAACTCAGTTTTTGCCTGTTTGAATTGTAGATGGTGGTCTTTCATCCAGGTTGAGATATCAGTAAGACATGCAGAGACTCCGTATTGTCCACCGGATAGAACGAGAGGCACAGCTGTGTATCATCACTAGCACTGATAAGAGAACCCATGGGATTGGTAGAGTAGAGGACCCAGCACCTGTCCTTGGGGTACACCTGTACATGTCTTATGCTCCTTTGACTACTTTCCTCACTAGGACACACTGTAGGATCTGCCTGAGATATAGGACTCAAACCATCTGAGAACAGTCCCAGTGATGCCAGGGTCAGAGAAGATGGATAGAAGGATGTCATGGTTGACTTTGTCGAAGGCGGAGGAGAGATCTAGCAGGATCAGGATCGATAACACGTTAGTAGCTCTAGCAAGTCGTTGCTGGACAACCACAGTTAGAAGAGCCATCTTAGTCAAATGGTTCCTCTTGAAGCCGGACTGGTTGGTATCAAGCAATCCATTCTGTACAAGGAAGGAAGAAACCTGCTTAGAAACAGCATGTTGAAGTGTTTTGGAAAGAAAGAAAAGGAGAGAGACAGGCCTGTAATTGATAACTTACAATGGATCGAGTATTGCTTTTTTCGAAAAGTGGGGTTATTAGGGTGTGTTTAAAGATTGGAAGGAAATGTGACTAAGCTGATTCAGATGTTAATGATGTATGTAATTACAGAAATGAGTGAGGGGGTGGGGCCAAAAGGAACTGTGAGGGAATGGGGTCAAGTGGTCAGGTAGTGGGGTGATTGGAGAGGAGGCATAATGGGTGGCAGCAAGGGCAAGAACTGGCTGGTTATAGAAACCTCGCTATCCTGAAAACAAAGTAATCAGCAGCCAGGGGAGTTGGGGAAGGAGGGTTAAGAAGGGAGGTGAAAGTGGAGATGGAATGTGTATTGGTGGTTCTGTTAATTCTAGTCTGGTAAAACCTTACCTTAACATTGATGGTAGCAGAAAAAAAAGATGCAAGAGGGAACTGATACTTAGCCAGCTCTGTCAGAGCTTTGGACTTCCTTCATTTCCTTTTGGCTGTCCTGACCTCGGTCTGTTCATTGCGGAGTGCTTTGGAAAGCCAGGTACAGGAGGATCTTTCTCTTGCAGGCCTGTAAGACAAAGGACAAACAATATCAAGACAAGAGGACAGAGTCAAGCATAGGGTTTCTGTGGCAGTGTTTCGAGGGAGGAGAACTGGCCAGGAGGAGGGAGAGCAGAGGAGACTATGGAAGAGAAATGCATGGGAGAGACGAAGCAGAGCTGTTGGAGGAAGGTTACAGTTACTGGGAGAAGAGTGAGAAGAGAGAAGTGACAGAGAGAACTGAATGAAAAAGTAGTAAGACTTTTTGTAGAGGAGTGATAGCTGCATTTGTGGAAGTACAGTTGCATGAGGAAATGAGGTCAAGCAGATTGCCAGCCTTGTGTAAAAATGTGTAGAGCTGTGTGATATTGAATGAGAAAAGAAGTAGGGGTAGTTCAAGAAAGTGAGCCGCAGGAGGACTATTCAGGTGGATGTTCAGGTCCCCGAGAATTAGAAGTGTGCTGCGGTCATCTGGGAGGGAAGAGATCAGTCCATCCAGCTCATCAAGGAAGATCCTGAGCAAACCTTGTGGGCGATAAACAACAATTATCATGTTAACTGGAAAGATGACAGTAATAGAAGGGTATAAAGTTGCTTACATTAACTAGAAGGGTGAATTTCTAGCTCTTAGATGTAAGAATACCTGCACCTGGAGTGGCAGTAGTGGAAGAAGTTAAAAGCAGAGGAAATTGTTTCTGTGCTATAATTGTTTCTGGTAGAATCCATGTCTCTGTCAGAGACCCCACTTGGAGACTCCTTTGGGTGGCGAAAACTGGAATAAAGTCTGCTTTGTTGACTGCAGACTGGCAGTTCCACAAGACAAAGGAGAAGAGATTATTTGAAGTGGTGACTTGATACAGCAGACAAATATTTTCTGGGTTTCTCCCAGTCCTGATAAAGGGGTGAGAGAACCATCTTGTGTTAATAACAGGAATACACTTGCTGAAGATAACATTGAAAGGAAAGCAAAACACAGTACCTCAGTTAAGTAGGAGTGTCTGTTTCCTTGTCCTGTGACCTTGCTTGGTGGACTTGCACAGGTAGATTCAAGGTCTTTACACAAGTAGGTCTTCACATGAGGGTTTATGCTTGCGCAACAGCACCCTGAGTCTCCTTAAGTAGAGAGCAGCAGAGTGAGCATTGCTACGAGTCACAAAGTAATTAGCAACACAAAGCAAGGGGCGTCACTCATTAAACAGAACAAAACTATGCAGAAGCAGGCAAAAAAACAAAGATGCAGTAGATTTAAAGCACAACGATAAGAAATAAAATCAGCTTAATAACGATAATACCAATCACTAATAGAAACCAAAACCTAAATACAATTACTTCTGTCTAAAATGAAATGTGTTTTGATAGTCTTTCATGATGTTACCTGTAAAAAAGACTCTCAAAAACAATTCAATCAAATGCTGGATGTCTGCCATATGATGGCCAAGTAAATAGTACACAGTAGACTAGATTAAATGTGTTTTAATATTAAAATCTTCATGTTTGGTTGACATGAATTCTAGCTTGTATTCAGATGAATTGCCAAATAAAATTTTGAATTAATTCATATACTTATATTTTTTACCTGGTATTTCTCATTTACAGATCACTGAGAGTCATGGAATTGGAGTGAAAAAACTTGGCCATTTTGTGTTCTTGTAGTTGTGGTGCTAAGTGACCTTTTTGTGATCTGTCAGAGTCATAAATGTAGTTGGCTAATATTGCTTTTTCTCTCAAACTGTCAGATCTGTGACTTTGGAGCCTCCAAGTTTCACTCCCACACTACTCATATGTCACTAGTTGGAACATTCCCATGGATGGCCCCTGAAGTAATACAGAGCCTACCAGTGTCAGAGACGTGTGACACATACTCCTATGGAGTGGTAAGTGTAACTTAAATATGGATATGTTAACAATAATATTACAATGTTATCTTATACACTGAAAGAATGGTTGGATTTTGACTGCTGTATCATTCTAATTTTGATTTTTTTCTCACCCTTCCTTTGCCCACCATCACCTGTATTATTTTCAATATTTGATCAATTACACACTCTAGACTACCCACCACTTCATTATACAGTTAATTTTTTTTTCTCTATGCATCCTTTACTGCTATATTTTTGTAATAAATAGTGATTTTTCTCAATTACAATCATTATCCTAAAAGTTCTCATGGAGTATTATATTTATACCATCACATTTTCCACAAGCACCTAGTAAATAGCAGATTCAAATGTTTTGGCAGCATAACATTCATCACTTATACATTTCATTAAACTGGTTAGTACCACACATGCACTAATAATAGAGTAACAAGTGCATCAAACTTTAGTTTTCAAATTAAGAATATGGCATGGTAAAAATCATACATTATTATAGTGATGACAGAATTTGCATTAGAGATAAGAGAAACAGTTAGGTCAAAGTACCTTCTGGGCATTTCTCCAGCCTGAAGAGCTGAGAAACAGCAGAGCACGGGGAAATTTTTGAAAATGGGTCAGCAGCCAATAAAAGAGTGTTACCAACACCAGATAATCAAGTCTAAGTAACATCTAAACCCAAAATGTCGACAAGAAAATAAAGTTGAGAAACAATCATAAATTCTTAGCCAATTAATTCCAAACTAGAAACACTTTAAATATCTCAAGAAGTATCAGACTTAGACAGTGAAAAGAGTGAGTAGCCAGCTTGTTGCTCCAATGGCGTTGCTCAACATGATCACTGTTCCCATTGCCTACAAAGCTGCAGTCTCTTCCTTGCATGAAATTGCAGTGCCCATAACAGAAAAACTTGGTTTTGGGGTAAAATAATACATTACGTTACAAGTTTGTATTTCTAAATTTCAACTGCAATTAAAAAAAAATGACATTTAGAAAAGCCACAAAATTTATATTTAATATACATTTACATAATTTTTTAAATATTCTTGTCAACCATGTTATCCACATTGACCTAAGGTGATAAAGCACCTAACTTAGACAGCCTTATCCATTAATGATTGTAAATAAGATAAACGATTTAATTTATCTGCAGACAGTGTATCAACAGATTTTACTCTCATTGCCTGTAGACCTTGTTTACAATAAACCACTCCAAATGTGAACTTTTGCATAGTATACAGTACATCTACACAGTGTTGCAGATAATATTTCATTTACAGTTGTTCATAAAAGTAAAGATTCCCAGGTTTAAAGTGGTGAATAATATGCATCTCTTTCACTATATAAACATACTGTGGATTTCCTGCTGACATTTAAACACATGTAAGCCAACCAGACATAAACGTTTCTGTGTAAAAGACTATAAATATTAAAACTGCTCAAAAAAGTATGTGCTTCTTCTTGGGATCCTTCAAAAATCAGAATGATGTGATGGTCGAGATCCTACATGGTTTGTCTGCTCTTTCACGTGTGGCGGGTGGCTGGGCACCATGCCCGGCTGGGACGCCTGGAAGGACCGGGAGAGGGATTATACCTCCCCCAGGCCACGAGAGGACAGTCGTCCTGGCTGCTATGGGGGTCACAGGAACCGAGATGGGAAGCTCAACCCTATAGGGGCCTGTGGCCACTGCCAGGGGGCACCCAATGGATCCTAGAGCCCTGGAAGCCAGCACTTCTGCCACACCAGGAAGTGCCGGCGGAAGTTCATCAAGGGGGACCTGGATCATATCCGGGTAAGCATAAAAGGGGCCGCCTTCCAACAGTTGAGGAGCGGGAGTCAGGAGGAAGAGGACAAGGCTTCAGAGAGAGGAGAGAAGGCGGCCCAAAGAGGACCATTGAGAGGCCCAAGAAAAGGGTGTTTGGTGCTGGAGCACTGTGTGTTACTTCCATGTAAATACTGCAAATAAACCGTGTGTGGTGGACTTAAGAATGATGTCTGTCTGTCTGTGGTCAGGCTGGCTGTCGCACATCATTAGTGTTTACCATCAAGCTTTGCTACATTCTAAGTAAGGAATTTGTAAGTTGATTCCAATTCAGTTCAATTCAATTTCAATTCAATTCTTTATTGTCATGTGTACAAGTATAAGTACCATGTATAATGAAATGCTTGCTTGCATGTGCTCCCGCAGACAGGGAACATAGACAAAAAAAAAGAAACACACAATAAATAAGTGAATATAAGTAAATAAATAAAAACAGAATCCTAGGAATATAAAACCAGAATCCCACCTTTTAGCTGATACAGTTGAGACAGACCCACCCCACATTCCCTAAAATGAGAAGATCATGAACTGGATTAAGTAGTTTTGAGAATAGAATTGAAAAAAGAAAAAAAGCAATGGAATACAAGTCATTTTTATTATTCCAAAGAAATAATGATACACAGATTTACACAGACAATTCATTTGCTGTGCTTTCTAGTACAGTATCACAACACAGAGGCAATATGAGCGAAGTACTTGTACACACAGACTGTGTTCTTAAGAAAGCTTACAGTAGAAAATACACAAATTCACAACATCCTGGATTTATATCTGTTGCTTATTTGCCTATACCTGGCAAATTAAGTACATTTTAAAATACTTTATCACAATCCTGTTACAGTTAAGTTAATCAATGTTCACTAGTAAAAAAATTTGTATAGAGTGTATGATACAAAATCTCAATATACAGTATATGCTTTTCACTATAGAGTGTATGAATTTCAATACATATTGTTCGCATTTCAATATGTCAAGTATGAAACAAAGTCTTAGAACACTGTGTATTTATATACCTTGTAGTGTAAATGTTTCACTATATACTGTATATATACTGTTAAGAATGAATTAAGTCTTAAATGGCACCTCATGCTTTTCAACAATTGAATCAGTATGGCAACAAAGAAATGTATTACTTCTTAGTGACTTGAATGAAGTGTGCTGTATATGAAGGCATTAACAAGATTTGGAACTGCCAAGTGTGTAATGAGAAATTACAATTGCCCTACAGAGATGAAAAGCACTTAACTGTAAGATGTGAAAATGATCACTAATATAGTAGATGCTCTGAGGAAAAGATCCAATGGTTTAAGATATTGTAACAATCACTCATATAGTGGACAATCTAAACCTCATTTTATTTCTCTACAAAATTTCCTATTTCTGTGTATTTCAATATGTTTACAGAAATATAGTATACAAGTGATAAAATAATTAAAAAAAAATAGAAAATGCATTATAAAAGTGATACAGATTAGAATTCCTGTTCCTGGCTGATAATAAATTACATTATGAAATAAAATATTTTCTCTGTTTTACTTATAACTAATTAGAACTATGTAGAATATTTAGTTTTTACTTTGAAAATTTCGGGTTTCTGAGTGCTTCAAGATTACATATTGTAGTGCAATTAAAGTGAATAAAGTCCAAGAGCATGAAAACTTTTAATAGCCTCTGTATCATATTTGGGCAAGGGCTATTTTACAGCTTGTTGCTTCTCATAACTCCCCAGGAGGGTTTACAGACTGTGTGGTGTGCAAGATTCCATGAAGCTGATGCCAATGGCCCCATGAGGGTTTTTCCATCAGAGCCCTTGTATTTCTGGGTATTTGTTGTTTGGCAGGTTCTTTTGAAGGTTTGGAAGTGTTCTGTGAGTGATAGAGTGTCACAAGATATGTTTTATGAGGCACACAGTGAACCTCTGTAAATGTAGTGCATCCTAGAAGTATTAGAATTTGTGTAAAAAGATAAGCATTTTTGGGGGGCAGGAGGGGGGATGAAACATAACATTCTAACACTGGCTTATTTTAATTCAGGATCACAGACATGTAAAAGCTTATCCTGGCAGTATTTAGTGAAAGTCAGGAAACAGCTTTGCACACAATCATTTCATATGAAGCAAACCTAATGACTGACACAATTGGTATATTCTTAGTAGCAACTTAACATAACATTCTCAACTCCAATTAATCTAATGCAGTTGCACGTTGGACAGAGGTCTATCATTCAGCATTGTGCAAAAGATAGGACATTGCAGAGTCTTAATGGTTCTGTCTCTGTTTCTCTCCCTTTACAACTTATTTTGATTTTTTTTCATGCTTACACTTGTGAACTTTTAATAGATAAAATAAAAAATGACCTAACATAGCTAAGAATGAGTGAGTGTTTATGATGTGTGCACCTAGTTGAATTAACATTATGTCCAGAGTTGGTTATTGTTTTACACCTGCTGCCATTAAGGTAAGGCTACAGCTCTTATTGGCACTGAGATGACAAACACATTTCATAGAATTAATGGATGGGTGAAATACACTTTGAGTTACATCTTGAAATAAACTTCTTGTACAAAAATATCCTTTTCCACTAAAGGCAGTGGAGATACCTTTAAGAGGGCTTAAAACTGGGACATCTGAAAAAACATTCTCAAACCTGTGTAATCCAGTTTAGTGTAATAGTGGGCCAGAACCTACTCAGACAACAGCAAGTGCAAGGCAGGAACTCACAAGTACACACAGGACCAATTATCCTAACCCAAGTGTCTTGGGAAGAAAGATAAAGTACTAGGAGAAACACCAAACACAAACATGAGGTTAATTGCCAATAAAACTGGACAGCGATTTAAAATCTGTCAATTATGTTTTGAAAAAACTGTAAATGTTAATGAACTCATTGTGTTTATGTGGTCTTTTTCCTTATATTTTAGTGCTGTACAGTATTTCAGGCCAGACTCATTGACAGGTAATTTATAGTCATCAAGAAATCTAAACTTAAAAGTGGAATACCAAAGGAAAATGCAGGTGACCCCATGAAGATCATGAAAGTTTTGTGCAGATGAGAATGCATTTAAAAGAATCTTACTGTATGTATTATATGGTATATTCTTTGGCTACCTGCAATACTAAATATGTATTCAGAAAATCAAAGGATAAATGAATGCATAGATATCTGTAACATTTAATATTCATTAACAAAGTTTGCAAGTTCATTAAAAAAATTACCATAGTGTGTGGGAGTTCAAGATAAGCTCAATATTGCAAACATTTACTGTGCGCATGTGTAATATTTAGTACCACAAACTGCTTTCCTAAATTTGACTAGCCAAACTTCATACTTACAATTACAAAATAATATCATTCAGTAAAAGTGAATGCTGTTTTAAAGTATTGAGTTTTGGAAGTTGTCCAAAATGCGAGTGAGTAAAGATAATATGACGGCTATATTTAAAGAATGATGAGTTGGTCCAGAAGAGACTAACAGAGACTCCCCTTACAGGGTCATGGGGAGTTTAGGTCCATCCTGGCTTTTGTGTATCTTGGGTCACTTGTACTTCACCAGTCTTGCACGATAATTTTTCACTCGTTTTGTTTACTTGGTTTAATCATAGGTTAGACAGAGCTGCATGTTTTACATTTCATACGTAAGCACTTCTCCATTTTTCACCACATGTAATTTGAAGTTCTTGATTTGGTCATGGAGTAAAAAACTGAATGAGATACCTATCTGTTCATATAAACTTGCTAACCTAAACTTGAAAAATGCTTTGATGCAGTAGCTGGTGTAGCTAAACATGACCTTTGGAGTCCTGGGTTCACATCCTGAACCAGTCACTATTGGTGTGGATTTTGCATGTTGTTCCCTTTTTAGTGAGGTATTTGGCCAAAGTATTCAGGTTTCTTTCTAGATTTTAAATAGGTTTTTTTGCTTAGAGTTTGTAGGTATGTAAGTGAATGTGATAAACTGGCATCTTAATCCTAGTTTATATATGACACATATGCACTGGGCATGAGAGCCACATTGTAAAAATTACATCAGATTTGGATACACTCCTTTGCATGGTGTTTTTGCAACATGCCGCACACAGAAATGTTTCTAACTACGTTCTACTGTGGATGAAGCAGCCATGTATCCAACATGGTGAATTTTAGAGAGAAGCTGCTTAAGTGGGTGCCAGAATGATGAATGAAGGAGTGAATATGACAGGAAGATATGAAAAAACATTTGAAATGCCTCAGCTCATTGTGTAGGTCCTCCACTCACAAGAATATTACACTTGCCTTTCCTTCACCACTTTCGGTCAATAGGTCTTGACAGTCCACCTCCTCCTTTCCTTCTTCTTATAGTCAGTTCAACATATGCTGTGACATTGTTAGCTATGTGACACTTACCAAACTCTGTCACTTATTGACTAGGAGAATATTAATGCGCTGATCGAATGGGCCAAAGGAAATATAAATGTGTTTTGGTCACTCACTGCATGCATTCTTTGCATTGTGCTCTTAGCGCCGGCTTTATCCACGTTTGTTTCTGCATTACACACTGTTGAGCTACTCAGATATCTAAATTAGAATAAGCCGATTATCAAAACAAATTACTTACTATTACTATTATTATTTACTTAGTTACTTAATGGTTCTTTGGTTGCATTGGCAACTGACCTTCATGCCTCTTTCCCTAGAACCAATTATGTATTTCCCTTTCCAGCCACCATATGGTACCTCTTGATTGTACCTTTCCATGAAAGGGCATGTCTTCTGTTTTCTCTTTTCTCTCTCTGGATCTTTTGTTATTATCTATTTAATGTGTCTAGTTGTTTCTGCATGTGCAACTTCTTCCCTTTATTTTTACTTTCTTTACCTTGTCACCTGAATTGCATTTTCTGCTAATTTCTGTGCAGGTTTTCTGTGGGAATTTTAGTTTACTCCAACATCCCAAAAATGTATTAGTCCAGTACCGGTCCAGTATACAGTAGGGTTGTGAGTGAGTGTGCCTTGTGAAGCTGATGTCCTGTCCAGAGTTCTTTCTGTCTGCCAAATGTAAGGGTAGGACAATTTCAAAGATAAACATCTTTCAATATTTACTGAAGAATTAACTTGTTTTCTGTAATATAGTTTATAATTTGCACATTTAGCTTCTATAAGATAAATATATGAATCATACTATCCCTGTATTTCTTTGTATTTAGTGGTTAAATATGTTTTTGACTGGCACCCCTCTTGTTCCTGCCTTACGACCAATCCTTGCTGGGATGGGCTTCAACTTCCCTGGGACCCCAGCCTGGATAAGCACGTTAAGAAAATGATGGATAGCTGGCTGGATATGTGTTTGTTGTTTCCATTTCATATGTATTTTATGTTTCTGCACATAACTCAAATATCTTACACTCTAGAGCAATAATGATCTATACAGTAGATGGCGCCTGCTCTCCATGACTGATTTTTTTTATTTATTGAAATAAAATCAGGGCCACCAAAAGATAACTAGTATTTATTGGCTTCTGTGTTTAATTTTTTTTTTTTTTTGGTTGAATGTTGCGTTTTATTGCAGGTGGTTATAATGACTCTTAAACCGTGCCTTTAAGAGAGGAAAATTGAAGAAGATTCAAGCTGATTTGGTTTTAATCAACTCAGCATCTAGCTGTATTCAAATTCAGGAAAACCTCATTTCCTCTCTTAAACTTTCATTCATCCCTTATCCAATTCGCTGAGCCACCTCTGAATTTGCCACTAGGACACTCAGTGGGGTGTCCTATATAAGAAAGGTATTCATCCTGTATAAAGACTAAGTTCAAGCACTAATCATACTTTAACATGTTCTTCCCTTTTCATTGCCATAATCCAATTGTATTTAATCTATCTTTGGAAAATCTGTGACTTTGCATGCCAGAGAATATTCATATTTCTTCTTTAGGTACAGTGTAAATGTGCTGTTGGGAGGGGGGAACAAAGTCGTTAGTCAGAAAATATGTCTTACACACCAAACATACATATTCTTGTAATGCTGTACTTTCTAATTTAGGCTGATGTGAGTTGATGCTTCCTAACACATCAAATGAACATTTTAAAACAAGTTGGGTGCTAGGAAATACAAAAAGGAAGATAATATTTCACCCTAGTAATAGTAATATAATACTATTTTTCTCATTGATGTATCCTCATTTTTTTTTATTTCAGGCGTTTTTTTTTGCTTGAGTTTTACACATTTGTTATAGCATTAAAACGAAAGGGGTCATTTTTGTTATGAACAACTATGTCATTCTGTACTCACTTCTAGAATAAATTACCATAAAGTTGGGGATATTTTTAGAATAATCACTTACTGCTGATAAAGTCAAGCAGCTGTATTTTACTTTCAATTCAGGTGAACTAGAAGTGCTTTGCCACCGTCAATGGTCACTATGCCTCTGATCATTCTATATTGAATTCATATGGTACATGGAAGACTGATCAGAAGGACAAAGTATAAATGGGGCTTATGAGTAGTTAGACAGGAAACAGATTGCACTGTGGTTTCTTATTTAACTGTGTTATTGATCAACTATTTACATGTTGGTTAAACAAAAGTAAGAAAGCTTAAACTTAGGAAAATAAGCATTATTTAGTGAAACTGAAGGTTATAAAAACCAAGGTAGCCTTTAATAGTACCTTTATGTAGCCTGTAACTTTTCTACTGTAATCATTGGTCTCTTTTAAACTGTAATTTTTATAGTTAGTATATCTGAATTTTAGGAAAGTAATTTAATTTATACTCTGAGGCTAATGATGTGTGTTACTTTTGTTTGTGTCCACAGGTTCTGTGGGAAATGCTGACTCGTGAGATTCCTTTCAAAGGTTTGGAAGGGCTACAAGTTGCTTGGCTAGTTGTAGAGAAAAATGAGGTACAGTATCTTCCTTTTGGTCACTCTTGTATTTTCCGAGTTACAGTAGGTGAAGTGGATTAGACATGTTTGAAGAAAGTAAATTAAAAATACAGATTCACAAAAATGATGTACTTCTTTTTTGAGTCCTACTAATGGCTGCTGACATTTTTAGTGGTCTATCTACCCACACATTACTCTCTACCACTGGTTCTATTGAACATCACTAAGCAAAAGGTGCATGCATATAGTAACTAATTTGTCTTTCCTTCAACAACAATCTTAGTGCCTTTTTTTAGTTATTCCTTCTGTAAAAGTTCCTAGAAATGTCTGTAGAGAAAATAAGATAAAAAGGTATCTGAATGGTAATTTCTTACCAAATACAAATGTGGCCTCTTGATAAAGGTTCTTAAAGACAGAGATAAAGAGAGAAACCTGCACTGGCCTTTATACATCCCCAAAATCCCCAAAGCACCTTAACCGGCAAGAATGTTTAGGCAGGGGCCATCAGTCTTTGTATGTGGAAGTAGATACATACAAATCTCCTGAGCAAGAGAAAATATATGAAAGACATCTGGTAGTGCCGGTGTGTCACTGTTTCCCATTACAATGAGTAACTTATGGCATACATACCAGGCCTTGTAATGGTAGGCCGGGGCTCATAAGTAAAATAACATCAGGAACCAGCACAATTTACTGTGACCTGACCACCCTGAGACTTAATAGACCCATACTGTTTTCTGAAAGTGGATCCTTTACTTGGCCTGGAAGTCAAGAGCAAGTGGGATTCAAAGACTGTTCACTGTCAGAAAGAATAGGGTGGTGAATGCTTACTGACTACAATGAAGATAGGGCAGAATTTTTAGACAGGCAGAAATAGAAAAAGAGAGGGGTGGCTTTTATTGCATCTTGTGAGGTAAGAAAATGGAAAAATCATCTCACCTGGCAAAAGCTTGTGTAACAAAGCCAAGTAGTTTCTTTGATATTTTGGTGCACACATTCTAGTGAAATAAATTATCATTTTGACCTTATCATTGTCATTGAGTCTGGGTTGTACAGACTCTTAGGTGGCGATCAGGTATCTCAATAAAAATAGTCCTGTAAAGGTCTTCTGTATGGTGTTTACTATGAGAAGGCACTATTTAAAATAAAGTGTCAAGGTTTCATTCCCACCTCTGGCTCACAGCCTGACCCTTGGTTAGCGGCACTTTTCCACCTGTAGAAACAGACAAAGAGTTGCATTTTGCACTTGGAACTTGCAATTCACTTTGGATCAAAAATTAGCTAAAGCTAATGTAGGTTCTCTATAATGACCACTGTATATCAAGTCTTATTGCTGAAACTCAGTGGAAGCTAAAATTGTCCATTGATGTTAGACTGAATGGCTAGCTCTCATCTAAATCTTCAATTTAAGGGAAATCTGCCATTCTTGACATAGGCCTGCTTTTCTGATGTTTGTTAAGAATATTCTAAGCCTCTTGGTATGTTCAGCACAGTATAGTCAGAGTCCTCTTTTAATCACCTTTGTCACTAACAATTGAAAAGCTGAAAATGTTTCCATTAATGAAGTAATTCTTCGCCTGCATGGCAGGCATACAGCACTTACTATCTCATTAGTCGTATGTATAGTAATGGGTACCATGGTATTCATGACAGCTGGTAAAAAAATTGTAGTTGCATCATCTATATCAAGCAGGCAGTTGCCCAAGTATTCTCATGATGGTAAGCATTTACCCAAATAGGCAAATTCAAGTCTAAATTATTATTTCATAGGTGTCTGAGAAGGTAAACAAGATATAAAATTACAGTGTCAAGTTGTGACTGCTGCATACACTGTGTTGCCACTTCTTGTGTATTTATTGTTTGTGTTATAAGAGTGCATGACGACCAGCAACATTTATCTTAATCCTTTATATTGAATTCATAGATAGAAATCAGATGGCAGTTTTGTATGCCATTTATACAACTACAGCTGTTTACAAATACTTATTTAAAATTGCTGGGCAGGTGAAATGACATTTTCAGGATCACACAAGCCCAGAGTGCTTTATGAGTACAATGCTATAGTACAGTTGTTTACTTTTCGTTGAAACCTGCAGCACTCACAATTTGATTGACTCACACAGGATCACAGAGGGAATTTTAGACAGGGGTAAACAGCATTTTAGTTTAAAATGTCATTGTATAACTACTAGGCCACACTGCTTGACCAGGATTTCTGTTTTGAAAAGCTGTGCTACATTTGCATTCCCCTAATATTGAATTAACATGTTAACAAAAAGAATAGATGAGTGTGTTTTTTTTTTATAAACGTCTACGTGGAAAATAGTAAATGGTGGTTTCAGTCTGGTTTTCTAATTTCCAAAAAGGTGTTCTCTCATGCATGCAGTGGATCAAGCAGTTTTAGGAAATTGTGGCATTAGTGCGGTTTTCAGATTTCTAAAGAGCTTTCCCTTAAACATGCATTGAATGAAGCAATTTAAGGGAATTGGTCAGCACTTTGGTCCAATTTAGGTTCTGAGAATGTGAAACATTGTACCTATTGCTATATCTTAAGTGAATTTCTTTAAATACATGAATACACTTTATTAAACTAGATAAGTTAGTTGTCTAAACAAATAAGAATAACTGTCCTCTGCTCATTTTTAGTTTGTGACCGAGTCCTCTGTGTAGGGTTTAAGATGTTAGAAGTTATGAATAAAGTGAGTTCCGTGGTGCCTAAAACATGTCAAGATGAGTCTCCAATTGCTTGTTGTGCTCTCAAAACTGCTTTTTAATTTTAGAAATAACTTAGAGCAAATGGAAAAGGAAACTTAAATTGTCTGTTTGGGAGATGCACCAGAAATAAGTAAAAAGTTGTTTTGATTCATTTTTGCTAGGACAGCCATGAAGTGTAACACAAATCTCAGAGGAGTCTGAAAGAGAAAATCATCTATCCAAAGAAAGTGGTCTTCTTGTTTAAAAACTGCTAAAGTCAGTTAATAAGATTATACAGCATCTTTTAAAGGTTTCAGTTTATCACAGGTGTAAATTTCTTGTTGAGATTTATTACGGTGCTTTCTCTGCCATTATCTTACGTGGTTTCCAGCTGCTTCTATCTCAGAAGGGAGTACAACTTGTGAGAGAGCATTAGCTGATCTCACCTTGCAAGACGTACAGTAATAGCGATGGATAAGAAGTCTATATAGTCCACTCTTGAAGTGTTTGATTTGGCATAGTAATTACTTTTTTCCTCACAAGCATAAACTATTTTCCTTTACTAAGCTGTTTAAAAAAATCCCTTTATTTTCCAAATTTGGTTTAATGATTAGAGGGCTGCCAGATATGTGTCTATCCTTGCAGCCCTGGAGACAACGTTGATTCTAGTCATGAATGGTGTGATAGTCTGCAGCAGGGTAGTTAAATGCACATTAAAACAAATTCATAAAAGGACAATTTAGAGTTTGTATTAATCTAGGTTACCTGAACATGTTTGGAATATAGGAGGAATTCCACATGGACACAGAAAAGACGTGCATTTTCCTCATGACGGTGGGGATAAAAATATTGGAATACTAAGTCGGAGATCAACTCAGCTAGACATATCCTAGTGACTTCAATGTGCCAACTAATGACCCATACCAAAAATAAAGATAGCAGCAGCGTGTTCTTATACAAGCTGTCAACATATTTATAAATAAATGTGTCACTGCAGAGTTCTCGGCGCATTGACGTCAACTGCCTGAGAGTCATGTCACCTGTTGTACTGCACCTCTGAGAAGAACACAGTCTCCAGTAGTTGCATAGGATTCAGTTTCAGTGCATTAATTAGTTCTTTATGAATTTCCAAACTATTATCATTATGAAAGATAGTTAATGATAAATGTAAGTGAATATATTAAAGTGGATGTAATGTGGATGCTTTTTGTTTTTCAGAGGTTGACCATTCCTAGCAGTTGCCCACCAAGTTTTGCTGAATTAATGAGACAATGCTGGGAAACAGATGCAAAGGTGCGTGTGTTTTTTGTTAAGTAAAACCACAATCCAGCTGTCGTTACTTTGATATGAGATTACTACATTTTATGCAGTTTAGTGTCCCCTAATACATTCTGTTCCATAATTCCAGAACAGAATGCTCTTGGGAGGAAGCATGTTTCATCATCTCTTGTTTCTAAATCTAAATCAGTATAATGGAATGATGTTTTTACATTTGCTACCATATAATACACAGATGTGCTTATTTTCCAAAATATGCAGTAAAAGCTACAAATAAGCTTACAATAAATAAAGAGCTTGTGCCATCTTTGATTCTGTCTTACTGCTACAATTTGCACTCGTGTGCTGTGCAGCAAAGCACTGATTTGATCAAGACAATTAAACCTGATTTAAGCCCATCTAAAATATTATCCTCCTATATAAAAGCGGTCGGGTGTCCTTCCGTCCCGTGAGTGCTACGCCGGCGCTGAGTTTCAAACACGCCCCGTCCATTTTGCAATGCACGATGGGATTTGTAGTTTCGTTTTTCCAGGTAAAAGATGATTTTCTACTCCAGACTGCGCGATATCTTCTTCTTTCTTACTATATAAAAGCGGTCAGGATTGTCCTTCCGTCCTGTGAGTGGAAAGCGTAGCGGTATTCCACTTATCACAGACTTACTACTTGCAGCTTGCGGTACGAGCGACATGATGTGAGCAGAGTTCTGGTGCTCCCATCGTTCCCTTGCTTTTGTGTGCGATGCGCTGGAAAAATAGACAAAATTATGTCTCTGGAAATAATTAATGTTGATGGAGTACAAATGCCTAAATAACAGGGGGGTTCAAAAGGGTGACCTCAATATAGAAAAAAAATGTAAATTTCATCACAAAAATAACAGAAACTACGAGTATTAAAGTAATACCGCTCAAATGCAATATAACCAAATTAATGAGTTTGTATAAAATATCAAATTGATCTACATATTGAATTGCCTTAAGAAGTGGTCAACTTAAAAGTCGGGTCAGCCTAGTCAGATAGTTAAAAGTGGTGAAAAGACTAAAATAAAGGGAAGTACAAGGAAAGTATCTTATAGGGAGAATTAAACATAGTGTCTGACTACTGTGGCTGAACCAATTTATTTTAGTACAGGCTCATGGAATGCTGCTGCTTGTCTTAGCAGCATGAGGCAAAAAACAGGAATAATCTCTGGTTAAGGTCCATCACTCACACATTTTCACTGTTTCAAGCAGGGTCACTTTAGAGTTGGCATTCAGTCTAAGCTGCAAGTCTTTGGGATATGAGATGAAAATCAAGTAGCTGGATGAAACTAACATGCAACTCCATAAAAACAGATCCCTTGCTCTGACTTCAGAATTCTGGGGTTTTGGGCAGACAAGTTAAAGAACTCTATCACCATGCTTCATCCAGTGAATTCAATTTATTTATTCTCTAGTGTTCTTCCATTTATTTAACTGAGTCATTATGCACCACACTTGAGCACACATTAATACACAATCTGCACATGCCACACTGTTCAGGCTGATGTCCCCCACACTCAGTCATCATTGTTTCTCTGCTTCAGACATCAAGCAAAATGACCCCTTTTATTGGCTAACTAAAAAGATTACAATATGCAAGCTTTCGCGGCCACTCTGGCCCCTTCTTCAGGCAAGATGTAATCACCGCATTCATAATGGCTAGCATGGTACAACACTCTAGTTCTGCTTCAGACCTAAACATAACTAAAGCCACTGTCGAAGCCCTATTCAAACATTTTGCTTTTTTAATTGGAACTGTGTTGTATAGTGCTTCAGATCACCAGTTTCAAGACAATGTGTTTGAATCCCCTTGCAGATAGTGTCTGTATTGATTTTCCACATTCTTCTTGTATCTGTGTTTTCTTTTTTATGGTTACTCAGGTTTTTCTTCTTCAACCTAAAGTTGTATTTTTTACATTAATTGGTTGCTGTAAATGGTGTTTGTGAGGGGGTGGGCTCTGTGATGGACTTTCCACTAGTTGATGGTTAGCTCCTGTCTTCTTTCTTTTATTGGTGGGTTAGACATCAGCTCCCCTGCATGAAATTTGTGAGTTTTAGAAAACTGAGGGAAACTGAATAGTCTGGACTTCCAAGTTTTACATCTGCAAACTTTGACAAAAAGATGTTGGTATTAGGATACCATTATGATGTCTCTTTCAGCAGTAAAAGTGTGTGCAAAGTCTACAGTTTCTTCTGTCTCTTTTTAAGATGACTTATATTTTTTTGTTTTGTTTATAGAAAAGACCAGTGTTTAAGCAAATAATGTTGACCCTGGAATTGATGTCCAAGGACAGTCAGCTGCCTGATCAGTGCAACTCCTTCCTGCACAATAAAGCAGAGTGGAGGTAATGGTTAATTCAACAAGCCAATTACTTTATATCTGGAAAGCTCAACTGTTATTAGTGAAAAATGTTGTATCAAATGACTTTGTTTGTGTTATTGAGTTGCCCTTTGCTAGCTTCAATATGCACAGCAGCATTCATTCATCTATCATTTCTTAAAGAGAAGTTGCCTAACAATGACTGAAAACTTGCAGTTCCTCAGTAGATGTCCCCACTATACCCAAAGGAAAAGAGGAATCAAGAACAGCACTATTATAGCCTCAATAATCTTGGCCTAGCTTTGTTCATTCTGTACGTCCTCTCTGTCTTCACCATTTTTACCTTTTGACATTTGGGTACATAATATTTCCTCTGTTGGAGTCTAGGGATTCTAGGGATTCAATTCACTGTCATGACAAGCCTTTTCAGGCTTGCCCATTCTGATCTTCCAGAATCTCCTCCCAGTGTCTCTCCCTTTGTGACTACATATATAAAAAATATTTGTGTAATTGAGGGAGCACTTTCAGATACTGATGGTATGATGGAATTGCAGGTTGCGTTTCCACTTACTAGTTTCTAGTTTCATTTAAGAGTCTGCATATCTTCTTTCTTTCTTCCAAAGATTCTGCATATTCCCACAAAAAAACTGCCAGGTAGATTGTCACCCATTTAGTGTGTAGGTGTGGTAGTGTGCTTCTCGAACCACTAATGGATTAGTGGGCTGGGTTTTCTGTATTTAATTTTGAACTATAATTTTAACTATTTGTGGGCTGGATTAATACTTTTATATTAATGTTCAATCAAGAAATCAAATAGTTGATTTTTTTTTTATATAGCACTGTCACAAGTTGCTTTACAGTGTTTTCAAGAATACAATACAATAAGAGTATTATTATTAACCATAAACATGCACATAGCACTACTGACGGGCAACAAGAAGCCATTTGAAGTATACTTGGCAAATTTTGATCAGCAAGTGTTAACTATAAGGAGTTATACAACTCCAGGGCTACAATTATATGAAATGAAAAAATCAGGATACATAACAATAATGATATACAAAATGCTGTACTGTATAATGAGGAGCTATACAGATCAATCACATCTATAGGACAAAACTACAAAACACAGTATAAATTAACAGAACCCATTAAACAGAAACATATTCAGTACAGTTTAAGGCTTGCAGTCCACATAAATATTGAACAGTGAAGTATTGTAACAGTACAATAACAGGGACCCAGGAACTCAAATCAGAGATAGCCAGTGAGTTCAGCCTGAAAATGAATTCAGATGGAACCTGAGAAATAGATCTAGGAACAGAGTTCTTGCATGGTGAAGCCACAAAGCTGAATGCAAACAGTAAGGAGGCCAGTGTCAAAAGATCTGCCTGTTAACTTTAGAAAATGCATTCTAGAGTGTTGAAACAAAATTTCGTCTTAGTCAGTAATGAGTTTTAATGGCAGTCTGATATTTCTTAGGGACCTAGTGTAAACAAGTAATGGTGGCAGCAGTAGTAGTATTGTCACACGTACAGATTAAATTGAAATTCTTGTTTTTCTGAACCTACATGCAATGCACCCCCACTTTCACAATAACAAGAAGTGGCACAACATTTTTCTTGGTCAAGATAGATGGACTATAGCAATTTGTTGCAGATGATAACATGACATTTTTACCACTGCAAGGATATGGGATTCAAAGGTCATGCTACTGTTAAACATGTGTCAGTTTTCAGAAGATATCGGCAGAGTTCAATGAAAGGTACTTAATTTCTGTGGTTGCTGAGTTTAAGGAAGTGAGTAGGCATTCAGGCACTGAGTGTCATTGTGGATAGTGGTGAACT
This sequence comes from Polypterus senegalus, assembly GCF_016835505.1. Lineage (NCBI taxonomy): Eukaryota > Metazoa > Chordata > Cladistia > Polypteriformes > Polypteridae > Polypterus > Polypterus senegalus. The sequence continues at coordinate 178,776,581 of NC_053159.1, forward strand.
ATACCATGTCAGATATGCAAGTTGAAGACATCTTCAAGTGGGGCTGGGTGTTGTCATTTTATGAGTAGATAAATATGGTCAGTAAATCAATTCACCCAGATGTTACACAAAGGTTATAGACTTATTAAAATACTATTTAAAAAATTTAGAAAACTATTGGGCTGGTCACTTTAAATATTAAAACATTACACATTAAGTTCTGATATGTACATCATTTTTGTTTTTTTTGGGGCACTGGACATGGAATTATCATTTAAATATTTAAAGTAACTAAAAATAGTTTAGTCATGTTATGATCACAAATAAACATTTTTCTCCTACTGCTCATACTCAGCCATTCCACTAGAACATAGGTTGATGCCTACTGTTGTTATTCAATCCATTATTTTGTGATCAGGTTAGTGGGTATGACACTAAAGTAGCTGCAGCATTTCACCATTCAGTGTTTGTGCTGATATTCACTCATATCATTATGTACTAATAAGGTCAATTAACAATTAAGGGAACAAACTTCATATAAAAAAATAAAATCATTTGATTACTCTATGTGGTTTTTGACTCTCTATAACTTATTCTTCACTTTGAAAATGATCACATTTACAAGTTTGTGTAAACCGGGACAGACATACGTTTCTTCCATGAGAAATAGAAAATGACACCTTAATTATTATCATTAAAGAAAATGGTGTACCAGTACTGAACAAAGCCATAAACTTTTATCAGTTACTCTTAGGTTCTACATAGACATAACAGAAGTATACAAATCAAACAAGGACAAAATGTATATTTAAAAGCCTGGCATGGAAATTATAATATTAAAATAAACTTATTGTTAACTTTCCTGTATGCTAATTTCACGGTGGCTTTGTGTGCTGCTTCAAATGGCAGGCTAGGATTAAGAATAATATTCTGCTACCTACAGCACCTCCCTAATTATAGGCTCTGCCAAGAGCTGAAATATAGCTGATTTCCTTCAGTTATTTTAGAGCGTGAGGTGCACCGTACAATGACACTATGGCCAGGGTGGTAGGCCTCACTAGTCATAATTCTTTCCATATGCATATAAAGTTTGGGGACTTAATTTTGATACTTTTAACATGACTCTATCTAGAATGGTTTACATAACTGACGAAAGCCGCACACGTTATTTATTTTTTCTTAAGAAACTTTAAAGGCATCACACAAAAAGAGAATACACTGATAATTTAATTTTTTTCAATAATTATTGTTTGTATCAAACATTTTAACCATTTTCTTTACATTGAATAAGAGTGCATGTTAACCATATCACAGGGTATCTCTCTGACAGTTTTGTTGTTACCTGAGGCATTGCACTTTAAGCCATCATCATGCATGTCAAATACAATAAATTTAGTCCATACCCCTGCATGTTCTCTAAATGGAAAAAAAAGGAAAAAGTGAACTACAGCACCATGTTCATTACAGAAAGAAACATTTTTAAGCAAATCTTACTTGCTTGTTGTGCAAGTTATTATTCTGCAGCTAGTTGTTCACTTTGTATATTTATTATTTTCTTTTACATCATGTGGGCTCACGCATGGTACACTAAGGACTTCTATGCAAATGTAAATCTAAAAATAATATCTCTACTTCATGCATGAGAAATGCTAACAAATATTTTTTTCAGATATACTTTTTTTACTTTATCTTTCTTCTGTCACAGTGATCCCCAACAATGTTCAGCATCTGGCTGTAACCTCAAAGTCTTTATTTTGGCAATTTATATCTCATTCAGGATATGAAGGACATGAAAGCATCAGTTAAAAGTTTTCGTATGCCATCTTAAAATTGCTGCCACTAGTCATCATTGGGGATATCTGTCCAGATAATAAGTTCATTATGAGAAATGCTGACACACATACCCATTCCCCTAAACATAAATAATCAATATAGAGTTGACATTATTTCTAACACAAGGTTTATGTCCTTGGTGTTTAGGAGAAACAGAAATATCCAACAAAAGTCATGTGGGAATAGGATATCTAAATTTCTATGACTAGGCTGAGAATTGAATGTGGGCCCCTAGAGCAGTAAGGCCACAGCACTAACCACTGTACCAGTGTAACATTTCTTTGTGTTGGGAATTTAACTGTTAGATAAATTAAATATTTCATGTTGACCATGAAGTGGTTGCTTTTGCATAGGTACAGCTGTTATTCCCAGTGGAATCAGTGAAGAAATTGCAGGATAATGAAGAAGGCTGTGTATTTCTGTTAATTGCTGTGCTTTAGATATGTAAAACTATTCAGAAGAAAAGTTTCAATCTGCTTCAGTGTGACAGATTGACAAGAAGAAAAAATGCAGTACACCTTTTCATCCCGGTCTTTACATTCTGGTCCTAAATTGTTGTTCAGTAATTTCTACAGTAATTTCTGCCATCTTCCTCACTTTGCATTCCTTTTTTCAGCCTCAGCTGTCACAGAGAATGCAGAGAGGTGAAACCTGAGTGTTAAGACTAGAGGGAGGAGATTAAGAAATTCTGTAGCAATGTTTCCATTAAAGGGAAACCAATCAAATGAATTACAAAGCGCAAATGGAAAAACTGACAATAGGAGGCTTAAAAAAAATGTCATCTGACTGTTTTGTACATAGCCCTGCCAATTTTCAGGTTTGAGGACCTTTCTGCCAACACTGCACACCACCACCCGCTGGTGAAATATGAACATTGCATCTTTTTATACAAGGGCTGTAGATTACTGTTACAATTATTATTATTTGGTGTTAGTTTTTTCATTGCTTTTATCCAAGGTAACTTTACAAAATCAATATGTATTTAATACACTTGAATGATTAGAAAGAACAAAGTAAATAGAGATCAAAAATTAAAAACAGCACAAGATGCTTAGTTTTAGATCTTGTTCCAAAGCCTGGTTAAGACTAGCAGTCTACTAAAATCACAAAGGTGAGCACAAGGGTCGAAAGTCTAAGCAGTCCCAAGAATTATAGGCAATATAATAAACATTTGCAACAATTTTCTGTTTCACTCACACTGAATTATTTGTCTTAGTTATTAATATTTTATGTACTCAACCGCCTCAGTGTCTAGTAATCTAAAATGTTTACATTTTGCTTTGTTGATATGATCAAAGGAGAAAAAAATGATTTTTGCGAAAATTTGATGATAACCCCAAAATGTCTTTTCATTCTTTTCAGGTGTGAAATTGAAGCAACTCTAGAGAGGTTAAAAAAGTTGGAACGTGACCTAAGCACCAAAGAGCAAGAACTCAAGGAGAGAGAGCAACGCTTGAAGATGTGGGAGCGCAAGTTGGTAGAGCAGTCCAACACACCGGTTAGTGCTGTCATGTGAAATAAGAACTTCTTTCTTATATGTACTGCAGATTTAACTGCTTTAATCATTGCTCTTTCATTATGCTGTATGGTATTTCTGGATATCATTGATCAAAGATGCAAAGTGGCACACTTTCTTCTTAAGCTTCTGGGTACGTTCCATTCAAAAGATGTGGCATGTTTCTTTTAATTTTTTTTTAAAAGACAAGCACTATCAATTTGTGGAGGCCTTACTGATAAGTAAACTTGTATCCATCATCCTACATACTCACAGTAGTAAAATATGGTGAAATAGAATATTTAACAAATGACATTTAATGAAAATCTGTTTCATCATCAAAATATGGTTTAGTGTAATGTGAAATTTACATTCAGCAAGCCATGTTTTTTTGTTTTAAAGCCAAGCAGGCTGTAACCTCCAGAGGTGCCACTGTGCCCCAAATTGCAGTCACAATAAATCCCAAAAACAAAAAAATACACTAAGCACAATTCTCCTTCCTCCTCCAAGAACATAGCCCACTGCCTCTTGACTCATCCATGTGAGCCAGAGGACTCTGAGAATGCCTCCAGTGCTATGCTGTGTCTTCCAGGAAGCACTTCCGGGGCATAAAGAAAGTAGGAAGTTCCCCACCGACATTGCCCTGTATCGGCACATAGAGACCCCCGTAGGGCTGTATTTCCAAACTCAATCTCCAAAGCAACCCTACGGTTGACCCTACGGTTGTCCCAACTGGGTTGCCGTATGAGGACCGCAGCCATCTGGCGTATGGAGGATTACATTGCTCCATTCTTTCAGCTTCTGCTGGTCCATTTTTTAAATTGTACCGACCAGGTACAAAAAATATTTTTCTGTCCTGTCTGGCCGCTTTGTCTATGTCATCGAATTGTCGACCCAGCCAGGTAATTAAACATCTGATCTGGCTGGGATGCGCATTCTCCTTTTATAAGATATTGGTCACATAATTATTTTTCTTGTAATTTTTATGAAGAATGAAAAACTTAAAAAAATTTCAATCACATTTACTAATGTATAGTCATGTAAAAAAGTAAGTACATCCCATGAAATGTTTTTTCTTTATTAACATATGTGGACATATTAGGGGGCGGCACGGTGGCGCAATGGTAGCGCTGCTGCCTCGCAGTTAGGATACCCGGGTTCGCTTCAGCATGGAGTTTGCATGTTCTCCTCGTGTCTGCATGGGTTTCCTCCAGGTACTCCGGTTTCCTCCCACAGTCCAAAGACATGCAGGTTAGGTGCATTGGCAATCCTAAATTGTCCCTAGTGTGTGTGTGTGCAATCTGTGGTGGGCTGGCGCCCTGCCCATGGTTTGTTTTCTCCCTTGTGCCCTGTGTTGGCTGGGATTGGCTCCAGCAGACCCCCGTGACCCTGTAGTTAGGATATAGCATATATGTCTATTGTTGAAGGTGATATAATATAGCAAACATTGTTCCATATTTATATTTTTAATTCTGTTGTATAATTTAAATAGACATAAAAGAAAATTTTGTATTTTTAACTACTTCAAGATGCTAAAATTAGAATCAAATTTATCAGATCAGGTGCAAATGATTACAACATCATTAAAGACGATCTTGTGTGAGGAACCTGTCTTATTTAGACCATAGACATTTAGTTTGGTTTGCTCTTTGTTTTTAAAGTGTGATATCATCATGTCTAGATCAGAAGACCTCTCTAAAGATCAGGAAGAAGTTTAAAGATGCCGGGGAGACTAGGAAGGGATTTATAAACGTGTTTTAACAGCTGGAAATCAACCATTCCACTGTCCGGAAGATCATCTACAAATAGAGATTTCAAACAGCTGAAAACATGTTCAGTCTAGACAGACCCAACAAGTTTAGCCTGAGAGCAGAATTTCAAGATGCTGAAAGGAATCTCTAAGAACCCCAAAATTTCTTCACATTACCTCCAAGTAGCCTTTCCCATTGTTGATGTCAAAGTGAATGAGCTTACTGTGAGAAAAAGGTAATTAGATCAACATGAGAGATGTGCCCAAAGGACACATTTGCTGTCCAGAGAGAATATCATTTCAAGACTTAACATTGTTCCTGGACACCTAGGCAAGACCAGGACTTCTGGAACAATAGCACAAATGAGGCAAAGGTAGAGTTATTTAGCCACAGGACCAGAAGACTTGTTTGACGAAATACAAAGACAGCATTTGACCTGATACCAACTATTAAGCATGGTGGTGGAAATGGTATGGTTTGGGGTTGCTTTGCTGCATCAGGGCCTGGGTAGTTCACCATCATAAAATCCACTATGAATTTTTCATTGTGCCAGACGGTGCTTTAGGATAATGTGTTAGAAGATTAAAGCTAAACCAAAAGTGGACCTTGCAGCATGACAATGACAATCAACATACCAGTAAGTCCTCCACGGAATGCCTGAAAAGAAAGAAATGGATTGTTCTGGAATGGCCAAATCAAATTTGGAATCTGAATCCCATCAAGATGCTGTGAAGAGATTTGAAACGGGCTATGCATAGAAGATACCCCTCAGACATCACACTGCTCAAAAAATTCTGCATTGAGAAGTGGGAATAACTTTCTCCCAGGTGATGTCGGAGACTGCTAGGCAGTTATAGGAAAGGTCTACTAGAAGAGGCAATGCCAGCTGGTAGAGCCAAGGGTGTACTTACTTTTTTCCACAGATGGAAATGGCTTATTTTTTTTTTTTTTTAATTATTGTAGTTAATTACTTTGCCAATAACATCACTCTTATCTAAGAATACTTTTTAAATGGAAGATCAAATCTTGTTATATCTACACATACAATGTATTCAGAAAGTATTCAGACCCATTCACATTTTGCATACTTTATTGTGCTGTAGATTTGATTTAAAATATATAAATCGATACTTTTGCACATCTTGATAAAGTGAAAACTTGTTTTTAGAAAGGTTGGCAGATTCATTAAAATCAAAAACTGAAATCTCTCATTCAAAGAAGTATTCAGCACTTTGCTGTAGCACTCCAAACTCTGGCCAGGTATACCTTGTTTGCTTTAATTCTCCTTGAGGTGTGTCTAGAACTTGATTGGAGTCCACCTGTGGCAATCTGATTTATCTGAACATTTTTTAAAAGGGCACCTTAAAAAGGTGCAACAGTTCACACTGCATATCAGGTGAAAAACCAATTGATGACGTCCAAGGAAATCTTTGTAGACCTCCACATTCAAATTATGTGAGACGTAGATAAGAGCAAGAAAGTAAAATTATTTCTAAAGCTTTGAGTATTCCCAAGAACACAGTGGCCTTAAGAACTATAAAATGGTAGAAGTTTGGAATCACCAAGAGTCTTCCTGGAGTTGGGCATCTGGACAAGAAGGGCCTTAGACAGATAGTTGACCAAAACCTCAATGGTTACTCTAACAGAGATTCTGCAATCATGTGCTCAGATGGGAGAACCTATTAGAAGGATCGTCATCTTAGCAGCACTCCATCAATTAGATGTTTATGATAGAGAGGCTAGGCAGAAACCACTTAAGTTAAGTAAATGGCTTGTAACAGGTTACAGTACTCTCTGAGAGAATGAGGAAAACATGTTCTGCTTTGATTATACAAAAAAAATGAACTCTTTAGGCAGGACTTCCAAGTGCTAAGCCTGGTGAAGACCAGGCACTGCTCATCACTTGTCTAATACCATCCCTACGGTGAAGCATGGTGGTGGCAGCATCATACAATGGGAGTGCTTCTTAGTAGCAGGGAAAGTGGGACTGGTCAGAACCAAGGGAAGGATGAATGTAGCAAAATACAGGGAGGTGTTTGATGAAAACCTGCTCCGGAGTGCATGCAGCCTTAGACTGGGGAGACCTTTCAGCATGACGATGACTAAAAGCATTTAGCCAAAACAGAGCTAGAGTGGCTTTAAAACAAGTCTTTGACTGTCCCTGTGTGGCTCAGCCAAAGCCCAAACTTAAACCCCATAAAAACTTTGTGTAGAGACCGGAGGATGGCACTTTACAGATGACTCTCTTCCATTCCAACAGAGATTGAGAGAATCTGCCAGGATGAATGGGATAAACTACCCACATCCACATATGAAAACCTTTTAAAGACTTACCCAAGAAGACATGAAGCTGTCATTCCTGCCAAAGGGCCTTCTACAATGTGCTGAATTAAGGGTCTGAATGTTTCTCTGAATGAGAAATTTCTGTTTTTTATGTTGAATGAATTTGCAAACCTTTCTGAAAACTTGTTTTCACTTTGCCATTATGAGTTATTAAGTTTAGATTGATAGTCAAAAAATGGTAATTTTATCCATTTAAAATTTTATTTACAACACAAAGTGTACAGAAACTGAAGGATTTTGAATACTGAATCCACTGTATGTTAAAAAGAAACATTTTTATGGGGTGTACTTGCTTTATCATATAAGTATCTTCTTGTTTTGGCTGCTCCCATTTGGGGCTGCCACAGCGGATCATCTTCCATATCTTTCTGTCCTCTGCATCTTGTTCTGTTACACACATCACCTGCAAGTCCTCTCTCACCACATCCATAAACCTTCAAATTGACTTTCCTTAACATTTTGAAAAAATCACTGTTGATCCATTTTAACAAAAAGGTGGCGATGAAATAATACTGAATGATGTGGACCCTAATAATCTAAAGGTATTAAGTTTTTCTACAGTTGACTCTTCAGTATCATTAGTAGTATCAGTACATAAATTCAGTTTGTTTGGGTTGAAGACTCTGAGGGACAGATTGTTGTATTTGTACCATGAAGTTTATCCTCCTGTCCGTATTATGGACCCACTAATGTTACTTTATGTTATGCAAAACTAGAAATTTCAATAAACAGAATACAGTAATGGGCTGGCTTTCTTCATACATGGCTCTTGGTTGGTTGTCTGTTTACACCATACCCCAGAGTCTGAGATGCAACAGTCAGGAAATGCTAGATTCAGTTGCAAAGTCTGATGCTTAGTTCCAGTGCCATGAGTTTTGCTATAGGCTTCAAAGGGATAACAGCACAGAGTATTGGACTAAAGTCAATAAGTAGCATTCCCACTTAAATTTTCCTTTTGTATAGGTGGGTTGTTATCAGGTGGGCGACACTGAGTAAATAGTGCAGATTCATTTCCATGGTAGGCAAATTCATGCAAGTTCAATGTATGTGATATGCTTGACTTGATATGAACCATAGTCAATCTCTTAAAGCACTTAGTAATGATTGGAGTAAGTGAAACACTCAATGGCACATGACTGTAGATTTCTTAGGTTATATTATTTTATAAAAACTGTTTAATATTAATCAAGGAACATTACATTAACACTAAAATTGCTACAATTTGAATGCTTTGTGCAATGCTGGGTACAGATCAGGTCAGGTTGGGGAGCATGCACTGGTACAGCGTGTTGCCACACCCATCACACGACGAAAGAGCTCGAGATCCTTGGCAACACTCCAGGCAGACATGCGGTCCAGTCCTACCCTCCGGAAATAACCATCTATCTGCCACAGCCAGGTGTTACATGTGCATCCCCTTGGACTGGTTCATCTACTTGGGTGCTCAACCATGAGTATCCTGCAAGCCAGATCCCTCTCGGGGAATCATGCCACATGGCCAAATTGCCGCAGCTGACACTCCCTCACAATGCAGGTAATGTGCCTCATTTGGGGTTCCATGAGCAACCGCTCATTTGACAGAAAGTCAAACCATCAGTACACAAGGAGTCTCCAATAAGACACATTACCAAAGGAGTCCAGTCTTCGTCTCAGGTCACTGGATAGTGTCCATGTCTCACAACCATATAGCAAGACAGGAAGCTCCAAGACTCTAAAGATTTGGACCTTTGACCTTTTGCATAGATATCGGGAGCACCACGCACTCATTTCCAGCGACTTCATGACCCCCCCATGCTCTTTCAATCCATCTACTGACTTCATAGGAAGAGTCACCAGAAACATGAATGTTACTGCCGAGGCAAATAAACCTCTTGATAGGTTGTCACTCTCTCCACAGACTACACTATTAATGGCTGTGTTTAAGAGGTGATTAAAAGCCCAGTCACTCAGACTCATCGCTCAGTCACTCGAGAGCCCCAATCAGAGCCTCCATTGAATCTGCAAAGATCACAGCATCATCAACAAAGTCAAGATCAGTGAATTTCTCTTCACCAGCAGATGCTCACTGGACCCCATGACCCTGCCCAAAACCAGTCCATGCAAGCATTGAACAGATTAGGAGCAAGAACACACCCCTGATGAAGCCCAGAATCAATTGGGAAAAACACAGAGGTTCTGCCTCCACTCTGCATAGCAGTCATAGTACCAGTGTGCAGAACAGCTGTGATATCCCACAACTTTGAGGGGATCCCCTGAAGCCTCAGGATGTCCCACAGGGCAGCTCGATCAACAGATTCAAACGCTTTACAAAAATCCACAAAGGCTGCAACCCCAGGATGGGGTTGATGGTAGACTTCTTAGGCATAAAACTAGACTACTCTGATAGATAAGCGAGTGATGACAGATCCGTTTGAGGATGACCCTAGCAAGGACGTTACCCGGCACAGAGAGTAGTGTTATCCCCCTGTAGTTGCCTTATTCCAGGTGATCACCCTTCCTTTTTCAGATAGGGATGACAAGTCCTGTTTTACATTCAGTTGGGATGATGCCCGACTCCAAAACGAAAGCAAAGATTGGTTGCAATGCCAGGAGGACAGCCTTACCACCAGCCTGGAGAAGTTCACCCCGGATCACACACATCCCTGCAGCCTTCTCTACCCTCAGCTGGTTCACCACCTGTGCAATCTCAGTGATATTGGGTGGTTCACAGCTAATTGGAGGATCATCCTCCTCCTGATGAGTACCACAGTACAAAAATATCTAGCATCACAAGAAAGAATACCTGGGAAGGCTAAGAGAACTCAGAGAACATAAGGACCTACTCCAGGTTTTTCTCAAAGGTATTGATAAAACTGATCCAAATGCCAAATAGTGTCAGTTTAATAGAGAATCGGTTTTTAGTGACTGCTTCTGTCTTGGAGACATTTATTTGATTGCTTAATTTATTACATAATATAGGTTATATGTAATTACTATCTTAACCTATTCTAGCATAACTAAAGAATACTGCCCATGCTAAAATGAATGCAATCCAATGTGTAAAACACACTCACATGCAATGCAATGCAATTTAATTTAATCAATTAAGTGATTCATTTATTTTTAATATGGCAGACAATTGAGCACATTGCACTTCTTTCCCCTACCATGCGTTAATCTGGCCAAAACTAAGTGAAATCAAGTGACCAATCATCATTAAGAGGTGGGGCAAGGGGAATCAACAATCAAGGTAAAGTGTGGAATTAAATCCAGTGAACTAGAAGCAGACACTAAGTGAAATATAATGAGTATGCTTTAATTTTAAATAAGGCACGTGCAATGAGGGATCAATCATGCTGTATATGAATTATAATATCATATGTCTGTTACTGCATTTAAAATTGGTATGAATATTGTATGTTATATTGAAGAGCAATGATTCATTTTATTTTAAGATATATAGATAGAACTTTATTTCTCGCCAAGGGGAAATTTGCCATGCAAAATATTTTGAAAATGCTGCCATAATTAGTGTGTTTTAAAATGATTGAATTTAATTTTGACATTGAATTTAATTTTAGTGTTCCATAAATACATGACATATATAAAAAGTAAATAAATTTCTAAGGGTACTGAAGCTGCGTATCTCCCACTAAAAGTAAGGATGCACTGCCTAATCTATGACTTGTAAGTCATTTTGTAAGCTAAGATGTAGCCATCTCCTCATACAAACCTGAAACTTCTTTAAAGAAATAAAATATTGGCTAATTTGTACAACTTCTCAACTTCAACTCCAGCAGGAGATTTATGCAGATGTAAAGGGACCCCTCCGACCTCCATACAGTTACTTATAAGCAGGAAAATGTATTTGATTTACAGTAAATTGGTGATATTGTAATGCCAAAAGAATACTGGTTTTGTGCTTTCACTGAAGCACTTTTCAATGTAAATATGGAAATCTGCAATTATTAGTATAAATATGGTACCTAGATGGCCTTCTTTCAAAAAGTGTTTCAAGTGGGCACTATCACTTGGGTGGGTGTAGCAATTCTCCATTGTAACTGTGTGTGGGTACAGTACCAAGAGATGAATGCAGATATAATAAAAAAAAACCATCTGTTAAATAAAGATTGGGGACATAGAAGCATTTTGCCTTAAAGGAGTATAGCAGGGACATCAAAGATTAATGAAAGACAGCTGTCTGATTAGCTCACAAAAATGCTGTCTCTTCCACAGAGATTTGATTTTTTCCCCAAGTATTTTTTCAGAATATTCTTATTATATCAGAATGATAATACTAGTACGTTATGCCATTCTTCTTTTTGGTGCAGAATCATTGTAATGCATTTTGTGATTGTATGTTCTTTAACATGCCATGTTTACTAAAAGTGTCACATTATTCCTTTTTGGCTTTTTCTGCATTTGGTTTTCTGCTGTCAGCATGAATGTTACATCTCTGAAAATCTAACCTTCTTTCAGTTCATTACTAGCATGGATGTTTTTGAAAAACACATTATTCATGTTGGATTCATTGCAACCAGCACTGCTTGAGTTTTTTTTTTTTCCTGTCATATTTTTTTCTCCCACCCCTAATGCTTTCTACATTTGGCACTTATCCTAGCTAACTTATTTTCAATTATTTAATTGCTGACTTATTTAGCAATTATGCCACATTTGCATTTCATTTATTTCACGTGCACTGCATGTGATCGCTCAACTTGCATTTTACCTCTTCTGTAATTTTGTTTGCTGCAGTGACAGTTTTGGTTGGAAAGTGCTCAGTAAATAAAGTGGGAGGATTGCCCGACTGATAGCAAATAGCAAAATTAAAACTGTCAGTTAAAGGCAAAGACTTTAAAATTGGACAAATGTCAGTCACTCCTTCATATCCTGAATTTGAAGCACTTGGCAAGACCTGTTTAATTGAGAAGCAACTCTTGCCCTCCCCGAATATAAATTTTAAAAACATTTCTTATGAATACTGTAAAAATGAGAATATCTAAATTAAATATGGTTAACATATTTGAATAGTTACCTCCTTGAATATCTTGTTATTTAATATACAGAGTACTGGAATATTCTAGTGCTGATTTACATAGTAGATTCTAAAACATTTAACAACAATCTTTTTTCTAATAAAATAAAACAGTTATTTAGCAAATGGATTGAATGAAATGTAAGCACACGCTCTAAAAGACTAAATGAATAAATTAAGCTGGCTTTAAACTTAATGAATGCATTGTTTTGTCACAAAATAGTTGTAAGGATTATTAGATGGTAAAGTGGAAATCCTGAAAAACTCCTGCCAAAATTTAAGATGACACTAACTAGCCAGTAAACTCATTAAAAAAAAGAAAAATGATTTATTAACTTATATTAAACACCAAAAAATACAATATTAAATTAAAAATAAAAAAAGATTCTAGAAAAAGGAACTAAAAATAAACAATAAGGAAAAAAATAGAAAAAACATTAATACATTCTTAATTAATTGATAAACTAGATCTTAGGTCCAGAAAACAAATTTTAAGTTTAAATTCTAAAACAAGTCCAAAAACCCTAAAATAATCCATCCATAATTTTTTAACAACATCTAAATCCTTAATCCATTAACTGGAAACTAACCATTAAATAGAATGAAACTATGAATATCATCAGAACAATGAATTAAACCATAAACAATAAAATTATCAGATACAATGCTTAATTATAAAGGAATCCTTACCGATGAACCTGATGACAATTGCAGAGGTGTTTTTTTTTAGAAAGAGGAGGTCATGGCAAAGGAGAGGTCAGTGCCAGAGCACTGACAAAAGGCAGAGATCAGACTTCAATTTAATTGGAAACCCTACAGGTGACTGCAGTATAATTAAATATGACCCAAAGAAGCAATTATCACTTGAAGGCCATCCCAAAAAGGTGATGGCCTAAATTGATTAAACATGTCATAACTAAGAAAGAGAACAAAGCAAATAAAGAAAATGGTGAAGACCAAGTGAAAACTTGATAGTACTACAATTATTTTTGTCATGTTTCTATATTTTTCTCTCATTATATTTGTGTGTCACTCCCACCATCTATCTATCCAACTAATGTTCGCTGTATATACAGAATAACACAATATACACAATAACAACACCCCTTTCTGAGGCCTGCCAGTATGAGGGTTGAGCCCCAGCTGTCAGTTGCTATGGATTGCCTATTTTCAAAGTAGTACTAAACATTGCCCTATCTATAACTTCCTTTTTAAAAACTTGAAATTTGGCCTCTTCATTTAGACAGTTGTTCCAAAAGTAGAATCCCCTAGTAGTGTCCCCTGCTTTTATTGCACCAAACACATTCCCACCTTCTTACCCCTTAATTGCCCTTAAAGACAAAGATCTCTGAGGTAACCTGCAACACAGGTACGTCTTGCCATGTCTCATAATCTCACCCTTAAACAGAGAATGTGGCGTCAGGGTTTCTAAGTTGCAGCCATTTGCTGCCACTTGTCTGACAGGATGTCCTGTATATTTTAGCCAAATTCACTCTCTCTTTCTTAACAATATATGGTAGACAGAAGGAGAGATAAATAGACATGAAAGAAAGTATATTAAAAATATGGCATGTGAGCAGACAGCAAGAGAGTTAGATAAGAAGTAATAATTGAAATATATGGAAGATGTAGATAGGAATAACTAAAGATAGATTAAATATGTTTGGCTGAGGTCATTACATTTAACAAAGGTTCCATTAAAATTCACTAAATTATTATATTACATTAAAATTATTGAGATTATGAGAATTTTGCTCATTAATCCCCAAAATCCCAAACATTTTCTCACAACTATAGATACAGTAGATCAGAAATACGGGAAGGGTAATTAAAGATAAATAGACTTGATCAGAAATGGATGAGTTTATTCCTAATAATTATCCAAATATTCCAGTCTTTTTATACATTTTTATGAAAACTGAGGTAAAACTCAGTGAATGATTTTGTCACTTTATGTGAATTTGTCAGTATTGGTCAGATTAAATGAATTTATTTATAGTTTATTTGGGGCGGCACGGTGCCGCAGTGGTAGCGCTGCTGCCTTGCAGTTAGGAGACCCCGGTTCGCTTCCCGGGTCCTCCCTGGAGTTTGCATGTTTTCCCCGTGTCTGCGTGGGTTTGCTCCGGTTTCCTCCCACAGTCCAAAGATGTGCAGGTTAGGTGGATTGGCGATTCTAAATTGGGCTTGGTGTTTGTGTGTGTCCTGCGGTGGGTTGGCACCCTGCCCGGGATTGGATTCCTGTGTTGGCTGGGATTGGCTCCAGCAGACCCCCGTGACCCTGTGTTTGGATTCAGCGGGTTGGAAAATGGATGGGTGGATAGTTTATTTGCCTTTTCTTTATTTTTTGTCAAGATTCTCATGGGAAAACCAAAGCAACATTTAACAAGTGGTACAAATATTTGTGTATAATCAATTAACAGAAATAAAAGTGTTTGCCTCCTTCTGTTCCTCTGGTCTATTTTTTCTGCATAGTTTTTGTTTTTTATTTACTTCCTAAATTTTGTTTCTAATTTACTTCCTAAATTTCTCCTTTTAAAACTTTTTCTTTGTTGTGAGAATCTTAAAAAGAAAAAGATACACTATTATCCTGTAATAAATAAAACTTACTTTGATTTTTATATTCTAACATTCAATTCCCTTTTCTTTCTCTTGAATTTCATTGTCTTCTCAGCTTTTCTTACCTGTTGCTGCAAAGATCTGTGAAGAGTCTTTCTATGAGTCTAGAACAGAGGAGTCTAACAGTGCAGAGATGTCTTGTCAGATCACAGCAGCCAGTAATGGGGAGGTAGATGGTGTGAACCTGCAGGCTATGATGAAAGGTTTTGGTAATATCTTCTCTATGGACTTAACAGGACCTGTCATGCATTCTGGAATTCAGATAAACATGCAGGCTAAACAGAACTCTTCAAAATCTACTGTCGTCAGGGAAGGCAAGAAAATCAATGCAGCCTTGAACCGGGGCTTCTTTGACTGGTCTGAAGACAGCGACTGATAGCAATGTAGTCATTTGGACATGCATTTCTGGTTTAATTTGATCAAATGTGGACCTCTAAAACCTTCTAACCAGATTTGCTTGCTCTTATTTTCAAAGAAAGAAAAAATGGATCTATTGAAACTGAAGACTGTGTAGCACTCATTTATATATTAGTCTTTTTTTTCCTCCAAAAGTATACCATCCACATTAACTGCTCTGAACATGGCAGATATAAGAAGGAGAGTTGGAAATGCTCACTCTAAAGATCTGCTGTGCAGAATGTCTTATAGACCATTGTGAGCTTCTGCTGTTGTCCTTGCACTGTTACATTCTTTACACCTTACTAAGCCAGGACACCCATTTTTCTTAGACCTTCATTAGAAATATTATGAGCTTAAAACATTACACACATGTACTTTTCTCCATGAGTTTTACTTTAAATGATATGACCATGTGAATATCAAGTCCTAATTCAGACCGACACTGAGTAACATGTTACCCTATCCTGTTTGCTTGCAATTCATATACATGTGTTGCATTACCCTTTAACCATTCCTATTTCTGCTGTTGACTAATGATAAGGTTTGAATTATAAATAAATTGATTGATGAGCTCTGCTTCAAACTATTAATACTAAATTGAATAATGTAATGTATGTGGTGTCTTTAGGAAATGTGTTCTCTTTCTGCTTTCAAGAAAGTACTTAGGGTCTTCCAAATGGCAATGCATATAAGTGAGGCTCTGCTTTTTGCTGCTAGATGTTGAAGCGGGACTGACACATTCCCCTTCACCCCGATCATGTATACATAAATCTTATGAAAAGACTAGTGTCAATAAATCAGTTATGGACATTAATGTTAAACTCATCATTACTTTCTGCAGTCAGACATTTCAGCACTGCCAGGTACCACCAAGTATTCAAGTTTGATTACCTTTTTCCAGAAAGTCTATCTTTTTTCCCCTTAAAAATTACCCTTTATAATCCCCAAACCAATAACTAATAGATAGGGTTGCAAATGCTCTGCATTTTTCTCAGTGATATAGCATGACTTCTTCCATTGTGTTGCATTCTCAATGTTATCTAGGTGTTCTTCAGCTATTCTTTATTTCACCAAACATTCTTGGACAGTGTTTGAAAAACTCTGCTAACATAAAATTGTTGTCTAATTTAAAGTACAAGTAAAAATGTACAAATGCAGTTTTGAATAGACACTGACAGACTGTCCATTTTCTCAAAACCTTCACAACTTTGTTTCGACTTCTAGGTTGAAGTTAACCATTAATTGATTTTAATGTTTGCTTTTAAGCAAATATTGTTTCATTACTGCATGAACATTACTTTTTAGAATATGAATTTCTTTTGCAAATCTTAATTACCAAATGAAAATGGAATGTTTGCTTGTATTGATGATGTGCACTTTTATTTTTTTTATTTCTAAATAAATTGTTTTTAATTTATCCTCTTTTGTCAAGGAGTAGTTTATTGCCTATATGACAAATAAAGAAACTGATAATTAAATATTTTTTATTTTAAACATAATGTCTACATTGTTATTTTCAAGTTATGAATTGCAAAATTAACTGTTTAATCTTCTGCTCAACTTTCTGACTGAGCATAAGTAGTACACATCTTGACACAGTGCAGTGGTTCTCAATCTGTGGGGCGGGCCCCCCTAGGGGGCGAAGATATGAAAAAAAGAAATCAAGAATCGAAAATATGAAAAATACATCTATGGAAACCAAAACAAATTAACTTAAACTACGTTCTGATACTAGAAAAATAAATATAGAGTTAGATAAATGTCGATAAAAGTTAAGTAGGTATAATAAAATATGCATCTATGATATATCATTAATTAAAAAAGAACAAATTGGTATTAGTGGGCTCCTTTCAAAAAAACGTTAGGGGGGCGCGATTAAAACTTTTATGAAAACTCAGGTCGCAAATACTTAAATGTTGAGAAACGCTGACATAGTGCTTGCAGAATCAGCAATGCACTCTTTTGCTATTATTCAGAGGCAGTTATCCTCTCACCATCGGCCTTAGCCTCTCAGGACAGAAATTGTGGGGCTGCAGATCATGACAAGCTGGACAGTAAAAAGGCATGGAAAGGAGTTAAAAAACAGGACGAAAGGTCATACATTGGTCATATGCAAATACCTGGGTTAAAGGTACCCAAGGTTATTAGGGAAAGACATACTGTATCCAAAAGTGAGAAAGAGAGAAAACTGTTAAAGATGATGTTATCTAAAATCATTATGCAAGGTTAACCAGGAATCCCATGGCTGTAACAATAAAGCCAGAAGCCAAAAGCTCTATCCAGGCTTCATGTTTTTTTTTTGTTCCTTAGACCAAGTGACTTTAGAGTAAAATTTACTAATAGAAGCCAATTGTACAGAAAAAGAGAAATAAAGACATTTTAATCGTTTCAGTTGACTGAATACATATTGGTAGGGAAGTTGTGTGACCTTGTGAATTAGAGGCTTTAATTTTCAGTGTGTGACCCACATTACCTAAATAGCCAGTGATCTTAAAAAATGTATATTAAAAATATATATATATTATATTTATTATATTGTATATACTCTGTTCATATTGGTACTTTTATATGTCTATAATCACAGTCTTTAAAAGCCTTTTTAAAGAATTTAATGTAGATAGTAGAAAAGTGCAAGCAACCTTGTCCGTGGCATGTATCTTGGTAAAATATATATACTGTACTTTATATACTAGAAAAATAATAGCTGTACAAGTAAATATCTATTAAGAGATGGAGAATTTTTTTCTTCATTTACTCTAATTTGCTTTTAATAACTTTAGTAAATTTGAATTTTTATTTCTTTCTGTTTTCATTATCTCAAATTTGTAGTTAGCATATAGTTGTATAAAATTTGTACATGTTTTTAATTTTCAGTATTTTAAGGTTGAGCATGCAGATGTTATGCCAGCTCAGCATATTTGTGGCACTCTTTATACAGCTATTATAAATTGCTAATCAGTCCAGATGTTCTTTTAAAAATCTATTATTTTAGTTCTCCATCTTTTATTAAACCTGCCTATTGTGTGAATCAGGGCCTGTCTCTGCTCATGGCAGAGAACAGCCCTCACATTCACATACATTCATACCCTAATGCAAAATTGCCAGTTTACCTAAAATACATGTCTTTGGAATGTGAGAAGAAAACTGAAGTACCCTGAGAAAACCACATATAGCCAAAGCGGAGATGGTGCAGACTCCACACAGACAGTGAGCTAACCAGGTATCAGACTCAGGATTAACTCTTTCAGGGCTGATGTCGACTTTTGTCAAAATTCAGGGGTAGAAGACAGTAATCAGCTGTAAACTGTGACAAAACTCGCCCTTACATTTTAGTTTGACTCTCTTTGCTAGAAGGAAAATTACATAGCCTTGTTGATTTAACCTCGATTCCCTATGCGTGCATGAGTAGCGAAGAGCAAACAACCTCTAAAATGGTATCGACATCTGGTGAGAGACCAAAGCGAATGTGCAAAGCAATATACTCCATGGACGTTTTATGTAATTTCGTTGAATAGGACTTATTGGACTCCGAGTTTGATGCAAGTGATCTGGAGATGGATATTGAAAACGAAAGTGATGTATCAGCATCATCTGATTTGTCCCCAGCTGATCGTAGCTGATGGGAGGACCACCACTTACAATGACAAGAGGTACAAACCATGTTGCGTCACACTGTGACCGCCATCGCCGCCCACCTGCTGTGAGAAGACAGCCAGGCAGCTGGCTCACCGTGTATTCCTGCTGACCATTGAGGCACCCTCATGCAGCCACTGCTGCCAGAGATGCTGAACATGCGCCAACAGCAACCACAGCACATAGCAACAGACGTTTTCAGATGATTTATGTGAGAAACAATTGGTTTGTGTGCTTTTCAGAAAACTTTTTTTGGGAAAAATATTCAGCCCTCAAAGAGTTAAGGAACTATAAAGCAGCAACACTAACCACTGTATCTTTATGCCGTTTCAATTTAAAAAATCAAACATTACTTTCTTTATTGCCTCACAAAACCTGTAACATTAGATTGTGCTTTACAGAGCATAACTCAAAGCAAAAAGATGCAGTAACTGGTGCAGAGGTTTTAAGGATTATGACTTTATGCTTTTAATAATAACACACCTTTGAATTCTACAAAATGCAGAAAATAAATGACAGCTATGAGTCTAGTTTTAGTGAAATCTAAACGGGCAGTTGCCTGCATACTAGGTTGGTGCCAATCTAAATATTTTTTAAAAATTGAATAAAATAAAATACAAATGCCACTTTTCCTACATGCATCAAGTTTTTCAAACAACAGGGTCAGCCTTGTTGTCTGAAATGATAGTATAGCACTGGGATTTGGTGTTGTCTGCTACCTGGCAATCACATTCTGTTTCTTTTTTCTTTTCTTTTTTTTGTGAAGACAAAAGTTATTATATTACCAGTAAATGCTGTATCAAGAGACCTGTTGGGGAAAAAGGAATGAGAACAGTGGCCACTGATTGTACTGCATATAACATGATGTGTAATCCTAATATTTATTAGTTAATTAAGCTTTATTTCTGTTTGGTTGCAGAAGCACAAATTCATATGGCAGAACTCAGTTTGTGACAAAACAGTACATTTGCATTATTTGTAACTGCCTTTGATTGTATTGTTATTCTGTTTGAATTTTTAGCATGACCATTTAAAAAGTAAAAGTTATTGCTCTGGAGTGACAATATATTGACAAATATTGTAATTTCATGTAGTTGTAGGAGGGTAAGACATGGACCGAAGTAAGTGAAACAAAAGCAATAACTCTCCTTATGTAAGCTAGGTAGCGATTTTAACCCAGCCATAAGCATGTCTGCAGAGAATTCAGAAAACAACTGCAAAAGCTGAACAGAGCTGCATAAGTGCTTTAATTAAATTTAATTGGTAAACACTTTTGTCACTAACTTGGAATGCAAGTTAAACATGAGACACAATTCCCTGATATTGGAGGACTCACTCATAGTTCCTTATCAATATAATAAGTTATATTTGGTATCTGGCACACTGTATTAATCCCAAGGGGAAATTGTCCTTTTGCATGACCTTTGGATAAGCACATCTTGTGATATTTACAGGTTAAGAGTAAATGTTTCCACTAAATATCTTGCCCTCTTCTGACCAACAGTGGAACTGCAAAATGCCTATGTTCAAATGTTGCTGATTCTCCAATTAGTATTTTAATTCGAAC
Organism: Polypterus senegalus; assembly: GCF_016835505.1. Classification (NCBI taxonomy): domain Eukaryota; kingdom Metazoa; phylum Chordata; class Cladistia; order Polypteriformes; family Polypteridae; genus Polypterus; species Polypterus senegalus. The sequence continues at coordinate 178,797,211 of NC_053159.1, forward strand.
TGCAAAATATTTTATAAAGCATTCATATAATAGACAGCCTAGCTTATGTTTAATTTTCCTGCCAGATTTCTTCTGCTTCCACAAAAATATGGCTGAAAGATTTTGGAAAAGATTAAAAAAAATATAAAAGACAAATATTGTAACGTTCAGCATGAAAGTGCCAAGAGGCATGATGAATTTGTACGTCCAAAAGGTGGAACTACAAATGGAAGCATGCAGAATTACAGTATGAGGCATGCAGGGTTGACATTCTTTAAAGTAAGAATTAGGAAGCAAGTATGAAATCACAAGAATAAGCAGAAAGAGTCCTAATACACAAAGTTTTCTTGGGAGCTCATTTTAGCTTCTGCTCCTCTGAAGAAGGTTGCTAAAAAGAATTTAAAAAAAAAATCCATTCCATTTATGTCCATGTTACCTCACAATTTTGATGCAACATGTCCTTCAATATCATGTATTAGCAGTGAGAGTCAGCAGTGTAAACAACATGGCTGCAATCAAACACATACAAACACCAGTGCCCCAAGATGGCACAGAGGGGACACCATCACAATATCAATTAAACATTCCATTTATCTCAAAAAGCAACTGCTTACGCTTGAAATAAACAGAACTGAATTTCAGTCAAACTCACAACCAATGCTAATCATGTGGTAGAGAACAGCACATTCTGTACATGGCTCCCATTAATGAGGCAACTTGCTTAATTTATTTAATATAGATGAAAATATTTATATATTTGATATTATCAACAAGATTCCATAATAAAGTAGGCTTTTCACACTTAGGTAAAGTGTAGATAAGTTTTTTTTTTATTTATTTATATAAATATACTTAGATTCCAGAAATTGAATAATAAAGGGAGAATGTATAGTGTGAATTGACAGTTCCAGCTTGTCAACTTGTAACATTGTGCCAGGGGCTAGCAGGTATGAACATAGTGTATTTAATTTATAGCAGACTCTTACTCATTGATTGATTCAAGCCTGTATTATGGTGTTTTCTTTGCTATTATATATTTTGTACTATTTTTACATTTTGAGTACCTAGTACTTTGAGTTTCCCCTTTTGAACCGTTTACTTAGACTTCAATTTATTTTTCTGCAGTGCAAGCCATGGACATTGTACTGTACATATGTATGCACCACATTGATATGCAGTGCTTCTTCTGTGAGCTGCCCTAACCTTGGGGCATCTGACTGCCTCTGTCTGCCTACCTCAGAGACCTGGTCAGTCACACAGCCTTAGCAATCACTTAAAAAAATAAAGTGATTATGTATTTTTTCTGTGATACTGTTTTGTCTTGTTAGAGTAATATATTACTCTACTTTCCCTTTTGTATTATTAATGTGTAGCCTTTGTCAGAATGCCTCAAATCTCACAGACTTACCACTGTTTATAAGGTATTATAGTATATAACTTTTCCCCATCTTCCCTTCTACTTCTATAACCTCAGGCAATTAGGTGTAGTAAAAGACAAGCAGGAGTTTAGTTACACTTTAAACAATATATTATTGATAATATTCATAAATAATAATAAAAAGGAAAGTACATTTGAATATTGGCAACCATACAACCTGATTAAATGCTGATGTGTAGTTTCAGGCAGCACAAAGACTTGTTAGTTACTCAAAATCTCTAGTTAAGGCATCATTTGTGGTCAGCTTTCTTCAGAACAGGCTGCATGTCTGTCTCAGTATGGCTGCCGAGCTGTGCTCTTTCTTGTGTTGTCCTTTTCAGTTGATGCATCAGTTTTGTAAGAGAGAGATAGTGAAGGAGTGAGCAAATTTATAGATTCTCTGTCCAACCCCTAGAGCCAATAGGGCGTCAAAGTACTTAAAGGTTTCTGATACAAGCCAGTTCCAATCAGCCAAACTTCAGACCAATGGGGGGATAGAACATCTTCACATCCGCCATCCCCCAAAACCATATGTTAAGGTAACGCTTGGCAGTTAGGCAGCCTGGCTTTCCTATAGGGGTTGACTGAGAAACTTCAGAGAAACATTAGGCAAACTTGTTTAACGCACTTCCCCCCAACTCTGTCGTAAGAAAGAGGTGTGTGTGTGTGTGGAGTGAGGGGGGTGGGGGTGTAAACATGCATGCTTCTCACTAATGTAACACTAATATTATATTGCTTTGCCTAAGTTACAGATAAAGACATACAAAATATTTATCAACTTATATGCAAAATCTCACATCACAACAGATACTTTGAAGCATTCCGCATCAGCAGCGATGGCCAGCTGCTTTTGAACTAATTGTTTAAGAATATTTGACACACAAAGCTTTTAAAGGTCACCAGTGAGGTTAGGTTTTGCTTCTTTTACCTCACATTAAAGATCCAAGTTGGTACTGAAAGACTAGTAAACATAAAATATATTCAACACTCCATGTAATAACTCTCATTCCGAAAACATATGTTTACAGCTGTATGTGCAAAGCACAAGTAGAAATTCCATTATTCTTGTGACAATAAAGTATCTAAACACATATACTAAAGATAATTTAGAACTCAAAATAATATGCATTGAAATACAAAAACAATACATGTATGTAGCTTTTCAATTAAATTATATTCTTAAAGCTTTGAATGTAAAATGAATACTTTACCCAAAAACAATACTTTATATTATTTATTTGTTACTACATGTATTGTGTAGTGATGGCTGGGGAGGGGAATAATGTCATGTTTTCCTGCAGAATAGAGATTTAAAACGTGTCTGGTATAATATTAGAATATGGTCATTAACAATCACAAACAATGTCAAAAGATCCATGAAAAGTCTTATGTTACTCATGCCTCTTAATCCACTTGATGTCATCCAGTCATATGCTTAGGGACAAGCTCAGAACTTGTTTTTATTATTTATTTGTTGACACTGGCCACAGCCATTTAAATTGATATAAAGTACTGTATGGTAGCCATAGGTTGAACGTTTCAGTTGAAAAGCAGAATTTGGCGAGTGCTTAACCAACCCTGTCCAAAATTTCAGCGGCTTATTTCAAAAGTGATGTATTTCATAGAACACCGCTTGCTAGAGACATTTGGTCAGACAGATAAACACAGTGGAAGGTCATGATAAGGGTTTCGGAAGCAGCTTTCAAAGGTCACAAACTGCCTACATGTGAGCATCAATGCAAAATGTTTCAAAGGTCACTTTATGCAGTTGATTTTTCAAATTGACATTTAATATTTAAATAGGCTACACTTGATCCGTTTGGTAATAATCTGATCATTTAAAAATCATCCCTGAAAAAAGTGGGAAGGACTTACAATAACGATTGCCACAATTATTGAACTGCAATATGGACAACCACACCAGATGCCCTGATAAGAGTATACTGATAAAATTTAGTGAACCCATACATTTCTTTAATAATGAGGAAACATCTCCAATATGTAATTCTTACATTATAAGACACAGGGCTATATTTATAATATGGGGATACTTATTGGTGATAAAGTTGTTGCTCACTGTGATTTCAGAAAAAGTCCTGTTCTGTTAACCAGGTCCTCCTTTCCTAGCTATGCTTAAGTTTGTTTTTTGTGACTTTTTCCTGTATTGAATGGTCACAAAATGTATCATGTTATTTTTGAAATTACATAATGTTTGCTTTTTAAAATGCTATGTTAGGGTATACTTTGTTACCTTAATTCAAAATTATGTTTTTTCTTTGCTTTGTAAAAGCTACAAATATGTGCTGTATGTGTCAGTATGCAATACAAAGGGTAAATAAAGTCTGATAATAATAATAATAATAATTATATAAAGCACGTTCATAGTGAGTGGAGAGCCTCTTCAACCACAACCAACATGTAGCATCCATCTGGATGATGCGATGGCAGCCAATTTTTGTGCCAGTACACTCATCAACAACAACAACAACAACAACATTTATTTATATAGCACATTTTCATACAAACAGTAGCTCAAAGTGCTTTACATATTAAAGAATAGAAAAATGAAAGACACAATTATAAAACAAAATAAATCAACATTAACATCGATTTAAGAGTAAGGTTCAATGGCCAGGGGGGACAGAAAAAACTAAAAAACTCCAGATGGCTGGAGAAAAAATAAAATCTGTAGGGATCTGTCTCATCACACATTAGCTGTTAGGTGATGAAGTGGTGAGAGAGATAGACAGCCAGTTAGTGGCAAGGAATGATTAGGGGGCCATAATAACCAGGCCATGGTGGGTAGCTAGAACACCAGGATAGACCCTACTCTTTTAAAGAATGCCCAGGGACCACAGAGACCTCAGTTTTACGTCTCATCCAAAGGACAGCACCATTTTTACAGCAGTGTCCCCATTTATGATGCCATTATAAAAGGTACAAACAATCCTGATTGAGGTGAAAATTTTTAGTACACACAGAGCTAAAGGGTCTGACACAAACAGCATTTAAAGAAGCTAAAGTGAATTACACATTGGCATTACTGTATACTGCACTCCTGACATTTGTCCTCTCTGACTTGAGTGAGCTGTTATGTGACCAGATTCAATGCTGCAGTTAGTTTTTAGTTTCCAGAATATGTCGTTAATGGTGGTTTGTGAATCAACTGAAAATAAATGAAATTAGAAAGACCCAAACAGCTGAAACAGAGTGAAAGTCATTTCCATTGTTAAACATCCATCCATTGTAGGACATTGTCATAACATTTTATTTTAAATGCCAGTAATTAAGCAGTCTTGCATCAGACACAGTATTTCATCACTGTGATTTTACTTTCAAAATAACTGAATGACTGAATAAAAAGGCTATAGTTGTTCTATTCCTTAACCACTCATAACATTGTTTTTAAGTGTTTTACACTGCACATTATTAATTTGATATTACAATGGTCTAGGAGTCATAGTTCATAGTTTGTGCCAGCTTCTATTGAGATTGAGTTCAAATGATGAGTCTCATCAGGCTTTTAATAAGAGAAGACACCTTGGTTTCTGCACACTTTAGTTTTATAAGACAGTTGCCATTTTGAGCTTAGAGCTATCCCAGCTCAGAAACACTAATTTCAGATAATACTTTGCATATTTCCTGCAAAAAAGCTATAAAAGCCTTGGCACATTAGGGCTCGTACCACCTTTAATTTTACATAAGTGTTTTTTTCTACAGGGTGAGTCAAAATTATGTTAATATTTGAATAGCAGAAACAATATATTCACAAAACATACTTCATATGTGCAAGATGATTTACAGGAATGTCTCAACCTGTTCGCCCTCATGTTTAACACCATGTACCATATGTGGCACATACATTGTCCACAAAAGTATATACATAGCGGTACCATTAGTGTTAACATAATTTTGACTCACCCTGTATTTAGCACCCTTCATTTTCTTTGATTTCTGTTAACTTTTAAAATATGGGAGTGGTGCTGGAAACTTTACAGAGCTGTAGAAACTGAAGATTTTTATTCTTTTAGTTTGTGTATTCGATCTCTACCTTTGTCATGTTTAAGCTTTCTAGCATGTTGGGAAATGCTTTTTTAACAATACACACAAGCAAAATTATGTTACTTATGTATAAGTAACATAAGATACCTTAACAAAAGCAGCTGCATTGCCTTTTGCCTTCATGTCACCTTTTCCATAATTCTCCAAACTTTCTTTGTATTTCACTGTTGTTTGGCTGCAGGTTAAGTAAAAAAGAAACAATTAAAAGGATTCTAAATCTCAAAACGCAAACCAGACAAATAAGCATGTTCTATTAACAGTAGTAATTGCTTATTAAGAATATGGCTAGAATGAAAACATGTACACCCTGTGACTCTCTGAAATCTGAGTTTGACACTCCAGGTGTAAAGTGTGTGTTATGAAGCAATATATTCAATGCCATCTTCGTTGTGATGGGCACTAGAGTTAAAATAAATTTCATTGAGCTTTAAAATGTGAATTTATGTTTAGACACATCAAGATTCTCTTTGTTTGAATTTAAAACATTTTTTCATTGTTTACTATTTAGCTTCTTCCATCATATGACATTTATACGTGGACAGAAGAACATGTGGTAAGTCTATACATTAGTTATTTATTTGTTTATTTATTTATAATCATCTCTTTTAATATAATTGATAAATCATTTTAAAGATTATTATATTTCCATATTTTCTTTGCAATTGTAGCCACATTCAAGTTCTGTTTGATGGTTGCTGCCCACGGTTTGGTCACCACCTGACCATGTTGCCTGATTACTCAATTTGGCCAGACTGACAACTTTAGGATGTGCCTCACCACAATTTGATTGCAGAGATCTACAAATAGTTTCTCGGACTTCATAACTTGTTTTGTGTTCCCACATGTAGAATGAATTGTGGGATCATACTGTGCGTACATGCACAGGTGTATGACTTTCTAAGCAAAGTCAATCAATTCATCTTGCCAAAGGTGAAGTCCATTCAAGTTCTACACGCATCTCAAGGAGAATTAAAGCAAGCATGAAGCATCTGAGCACAATATAAAGTACAACAGCAATTGGTCTGTATACTTTTAGAAATGAGAGATCTCAGTTTTTGATTTTTAATAAATTTGCAAATCTTTCTGAAAACATGTTTTCATTTTCTCAATATGAGTTACTGAGTGTTGATTGATGGGCATAAATGGCAAAATTATCCATTTAAAATGAAATCTACAACACAATGTAGTATATAGTAAATGAAGGGTTCTGAATACCTTGTGAATCCCCTGTAGATGTATTAACTATTATGTTTCCATACTGGTTTTGTTCAAGTAATTTCAAGTTGATTTTTTTTAAAATATCGTTCTTCCCTAAAGACAGGCTCAGAAAGGGTACAAATTTACAATATTTAATGAATTGCAAAATTCAAAAATACAAACCACTAGATTTGAATATATTTATAATCACATGTGATTTGATTACGAATGTGACCCCAGGGAAGTCATTTACCCTACAATAAAAATATAACTTGGAAACTGCCTTGCAGTGCTGTTCACTGTTGAAAAACACTGTATATTATAAATAATGGTTGACTGCATTCTAATGTATTTTTCTTTTGTTTTTTTCCTTAAAAGCATTTCTGGGTGGAGCAACTTTTTAATGAAGGTAAGTTTTGCTTATATATATGTATATACAGACGACCCTCGAAATTCATGGGGGTTACGTTCCTAGAGCACCCATGAATTGTGAAAAACTGTGAGTTTTGGATGTGGTCAAAAAATGCCTATATATGCCTATTTGTATAGTTTAAACCCTAAATATACCCCCAAAACACTTTAATTTCATTTCAAACTCAGCTTAATACATTATCTTTAAAAAAAGAATGTAAAGGTAAACTTGTTTACTGTACAGTACTGTACTGCTATGTCTCCCGTAGTGTTAGAAAGTCAAATACCGATGTTACCGCTATATGTACTACTAGCCAACCTGTCGCGTACCATTGCCGCATAATCAGGACGGTTTTTTAATGGGTTTTAAGCACAGGAAGAAAATTTATATTTTAAAAATCGGTAATGTAATAAATCAGCAAGAAAAGCAACATTGTAACAATGCACGGAACGAACCAACACACGATCGTCGGTGACTGAAAACTGACGGACCGCCATCGCACCTTCTCCTGCCAGACGGAGGGATGGGGGCGCACGGCACGGAGGTTGGAACGGGAGGAGAGGAGAATGACGTCCATTCAGCTCCGTCGGTCATGCTAGTCTGCTGATTTCTCATTCAGTATGCACTGCCCGCTCATGTGCCCACCTCCAACTTGTCACTTGAGTCGTCGTCTTTATACAGTCCAGATGTATGTGTGACTGACATAGACTTTTCATTGCTCTGTGCGGATCTGGCTGCTTTTCTATATATAATCCACCAAGACACCCGACCACGGTAGTAGCGAGGTGGGAGGGGGGTATGTACAAAGGGTAGGGACGTAATGAGTGGGACTGTATGAGTCACACTTAGTGAGAATTCCACGGCTTGCAGCCTGAATGGGGTTCAACGGCTTACCCACGCCTCTCTGCGCTGGGTAGACACACGGTCAATCTCATGCATAATTATTTATTGAATGCTAAACACTTCTGGAAAGACACGGATGTCTAAAACGGGTTGGTGTGAGAAAGTGAATGAAAAGATGGAACTCTGGAGAGAGCAGAATACAACATAATAGTGAACCCGCGGCCTAACAAATGCTCCTGGTTCAGACGTGCATGTGGACTCTTACCACAGACGAAAGGGACTAACTGGGTGGTCGGTGAGTTTTTGCGTCCGGGCAAATGGGCAAGCAGTGTGAATGCCTAGAGAGCGAGGGTAGACGGCGGCCGGTGAAAAAGGAGTGTTGGTGGGCAGGAAAACGTCTTACTTGTTCCTGCAGGAGCATCTAAGAAGACGCATGTTTGTCGCGGATGCGAATAGCTGTATGTAGCGTGTAAAACAGTTTGCTATTTTTTCGTAACCAAAAAGTCGGTTTTTAAAGACTGCTTACTTCATTGTGCTTTAACCTCAGTTGTAAAGGATTGTTTTAAGGATCCCATGGGACACCCCTCGCAAACCGTTTCACACGCTGCATATGGCGATTCACCTCCGTGAGAAACATGCCTCTATGAACAGTCAATGTAGCTCGGAGGTGCATGACATGCACATGACATTAACCTGACCTGCACTGCATGTGGCCTCTAGGACAGACGAATATAAATGACACCATTTTTTCTGTGTCGTCGCGTCCGAGTTGGTGGGCGTGGCCCTGCGAGTTGTCGTCGTATCCAATGGGCTTGGAGTTGGTGGGCGTGGCTCCTTCCTGCATGCGCCATAGGTGTCTCACTTGTCGGCGGCTTAGTGAATCCACGCCCCTTCCGGTGTGCTTTCCATGGTTGTCTTGCCTTGAATTGTACTATAATTCATGCAAGCATGTTTTCTTTGGTATGTGCTGTCGCTTTCTTTGGTATAAGTAGTGTAAATACGTAATAATTTCATTTAATAAAAATACAGTAAAATGTATGGGTACTCACCAATAATGAATGATATTGATTGAAGATGATGATGGCGATGAATTAGCTGTGCAGTACGATAAAGGTATGTAATGAAGATAATGACTGCACAGCAAAGCAGAGGATTTACAACTCCTCGGGTAGCTACTGCGGCATAACTTTTTAGTTCTGGGAGCAAATCCAGTAGTTCAACTTTCTCCTGGACAGTCTGTAACTTTTTCTGGCGCTTAGTTTCATTGCCAGAAGCCTTAGAAGGTGCAGGGCATTTGGGCGGCATTTTAGAGCTTTAAGAAGAATAAAACGAAAAACACGAGAACGCTCAGCGAAACACTTGAGATTTCTACATGCGGTAAACTGTTATGATATGGGAATGCTGGGCTGCATCTGCCGGAGATGAGTCACAGAGCAGCAGCCAATCAGCAGCAAGGAGAACACTCTCAGATTGGCTACTTTCACCATCACAAGCCACCTTTTCCCTGTAGATTGCTTTGTGTTCTCTCTACAGTATAGTATTACCACGAAAAAAGCCATAAAAATTGTGGAGGATATTTGTGGTTTCCACTAACAATTATTAGTTAAGTTCTAAGGAAAAATCCACGAATGAGTGAGGCCGCTATCTCCAAACCGCCACTTCGCAGGGGTCTACTGTATAGTGGTGTGCAAAAGTATTCAATCACCTTGAAAATCATCATAATTTTCTGCATGACAAAAGATTTGTCCACATATTTATCAATTCAGTATTTTTAATGTGAACTCTTATGTCATAACAATACATTTCCAAAGTCAAAAATAGACCATTTTCTGTAGATATTTAACTGAAAAAAACAAACTTAAAGTTAGTGTTTGCATAAGTATTTAAACATTATTTAAACGTTTACACAAATGACAATCACAAACAACACAAAGGTGACAGTCATTTGACAGTCATAGTTAAACATTATGAGGTACTACTTGAGAGTCCTTTACATCTCTCTGGGTATAAAAGCCCCATTCATAAGGGCCATAGTCTTTGTTTTTGGGCAATCACTACAAAAATGAAGTCAAAGGAGCATTCTACCGATGTCATTGAGAAGCAAAGTCATTGAAATGCACAAGACAGGAAATGGCTACAAAAAATGTCGGAAGAGTTTGAATGTCCTGTTAAGCACTGTTGGATCCATCATCAGAATGTGAGGTTCATCACAGCACCCAGACTCTTACTAGAACAGGCCGTCCCTCTAAAATAAACATCAGAGCAAGACGTCGACTGGTGAGAAAGGCCACTAAAAATCCAACCGTCACTCTCAGAAGTCTGCAATGTTCTTTGGCTGAAACTGGAGTGGAGGTGCAGTGGGTCCACAATTTCAAGAGCTCTCCATAAAACAGGACTCTATGGCAGGGTAGTAAGAAAGAAGCCATTCCTTAAGAAGGTCCACATAAAAGCATGTATAGCATTTTCTACAAAGCATGAGAAAGACCCAGTTAAGATGTGGGACAAGGTTTTACGGTCAAATGAGACCAAAATAGAACTTTTTGGCCAGACTTCAAAGATTGTGGCATAAAACTAACAAAGCCCACGACTCAAGAAGCACCAAACCTATGGTGACATATGGTGGTGATAGCATCATACTATGGGGATGCTTTTCATGTGCTGGGAATTGGAATCTTGAAGAAATTGCAGGGGCAATGGATGCACAATATTGCAGGAGAATTTGTTCAAGTCCGCTATGAACCTACGGCTCAAGAGAAGATTCATCTTTCAGCATGACAATGACCCTAAGCATGAGGCGAAAGCAACACTGGAATGGCTCAGAAACAGAAAGGTGAATGTTTTGGAATGGCCAAGTCAAAGCCCTGATTTTGGAAATCTGTGGCATTGTTTGGAAAACTGCTTTCCAGAGGCACCATCCCACTAACCTAGAAGATCTCTATAAATTATACCTAGAAGAATGGGGAAGAATCACTCCTGAACAATGTGCGGAACTGGTACATACTAACCCCAAAAGAATTAAGGCTGTTATTACAGGTAAAGGGTTCTTGATAAAGTATTAATATGTTGGGATTGAATACTTAAGCAAACATTAAGTTTTGAATTTTTCTTCTTCTATTAAATATCTACAAAAATGGTTTATTTTGACATTGGAAATGTATTGTTACAGCATAGGGGTTCACATTACAAATACTGAATATATATATTTACTTAGTAGTACAGTACTGAACACTATTGTAGTTTTTGTAGTTTATAGAGCTACTCCACCCATTCTCTGGCCTTATTCTGTTCATTGAAGTGTCATGGAGACAACTTCTTAACACTTCCCAACTGAAATATTCCTCAAGATTGGCAGCGAAGGACAAGGTACTTTAATACTGAAATATCTACAAGGTTTGGCATGTTTAATTAAATGACTGCCAAATGAATACATGTTTGCTAGATTCAAAATAACTTTTATACTGTTCATTGCAGATGTAAATTTACACTCAAGTGATACCCCAAATATTACTATTAAAGGGTTAGAGATTGTTGTTTATCCAAGGTTTATCAATAATGAAAGATCATATTCCAATAATGTCTGAGCAGATGGCATTCCTAAAACATTTGATTCAGAAGTGAAGCAGGCATTCAATTAAATTAGTCTTAGTCTTAGTTAGGGTATTTACCTGAAATCATTTTGGACAGTGTGAGACAAAGACAGTGCTTAGTTCTAAATGGTATGTTATCATTTTTGTACAAGTTGAAAAATGACATATTTTATCAAAGACAGATTTCCACTTAGGTCAGGTCAGGTTGGGGGGCATGCACTGGTACAGTGTGACAGTGTGTTGCAGCAACCACCGCACGACAAAGCAGCTCTGGATCCTGGTTGGCAACCCCCCAGCCAGACACGTAGTCCAATCCCATACACTGGAATTGACCATCTATGGGCATCCCCTTGGCTTGGTCTAGCTGCTCAGTTACCTCAACAATGACGATCCTGTGAGCCAGATCACCCTCAGGGAATCGTGCCACATGGCCATAGTGCCATAATTGATGCTCCTTCACAATGCATGTAATGTACCTCATTCGGGACTCCAAGGGCAACTGCTTGTTCACCACAAAGTCAAAGCAGTGGATTCTGTGAAGAGACACAGTACCAAAGGAGTCCAGTCTTCGTCTCAGGTCAGTGGACAGCGTCCATGTCTCACAACCATATAGCAAAACAGGAAGCACCAGGACTCTAAAGACTTGGATCTTTTTGCAAATATATTGGGAGAGCCACACACCCCTTTCCAGTGACTTCTTGACCCCCATGCACTCGCAATTCATCTACTGACTTCATAGGAAGAGTCACCAGAAACATGAATGTCACTGCTGAGGTAAGTAAACCTGTCAATGAAGTTGACATTCTCTCCGCAGACAGACACATTGCTGATGGCTGTGCCCAAGAGATCATTAAAGACCAGGATCTTGTTTTTTATCCAGGACACTCGCAAGCACAGAAACTCCTCGCTCTGTCTCTCAAAATCCCTAATCAGAGCCTCCGTTGACTTCCACTCATTACCTGCAAATCTACTTGAAAGTTCCTATTTTGAATGCTTTATCTGATAATCTAGTTTTGTACTTTTTCAAGAGAACTGGTATACCTAACATTAGATATAACATAGAGATAATATTAGTAACCTTATCTGGGCTAAATAATAAAATTATTACAGTATATAGTTAGGAAAGTTAGTTGGACTTCACTTAACAAAGTCTAACTTGCATCTTGTAAAAGTAATGTTTTGAAAAAAGTTTATATGTGAGACAAAGTTGTCTAAAGGCCGAACCATGTGCTCTGTCAGTGGTGAACAACTGGATTTTTTCATAGTTTGAAGTGAGTAGTTGTAACTAGTGTATAGAGCAAATCATACTGGGACAATTTAATGTAGAATTTCCTTTTCATTGGCTAACCAAGCCAATAAACATTAGATTTAAAAAAAATCCTTTTGATTCCTGATTTGATTAATTCATTTCCTTTTACTTTACAAATTACAGGAGAGTTTTCCAGCGACATGAAGAGATATGCAGAATTAATTAAGGAAAACCACATTACAGGCAAACGTCTACTACTTTTGACAGAAAATGACATGAAGGATATGGGGATTAAATCCAAAGGGCACATTATTCATTTAAAGGTACAATTCTGGCTATGTTTTTTATGAAAAAGTGAGGTAGGACAGTGACATAGAGTATAACTGTGTTCACTGAGAACAGGTGCTATATACAATAAATTTCAGTTAATCTGAGGGCAGTCAATGTGGAGCTATAAGCAGTATAACTTTTCGATTCATCTTTTTCTATGCCCTACCTATTTCTTCAGATTTTCTTCTTTGTCCCAATTTTGGCTTAGATAGACAATCCTAAGTAAACATTTTAAGTGTTCTTTGCTGAATTGGGGCAAATTCCTGTGTTGAAGTAATAATCATATTCTAAACTATTTCTGTTTTTTCCATATCTAATGTGTAGAAGGTCCTTCTATTTAAACATCCCATTCCAACAGATCATTACTAAATATTTATACTCTTCGTTACACAATAACTACATGTTTGCATCTTAATTATGAGATATGGAATTACAGAAAGTGCTTGTCAGTATACACTGTTTTACCACCTCGTTTTTTTTTGATGAGGCCCATTGCTTGTTCACATTGCCTCTTCACCACTTGATGTAAATGCCAGGTGAAGACATGTTTAATTGCAGATTATTACTTAAGAAGACGCAATGGATTAACAAGCTTGATTAGGAGCCAGGTGTCGCTTTCGCAGTGATTGCAGTGATTTTAGCCTTGTTCTGTAGACTGTCATTTGAGCAGCGACGTTGGCTACATCAAAGAGTTCATCATTTCTATGTTTAAATTCCTTTCTGATCATTCTCATCTCGAAGAGCATTTGTAATTTGAACTGAAATGAAATGCCCAAAAGACAGCAGAAGAGCCATAAATCAGGCTTTTGCAGATTTGCTCATGAGCTGGTTCACAAAGATGGGCATGAAAAGCTGATACAGGTGGAAAGTAATTATGAGCTTGTGACTCATCAGTTTGGATGTGACTACTGAATGAGTCTGTAGCTGCAATTTGGTGAATGCAGACGACTTATGCTTCCCTTAATGTAGGTCTCAGGATACCCCCTGGAAAACAACAGTATTCAATCCATTCATTTATTTATTTGTAGTGTTCGTCACTGAGTACAGACTCAGAGCGCGTAACAGGTTTACACCTAAAATACAAATTAAATAATGTACACACATAAAACTACAGATTGTATTAAAAACAAATTAAAAGAAGTAAATGCAAAATGATTATCAAAAATCGATCCTAACAAAAAATCTCCATTAATATTATCTGTCAGGACAGCTATTGAATTTCCACATTTATGATAATTTCCTTCTCCCTGTCCATTGTTTTTAGAGTTTAGTCTTGCTTCTGACAAACCTTTACATTTATTTATTTATCAAGTTTATGCAAAGTGACTTTCTAAATAAATATGCATGAGAACAAATATTACATCAGTCAGTCAGGTGCTAGGTAAACTTAGAGAGTCAAGCTGTGCACAATGTCTGTACAATACTAACACGCATTACAGTACAATATCAAAGCATGTACATCGTCAAGATTTGTGTTATGCCACATTATGAAAGTATAAGTATATTATAATTCTGTGTGTTACAGCTCAGTATCAGTTCAACATCACCATATCTGTTACAGTACTGTATCAAAGTGCACATATGGTACAATATTAAAGTGTGTTTGCAGTGTGCACTTTTTTTAGTACACTGTAAAGTATATAAAAGTTAGTGGCCTGAAAGGTTGGTATTGATGACCTTATATTTATGTTATTTGTGTAATTGTACATTACCAAAGCATGTGCAGTGTAAAATAACATGTTATTTTACATTATCAAAGTGTCATTGCACAGTGCATACAATGTTTATAATTATCTTATTTTATACAAGGATAAACATTATGCTAAGTAAAGTTTTAAAGAGGCTATGTTACAGACTGAAAAATACCAAAAATGTGTTGGGGCTCCAGAGGACATGCCATTTAATCCTTGAGTTGTAGAGAGGATAAGGTGAATAGATTTGTCATAGAATATGTCATATTTGACGTGTTGTTAGGCTCTTGTAGCACAGTGACGACTTCCAGAGGGAATAGATCTGTCTTATTCAGAAGTCAGGTCTGATGTGAACAAGGACTTCTTGTGTGGAGGCTGTTAAGTAGGTGAGGAAGGAAAATAGGGCAGAGCTAGCGATGTTCAGACCAAAAGTGACATAAGTAATCTTCTGGAGAATTCTCCTCTATTCTAAAATAAACAGAAATTGCATTAGTGGCAGTTTCACACCAAAAACCTTCCCCTTATTTTTAGTTACACCAATACCCGTCTTTCACTCCCAATGTGTGTGTGTGTGGAGTGTCAATGTGTGCTTTACATTACAGTTTCGATTTATGTCAAGATGTGTAATACAACATAGCTATAAAATGTACATGCTTATTGTGTTTGTTACAATACAGTGCTGTGCTTTAGGAAATCCTTGAAATACAATTGTGATAGTAAATATGTATTTGTCATTTGTTATCTTTATTTAATTTTATTTATAGGTGCACCTGTTCATTCAGGACATTATCCCAGATGCTTTGCACTGTGTGCTATTTCTTTCCAAAAATAGGTCCTGGTTAATTATTGAAGTGGGAGACAGGACCATAGCTGGCATTTCCAAGCACCTTATAGACTAATCTTTGATATTTCACTTCACAATAAAGAACATAGTGAGATTTTTCAGCATATTTACAGGGTCAGGTTTGCTTTTTGATAAGCATTTGTGATGTATTTTTTCAATATATTTATATTCATAAATTTAGATGTTGCTTTTATCCAGAGTCTTAAAGCCATACTAACCAGTACATATATTTATATTTCATACCATTTTTTTTCATTAAAGAATTGCAGCAGCACTTGTGTAAAAGGCAAAAACCAATAATTAATGGTATGCCAGGCCATTACGTGTCACACAGTACAATTTCTTCCCTGAAATAACTGACAAATAACTGATTTGGCCAAGGATTTGCTAGGAATGCATTATGTGACTTAAATACCTGGAATTTTCATGCCTTTACTAGAACCAGAGTATGGTTCATAGCGTTAGCGTAGATGATGCTCTGGAGAGTCACACATCTCACTCATGGTTACATCATGAACTAGTGGTAAACAAAAATCCAACACCTTATGTACTGGTTCACACTGCCTGACTTTGTTAAAACCCTCAAACATGTCCATAATACTCTCTTCCATCAACAACAACAGAAACAACTTTTATTTCTATAGCACATTTAATGTACAAAATGTAGGTCAAAGTGCTTTACAAGATGTCATATTGTTGCAGTAAAAGAAAGCAAATTAAATTAGGTAGGATTATAAATGGATAATTAATAAAAATACACTAATGTGAACTTACATAACATAGATATAAAATTAGTAGAAAAGTAGAGTCCTTCTATATAATATTGTATTCTAAATCTGTAAAGAAAAGTACAATGATAAGATCAGATGGCTGGGAGTACAGAAGATACACACAAAAAAAAAGCAAGATCTGCAGGGGCTCCAAGGCCAAAAGACCATTCAGCCCGCACTAAACATTCTACTTACAACAACAACAACATTTATTTCTATGGCACATTTTCATACAAGTAATGTCGCTCAAATTTCTTTACATGATGAAGAAAGAGAAAAGAGACAAAGTAGAATTAAAATCAGAGAACACTAATTAACATAGAATAAAAGTAAGGTCTGATGGCCAGGGTGGACAGAAAAAACAAACAAAAAAAAAACTCCAGACGGCTGGAGAAAAAATAAAATCTACAGGGGCTCTGTGGCCATGAGACCGCCCAGCCCCCTTTAGGCATTCTACCTAACATAAATGACCTCAATCAGTCCTCATTGTATTCAGGATTCACATGGAAGGACTTGATGATGACGGTCACGTGGACTTCTGGCCTTTAATCCATAAATGTAGGGACATCACAATGCTTTGATCAGGTGGTGATGGCGCAGATTGCCACCACAGAAAACTGGAAAAAGATCAGAAGAGAGAGTAGGGGTTTGTACGGATTTTGGAGCCACCATGAATAGTAATGATAATTAATTGAATATGCAGAGCATCAGGATTAAATTAAATGAAGTTATGAGAAAGCCATGTTAAAGTAATGTGTTTTTTGCAGTTTTGTAAAGTGCTCCACTGTATCAGCCTGGCGAATTCCTATTGGCAGGCTATTCCAGATTTTAGGTGCATAACAGCAGAAGGCCGCCTCACCGCTTCTTTTAAGTTTAGCTGTTGGAATTCTAAGCAGACACTCATTTGAAGATCTAAGGTTACGATTTGGAATATAAGATGTCAGACACTCCGATATATAAGATGGAGCGCAATTGTTTAAGGCTTTACAAACCATAAGCAGTATTTTAAAGTCAATTCTGAATGACACAGGTAACCAGTGTAGTGGTTAAATGTTCTTAAGTTGCCACCCATCGTTTCCGGGCTTTGTTCAGGGAATTTGACACAGCAGGTCTACTAGACAGCTGTGGGCACCAGCCTTCATTACAGCATCATTGGTGTCTTCACAATGTTTCGATCAGGTGGTGATGGTGGCAAAAAACACTGCCCCAGAAAAACCTGAAAATAATGTAGAGAAAAGTAGAGATTAGTAAAGATAATTCTATGCATGTATCATCTAATGGATTATTTACTGTTTATTTCTGTATACCACAAATAATCCTCTTGCCTGACATATTGGCAGTTTCACTACATTGCCTTTTAAAATGTTTTTTCCATATCTTAACAGTTTCTTTGTCCGCAGAACATAATGAGCAGGATCTGATCTGAGAAATTAATACAATAACCCTAATACTCCCTTTTTATTGTCTTTTTTCTGACAAGCTACGAAAATTTGTGAGCTTTTTTGAACTTCTGTTATTTTATTTGTTCTCCCTTTTAACAGTCTGCAATTGAGAAATTAGCCCAAGATTATCTGAGTCTCTTCCATTTTCCACCTTTGATGAAGGTAAGTAAATATGAGCCATTAAATAGAAATCACTTGAAAAATGAGCAGAAAAAAATAAAAGATGTGTCCAACTTTACTTTAGGGATGAATTGTACACTAGCTATATCCATCTTCAGTCATTGCCCTTGTAAGAGTTTCTTCCATATATTCTTCACCATTGTGTTTTAGGTAAATTATCGCATTTTCACAAAACAATCCGGATGGACAAAGAATTCATTCCTTTTTATCTGCACATCCCTTGAGAGCATAAGATCTGTTCCATACAAAAGATTTAGATAATTAGACATGTACTTTTTGATATATACAGTACTGTGTTTGTTTCTGTAATGTTATGTAATGAAAGCTTGATTATACTTGGATAGGAATGTCATTGGTTAGGATATTTGTCTTCAGTCAATTGTGTTATTTATTTAACAACCACTTGTCACTGTTCTACATCTCAGTCCCCAATTCAAGCTGAAAGCTGCTCCATTAAAACAACAGATATTTTTTCCCACTTTCTAACTACTAGGATTTCATCTACATGCTCAAACTGCAGAGTCATCTTTCCTTGTAGTTCTGGTGTGCAGAACTTTGGCATCATAAGGTGGACATTTCATTACAGCTTGATCTGTCACAGTTAGATCACTGATGCTTACAATTCAAGCTTTATAAGCTAATTCTCTTGGCTGTCTTCTGGCACTGATGCTTCATTCTGACAGAGGCTTTTGGACTCTCTGCAAGCTCCTATGGTTGTGTTCCATTCTTCACCTGGAATGTTTGGTTATTTGCTTTTTTCCCCAGCATGTCTATTTCATGAATCTGGTTGCAGTCCATCAGTGCCTACTTTTAGATTATTTCTTTTTTTATTATTTTTGCTAAAACTTTAGGTCACAATAACTTTAAAAAATCTCACATAGACAATACAGCTGGTTTGATATTTCTATGATTGGAACAATGATAGGTAAAGCAACACAGTAAGTTATATGGAGCTGATGGGCTGAACTAGTATCCTTAAGTATTACTGTTGAGAATCTCTAAATAATATGAAGCTACTCCACTGCATATTTGTGAATTCAGCAGTAAAGCTGATCCACTATCTCAATTAATGCACAGTGTGCTAGTTGTATTCTATCACTGTATTACTTATTGAAATTCACTTATTAGTGAAAGTGTCAAGGTAATGCATTGTGAATGTGTGGTATTGTGGCTATGATGGTTTTGCCTGTGTATTTGTTTATTCTGTTTTTTATGGATTATTTTGCGATTTATGTTATTGAGTTTTTATTGTTTTTATTTCATTTTTTCTTATATTGTATTGTCTTGTGTTTTTGTTACGTTTCCCCCAGGGGGTGGAGCCTCCTGACACTGCAGCTACACTGTAGTCTGGAACTGTTTAAAAGCCTGTGATGCTTCAGATGAGATTTTCTCTGCTTGTATTGTTTGGCTCCTCTTTCTTGATCATCTGTTTATTGGTCCCGTGACCATTTTTATTTGGATTTCCTGGCATTTTTATTTTTTTGCACTTGTTCCTGTGTTTTTTGTTTTTTTTTTTTTCTTTTTATGTCAGTTCCAGTGTACCTGAGGTAGTTTAGTCTTGGTAGTGCGGTACTATGAATAAGGTCTAAGTACTGCTTAAGTGAAAAACTGAAAGAAATAACCACCAAGTTTAACTAATCTACAGCTAGTCCTGTTGTGGACTGTGGTTTTATCCAGCCTTGTATACAACAGAAGTAAAAACAGCAATCTTTAAATAGTTGTGTTGATTACATCATCGATACTCTTGTCCTGATGAACTAAGAGAAACATTGCCTAGGTAAAGAACAATGCAAAATCCAAAAAGTAGCAGCATCCATTGCCCATACAAAATGCCATTAAATAATTATGTAAAAAATGATGAACGTTTTTAAAAAGCCTTTAAAGAAATTAATTTCTTAGTTGTGAAAACTCTAAAAAAAGATACCCGGAAGACCATGATCACTTTAGAAAAGTGCAGAAAAAATTAAAGAAGTATCTAATCACAACAATACTATTCAATGACAGTAAACTAAGTATGATTGGTTCATTATTGCTATATTGCATTTTATATATGTATATTTAATTATTTATGTCTTTTGCAATGATCCCAGTTCATGTATATGCATAGACATTATTTTTTATGTTGTCAAAAGTCTGTATAATATGTGTGGTTATTCATTTTGTAATATCCACCATGGTTAGACCTGTTCATGAGGAGGATTAAGTTAGCATGCAACTGTTTTTCCCCTTTGTAGGCTCTAAGATACCCACTGCAACAGCATAGCTGGACTTGATCGTCTATAGTGTGCAGCTTAAGTGCAACACCCCTAAACCTGGCAGTATGTGTTGCTAACACAAATACAAAATTAAGACAAGATTATCTTGTGATGTTCCCATGCTGAAGGCATACTGCAACTGACTCTTATGGTTTCACAGATTTGGTTTTGTTTATTCTGGATATTATTTCATTTTTTTGAAATTGTTTTTTTTTAATTTTCAATATTGTTACTTAAGACATTTTTGGGTTCCTGATAGTTTTTTTTTTAAGTTTGGAGGGAATGTCATGTGACAGTTTGTTCACAAGAAGCCATAACGACCTTCTTTATGGTGGCCCCTTTTAAGCCAGTTTTTATTCATATACTGCACAATCTGTGTACTTTTCAAGATGTTTTAAGTGCACATTCAACTTTTAATTGTTTGTAACTTTAAATAAATAAGCTTCACCTCTTACTTCATTGGACTAATTGATAATCAATCACAATCATGTCACTTTTTTTTTTTAAATCAAATGCTCCTTGACTTGCTAAGAAAATTATATCCTGTGCCTCTGTGTTGTATTTCTAGGAAGATGAACTGCAATTAGAAGAAGATGCCATAAAAATTGTGAACCTGGAACTGGTATTTGGGTACCATTTGAAGCCAGGAACTGGCCGAAAGGTAAGTTTGCGTTGACCCCAAACCAGGTTTCTCATTTAGGTTTCAGGTAAGCAGTGGTTTTCATGTGATCAGCTTATTCTCTATTTTTTCCTTATCCCTCTCATGTAAAGTCTACTTGGAAACCCTGGGAATAGTGTGTAGTGAATACTAAGATCATCATTGCTTACAGAAATCATTCAATGGAGAGCTCATCCAGATCTTTCTCAGCGTTATACTGCACATCAAAATTCCTTTTGTAGCAGTTATACTTGCATGTAAAAAACTCTAATTAAAGGCTATTGTTGAGAAAAAGAAATGGCCATAGCGGCATCAACGTGTATGAGATAGATAGTGACACATGTTTGTGCTATTCTGCTACTTTTGTTTAGCAATGAGTGAACTTACTTATTCAAATAAACTAAAATAATATATGTAGAGTAATGAAATGTGCATTTCTACATGATTCTAGACATTTTCTTCATGTTTGATTCTTTCATCAGGCTGTTTGTCATTAAGAAAGTTGTAATCTTCCTTGTCAAGTACATAATCACATACAGTTTTTATTTATTTATATCTGGCTGTTGTTGGGGAATATAGACTATTAATTGGATTTTTGTTCCTTTATAGCTAGTATCATTAAATCATACTTTAATCTGTGTGATGCTTATGCAAATCCTATAAAAAATTTCCTAGTAATGTTACAGTTAGTGTGTTATCCATTTTCTTTTTTAATTGTATTTATATTTATAAATTACTTATAAATTACAGTTAAAGAAGAATAGTTCCATCAAATATAGTGTATATTTAATACCACATACAAAATATTTTTTTTTCTTTTAGATCAATCTAAACTATCCTCCCTTACCTAATTCAGATATGAACAGAACTCCCAATGTGAAATACAGTAGACATCAAAAAGGTTGATAGAAGCCCAGTCTGTTTATTTTTGCATTGCTTCATTAAATGTATGTGATTGTGTACAGTATATAGTTATCCCTCTTTAATTGACTTTATCTGATCTTTTGCAATAACAGCTCATGGCTTTTTTATTCAACATAAGCTATATTTCATTCAATGTACATCTGAAAAAAATTTATAAGAAATCCTGCGTGAGTATACTTGTGTAAGGTACTGCTGTCATCACCCACAAGTTCTGATCTGCCTATTTCTAGTCTTGTGCCTTTGTTCACCTTGCTACTATGTACTTATGTGCTACATTTATCACTGTGTATCTGTGTAATCTTGAAAATAGCTCCAACACAAAGGTGGAAAAATGTGAAAGCAATTGAAAAGGTAGTGCATTGTTTTAAAATATATTTCATGACTGCATTTTGCTGTGAGGTGAAAATTCCCTCTGCATGAGCAAAGGAAAGCCCCGGTTTCTCTCTCTCTCTCATCCTAAATGTAGACTAATGTGCAGAAAGATTTTCAATGATGACTTCATTAAAGGAATAGTCCATGCAAAAATTGTATTATTTTTATTGTTACTTGCCCAATATAGCTTGCAGTGACGGTCAAGGAAAAAGTTTAATTCCATATTTTCATGCAAAACAGAGGTAAAATAGTTTGTATAGTATATTCTTTATAATGACTAGTGCTGGACAACACCAACAATATCAACACCAAACAATATCAGAACTATCCACATTATTCATATTGCATATTCCATATCTAATTGTATTCTCACAATGTTCCACACACCTGTGTTTTTACTGAAATATTGTTAAAGAAACCCCTTCCAAAACAAAATCCCCTTCTTGAACAAAGATCAATACACTGAAATGTGACCGATCTTTTGCATTGCAGACTCCGCCTCCCACCGCTTTTCTTTTGTGAAGAGTTTCACAGAAAGGAACAGAAGGTCCCTAAAGTCTTACTGTTTACCACTCTACTTACTAACTTATTCAATGTGTCTGTAGTTCTCTGTTTGAAGAAAAGTTTTCTGATATTTAGTGCGAAATTTGCCATTTGCAAGTTTACATCTGTGTCCCTGTGTTCTTGTTGATGAACTTACTTTATAATATGGTTGTTTGGGTACTTTTCCCAAATTATTCATTGGGCTCCCATTCTTTAGCGCCAAGTAACTGTTCTGAGGCTACCAACAAACGCTATATGGATTATTGGCAACTAGCAGCATTTTTCCTAACTGAAGTTTCTTACTCTCAACAGCCGTCTTGTGGCAGAATTTTTCTGCTGCAGCAATGGTCCTGACTAGACACATCTCAGTGGTATAGTGCCTATAAAAAGTATTCACCTCCTTAGACATTTTGACATTTTATTATTATGCAACATTAAATAGCAGCGAAATTAATTTGACAGTGATCAACAGAAAAAGACAAAAGTGAAAAGAGATGTGTGCAAAGTGGTTGGAATTAATTATAGATATAAACTGCAAAAAATTGACTGCTTAAGTATTTACCCCCCTTCAAGACAGTGTTTAGTGGATACACCATTGGCAGTAAATCCATACTTGAGTCTTCGTGGATAGGGCTCTATCAGCTTTGCATCTCAGGGCACTGTACTTTTTCCACATTCTGCTCAAGCTGCTGTATGTCTGGTTTGTTGAAGATCATGAGAGAATGGCCATTTTCAAGTCCAGCGCCACATTATCCTGCACTCCACTCCAGGTCATTAACATTATTGTTTTTAAAGCATTCCTGTGTAGCTTTGATTTTATGCATGGGGTTATTGTCATGCAGGAAAATAGATCTTCTCCCAAGGCGCAGGTTCACTGCAAACTGCATCAGGTTTTACTCCAGAATTTCTCTGTATTTCACTGCATTGATTTTACCTTGTATGGCCTATGAAGCCTGACCATAGCATTACGCTGCTATCACCATGCTTCATAGTGGGGATGGTGTTTTTTTGATAATGTGCAGTGATTGGCTTGTGCCAAACATAGGATTTTGTATGGTGTCCATAAGGCTCAATTTTGGTCTCATCAGACCATAGAACTTTCTTCCCTCTGACATCAAAATCTCCCATGTGTCTTCTGACGAATTATAGTAGAGATGTCATGTGTGTTTTTTTTACAGTGGCTTCATCTTTGCCACTCTTCCATGAAGCCGCAACTGGTGAAGCACCTGTGTTGTATGCAGGTCTCTTCAATCTGAGCAACTGCAGTTTGCAATTCTTTAATCGTTCTCATAGGTCTCTTGGTGGCCTCCGTTACTCATCTTCTTCTTGCGCAAATACTCCGTTTTTGTTGACAATCAGCTCTAGGCATGCTTACAGCTGTGCCACATGCCTTCCATTTCTTAATGATTGATTTAACTGGATATTCTGTGACTTGGATATTTTCTTGTCACCATCCCCTGACTTGTGCTTTTCAATCACCTTTTTATAGACTAGCTTTGAGTGTTCATCATTATTGCTTAGGTTAGGACATAATACTGACTCACCACAAGTTGGACCTTCCAGATACATTTATACTGCAATTTATTAAAACTCCTTGACTACTGACTTTATGTTTTTATATTTTGCAAATAATTTAGACCACTTTGCAGAGATCTGTTTTAACTTTGACATTAAAAAGTCTTTTCTGTTAATTAGTGTCAAAAACAATTAAATACAAAAGTTTTCTAGGTTATGAATATTTTTATAGACACTGTATAGATTAACAAGATGTTAATCAAAATGCAAATTCAAAAGTAAAATTAAGTCAAAATATAACTACATCTGACTGCTTTTGTCCCAGACTATCATGAGGTTATCCAGTGTATGGATTGTGTTCTTGTGGGTGTGCCCATCTTTTATAGCTACAATATGATGATATCACACAACACATCACTGTTGACCCAAGTGACAGGCAATGAGCATTTCTAACGTAACCAACACACAACCTACAATGTTGAAAATGGCAGTACCCATGAAAAAAAAATACCAGACAATGAGACAACACTACTATGAAATGTACTTAATCTTATTCAGGGCTGTGGAGCTTCTCTTGGGCAAAAGGCACAACAGCGAAACCATTTCTGGAAGGGGTGGATCACCTGTGATAAATTATACTAACTCAGTCACACATAGACTCCCACTGTGACGATTCAGAGAAACCAGTCAACCTGATATTGTATCAGTAGAGGTGAAAACAAAAGTGAAGTTCTCAGGGATACCACACAAACCTCTAGATGTAATTTGAAATGCTGGCGGACAACAGCAAAGGGAATATTGTTTCCTATAAACCTAGCTGAGGTAGCTTTCACAGTAACATATGCTTTATGTTGACCTGTCCTAGAAATGCCCCTCACATGTCTTAAAAATCTGTTTAGTAATTTTTTTACTTAATAAACATTTGAACAATCAGAAAATCCAGACAAAGACAATTTTAATTGTACTGTATTTATATTGATTTTCATGGTGCAGTGGATAACACTGTTAGCCAATAAATCTAATATCCTGGGCTCAAATATCATACCAGGTCAGTGTCTATGTGGAAATGGCATATTCTCCATGTGTCTGCATTTTTCTTCCACTATTCTGTTTTTTTCTCCTACTTTCCAAAGACACACATGTAGGGTTTATTTCTGATTCTAGGAGAGTTCTAGAAGAGCAGACTCAGATGTTTCCAAGGTCTTTTTTTGCCCCAGAAGTTATGTCTTCGACATACTGTATTGCACGTGTATTTTTGTCAAACTAGCTTTCAAAATTGTGAATTAAGTTGCTCATAGGAAAATTAGATGAAGATATTGAATTAACTACTCAGAACTAAGATAAGTCCCAGGCATCAAATGCAGTATGTTTTCTTTTTTAGTTTGATAGTTTGGTTACAACAGTTGCTTGGCTTTGATTCCTACCTGTCTTTCAGATTATATTTTTGCTGTACATTTCTCCTTTAATCTCTGACACTCATTTCAAACTACAAATAGATCTAACAATCATATTTACTCTATTTATTGATCAGTTAGATGCCGACAAGAGTAGATGTTTAATATTATCATATACTGTATACCATTGAAATGTGGGTGGTAACTGGAATTCTTCTGAAAACTCCAGGCAAACACAAACTTGCACACTCCAACCATACTGTGAAAGGTGTTTTTTTTTTGGAGGCAACAGTGCTATTTGCTTTGTCACCAAATTGTCTATAAATCTATACTAATACAGGCAAAGCCCTCACTGACTGACTCACTCACTCACTGACTTACTCACTCACTCACTGACTCATCACTAATTCTCCAACTTCCCGTGTAGGTAGAAGGCTGAAATTTGGCAGGCTCATTCCTTACAGCTTACTTACAAAAGTTGGGCAGGTTTAATTTCGAAATTCTACGCGTAATGGTCATAACTGGAAGCGATTTTTCTCCATTTACTGTAATGGAGTTGAGCGCGAAAGCCGTGGGGGCGGAGTTTCGTGTGACATCATCACGCCTCCCACGTAATCACGTGAACTGACTTTTAACACAGTACGTAGAAAACCAGGAAGAGCTCCAAAACGCGCTGAAGAAAACATGCATTATATAATAGAGAAGGCAGCGAATCAATAGGAATCGAGTGAATGACATATATACAACCATATTCATGAGTGCTGCTACTTCGGAAACAAAGCACAGTGTAAACATAAAATTTAAATTAAGTTCATAGACAGGCTGCCGCTGGCGTGCATGCCCACGGGTAATGCGGGATACAAGTTAAATGAGAGGACGCAGGATATAAACGAGAGTTGTATATTATTGTTATTAATGGCCCGGGGATATGAAGCGCTGGTAACACAATAAACTACAGATCCCATAATGCAGCGCTTCAGCTGCCTTGCCGAACACTTACCGCGTTAATCAAGTCTAGCTTATGATGCTGCAAGTTATTGCGAAGCTAGCCCACACGATGCCGAAAAGAAAAGTTGATTCTGAAAATAGAGCCCTTAAAAACCGATGGGAGGCTGAGTATATGTTTACTGACATTGCCGGTAAACACGTGTTTCTCATTTGTGGAGCTAATGTGGCTGTAATTACAGAATTTAATCTAAGACGGCACTATGAGACAAAACATCACGATAACTTGAAAGACCTGAATGCAATGCAGAAGATATAGAAAGCAAAAGAGTTAAAGAAGAATCCTGCTAGGGTTACCACTTTTAATACAAAAAAATAAGGGACGCACACTTTGCAGACTCTACTTTAAAGACCCGCCCTCCTCACTGGACAGTTAAAAAGACCAATCAAACTAACGATGACATCAAGTATTACCCAATCAAAAGTAGGAAAGGAGGCATCTTCATAAAATGCGTGTGGGATGATTTGCATGAGACGCTGCTTTAAAAAAAATGCTAAAAAAATTTGTATAATTTTGACAGGATATATTTTTATAGAGAGCAAAATCTTTTGGGATATTTCAAATTTAAGTTTATTTTTTATGTAAAATTACATAAGAGTAGAGAAATTTGAATCTTTGTTCTTTTAACGTTTACTTTATTTCTAACTTGTATAATTTAGACAGGATATATTTTTTATGGAGAGCAAAATATAAGTTATTTAAGGTTTGAGTTGATTTATTCCGGAATAATATTCTGTCGACTAAATAAAAATTCCTTCTATTTAAAATTTAAATAGAACTTGAACAGAAACGATAGTTCATAATATCCACGAAGACTTGCACGTAAGAGCGGGAGTCATCCGTTTTAACATGCAGCGTATTGCACTGATACGAAATAGCCTGCCCATTTAATTATTTAGGAATGGATAAATAAATTAAGATTTTGTACAAATAATGTTTTTCATTTTTCTTCCTTCATGGATTCTGGCACCCCCAGCAACAGTTGCTCGCACCCCAAAGACTGTATATATGTGTATATATATATATATATATATATATATATATATATGTGTGTGTGTGTGTATATGTATATACTAGCAAAATACCAGCCATGGAGAAGTAGTGTGTTAAAGAAGCAATGAAAAGAAAAGGAAACATTTTGAAAATAACGTAACATGATTGTCAATGTTATTGTTTTGTCACTGTTGTGAGTGATGAGTGTTGTTGTCATATATATATATATATATATATATATATATATATATATATATATAAATAAATATATATATTTACACACACACAAACATATATATATACATATCTATACATATACACATACATATACATACACACATACATACATACACACACATATATACACACACATACATATATATATATATACATACACACACACATATATAAACATATATATACATATACATACATATCTACATATATACACACACAGCTATTTCAGTATCAGTGCAATACGCTGCTTGTTAAAACGGATAACTCCGCTCTTACGTGCAAGTCTGCGTGGATATTATGAACTATCGATTTGTTCAAGTTCTATTTAAATTTTAAATAGAAGGAATTTTTATTTAGTCGACAGAAATATCTTTGGTAGGAATGGTAAAACAGACAGGAATATTATTCCTGAATAAATCAACTCAAACCTTAAACAACTTATAATATTTTGCTCTCCATAAAAATATATCCTGTCTAAATTATACAAGTTAGAAATAAAGTAAACATTAAAAGAACAAACATTCAAATTTCTTTACTCTTATGTAATTTTATATATAAAAATAAACTTAGATTTTAAATATCCCAAAAGATTTTGCTCTCCATAAAAATATATCCTGTCAAAATTATACAAATTCAAATATGAACATGCTGCATAACAAAACCTAGAAATATAAATAAAATGTGTTCCTTTCAGCAATAACAAATCAAATCATTCAGTTGTCTTTGCTCATATGTCATTTTAGAGCTGGACGCCTGGCATCTTTTTGGCACAGGTTCGTTTCTGTTTGGTGTGAGGTTCTGTGTTGTGGAGATTCTCAGGATGGATTGCAGGTGCTCATCAGTGAGGCGACTCCTGTGTGCTGTTTTGTTAGTCTTTATCACTGAGAAGAGCTTCTCACACAGATATGTGCTACCAAACATGCACAAGGTTCGAGCCGCATGTAGACGGACTTTTTTTGTTCTTCAAAGTCACCAAAGCGCCGTGCAAACTCAGTGCGCCAGTTTATCAGCAAAGTGCGATTTGGGAACACCGTAGTGACGACTTGGTTTAACATTACTTGGCAACAGGGAAAGTGGGGCAAGTGGTTGTGTCTCCCATAAAAGCAGCTCAATTGAAATCACTTTGTGATTGTGCACGGGTAAAACGTCCGCTGAAGTGTCAGATTCTTATTTAATTCTTCTGCTTTCTGTATCTTCTGCATTGCATTCAGGTCTTTCAGGTTACCCTGATGTTTTGTTTTATAGTGCCGTCTTAGATTAAATTCTGTAATTACAGCCACATTAGCTCCACAAATGAGACACACGGGTTCAGTAAACATATACTCAGCCTCCCATCGGTTTTTAAAGGCTCTATTTTCAGAATCAACTTTTCTCTTCAGCATCGTGTGAGCTAGCTTCGCAATAACTTGCAGCATCTTAAGCTAGAATTGATTAACGCGGTAACTGTTCGGCAAGGCAGCTGAAGCGCTGCATTATGGGATCTGTAGTTTATTGTGTTACCAGCGCTTCATATACCCGGCTTTAATAACAATAATACAGTATATAAAATGATCTCGCGGGCGGATATAATTACACGGGCGGATGTGGCCCGCGCCCTTGAGTTTGACACATATGGACTAAATAGAACTTGAAAAGATATATTTTTTCAAATGTGATCGCAATTCAGATAGAGTTGACGCAAGACTACAGCCTGCATGCCTCAATAAGTCATCCTCCCTGCCCTTACTTTTTACCGCTCATCTAATGAATACACTGAGTATGGCTTTACCAAAACAATCATTGATGGCTAATAAAGTATCCATTATTCGAGTATGTAGATCGGGTTATATATATATACATATATATATACCCGCGTATCGCAGCGAGAAGTAGTGTGTTAAAAAGCTAGAAAAGAAAAGGGAACATTTTAAAAATAACGTAACATGACTGTCAATATACAGTATTTGTTTTGTGAGTGTTACTGAGTGTTGCTGTCATCAAGGATTTGATTATCATTATTTCTTTCAATCAGGTTCGTATTTGTAGGATGTGTTGTGTTCAAGTTACATTCCGTGTTTGTCAATCGCTGTAAAGATGACAGGTTTCATTCATCGATTCGCTTCTTACTGCATCAATAAACAGCTCGCCTTCTTCTTTATCTGAGACCTGACACACTGCATGCACGGGTTTTTTACACTGTCTTCCTTTAGCGGACATTGACTTTTTCCAACGTGTGCTTTGTTTCCGCAGTAGTTGGATTTATGAATATGCTTGTATGTATGAGACGCTTCATATTTTTTGCTGCCTTTTCAATTGTGTAATTCGGTTTTGTTCAGCTCTTTGGAACTGTTGCTTTTATCTGTGCACTGCGTCAGTTCACGTGAGCCACTCGGTGTACATGCATCGAAGGTTCCCAGCTGTGCTGGTGCCATCTCGTGCTATGTCCATGGCTGTATTTAATGTTACCTTAGTCCTGGCACTTAAAACTTTCTCTCGCAGTTTCGCTGAGTTTGTGTCAAACACCACCCTGACCATCTCATCTTCCTCTCCATAAGCACAGTCCTTCACCCGTGAATATTTACCCGTGGCAGTTTGCTATTGGATTGCCGCTGACGGACGGCCTTATATGGGCAGGCACTAAATTACAAACGCCAGCGGCAGCCTGTCTATGAACTTAATTTAAAGTGTAGGTTTACATCGTGCTTTGTTTCTGAAGTAGCAGAACTCATGAATATGGTTGTATATGTCACTCGCTCGCTTCTTATTGTTTCGCTGCCTTCTCAATTATATAATGCATGTTTTCTTCAGCGCTTTTTGAGGTCTTCCTGGTTTTCTATGTACTGCGTGATTACGGGAGGCGTGATGATGTCACACTAAACTCCCCCACGGCGTTGAAGCTCATCTCCATTACAGTAAATGGAGAAAAACTGCTTCCAGTTATGACCATTACGCGTAGAATTTCGATATAAAACCTGCCCAACTTTTGTAAGGAAGCTGTAAGGAATGAACCTGCCAAATTTCAGCCTTCCACCCACACGGGAAGTTGGAGAATTAGTGATGAGTGAGTGAGTGAGTGAGTGAGTGAGTGAGGGCTTTGCCTTTTATTAGTATAGATGTAGATATGTATGTATATATATGTTTATATGTGTGTGTGTGTGTGTATATGTATATATGTAGATATGTATGTATATATATGTTTATATATATATATATGTGTGTATGTATATATATGTATTTGTGTATATATATGTATGTGTGTATATGTAGATATGTATACGAGGTGTGGCAGAAAAATAAAGAGACTGGCAACACTGCAAGCGATCTGGCAACGCTGCGCTGTTGTCCTTGATAGAGCACTCAGTACCCTCCCATAGCTCAGTGCGAGTTTCAACTCCTTCCGTTAACTACGCGATTTTTGTGACTGCTATTAGCGAAGTTGTGTTTTTGGTTGTGCGTCACGCAAAATGGAACAGCGGAATTTGGAGCAACGTTGTGCCATTAAACGGCAAGTGTGACGTTTAAAAAGTTAAAACAGGCCTATGGGGAATATTCTTTATCCCGAGCTCACTGGCACAAATCATTTTTGGAAGGCAGAAAACACGTTGAAGATGAACACCGTTCAGGGAGTACTTCAACTTCGAAAACTAATGAAAACATCGAACGTGTGAACACTCTTGTGAGATCAGACCGTCGTTTAACATTAAGAATGT
The DNA here is from genome assembly GCF_016835505.1 of Polypterus senegalus. Taxonomy (NCBI): domain Eukaryota; kingdom Metazoa; phylum Chordata; class Cladistia; order Polypteriformes; family Polypteridae; genus Polypterus; species Polypterus senegalus. The sequence continues at coordinate 178,828,800 of NC_053159.1, forward strand.
TTAGTGAACAATTAAATTTGAACAGATTTACCGTTCATCAAATTTTGACTGAACATTTGCACATGCGAAAGGTCTGTGCCAAAATGGTGCCGAAAAAACTCACAATTGAGCAGATGGACAATCGAAAAAACGCATTCCTGTGGTTCCCCAGCCCCCTTATTCACCTGACCTCAGTCCGTGTGACTTTTTCCTTTTTCCTAAACTGAAAAATGTCCTCAAAGGACGTCATTTCTGGACTTTAGAAAACATCCAAAAGAGTGTAACGGACATGCTGAAGACCATACCGGTTGAAGACTTTCAGCTGCTACCAACAGTGGGAACAACGTCTCCATCGGTGTGTAGCTGCCCAAGGGAACTGCTTTGAAGGGGATAACATTGATGCTTGAAAAAAATAAAAACTTTGGTAAATAAAAAATCAGTCTCATTACTTTTCTGCCACACCTCGTATATATATATATGTAAATGTATGTGTATATATGTATGTATATATATATATATGTATGTATATATGTGTGTGTGTATATATATGTTTATATGTATATATGTATGAATATGTATATATATATATATATATATGCTTATATGTGTGTGTGTGTGTGTGTGTATATATATATATATATAGTGGTGTGAAAAACTATTTGCCCCCTTCCTGATTTCTTATTCTTTTGCATGTTTGTCACAAACAATGTTTCTGATCATCAAACACATTTAACCATTAGTCAAATATAACACAAGTAAACACAAAATGCAGTTTTTAAATGATGGTTTTTATTATTTAGGGAGAAAAAATCCAAACCTACATGGCCCTGTGTGAAAAAGTAATTGCCCCCTGAACCTAATAACTGGTTGGGCCACCCTTAGCAGCAATAACTGCAATCAAGCATTTGCGATAACTTGCAATGAGTCTTTTACAGCGCTCTGGAAGAATTTTGGCCCACTCATCTTTGCAGAATTGTTGTAATTCAGCTTTATTTGAGGGTTTTCTAGCATGAACCGCCTTTTTAAGGTCATGCCATAGCATTTCAATTGGATTCAGGTCAGGACTTTGACTAGGCCACTCCAAAGTCTTCATTTTGTTTTTCTTCAGCCATTCAGAGGTGGATTTGCTGGTGTGTTTTGGGTCATTGTCCTGTTGTAGCACCCAAGATCGCTTCAGCTTGAGTTGTCGAACAGATGGCCGGACATTCTCCTTCAGGATTTTTTGGTAGACAGTAGAATTCATGGTTCCATCTATCACAGCAAGCCTTCCAGGTCCTGAAGCAGCAAAACAACCCCAGACCATCACACTACCCTCACAATATTTTACTGTTGGTATGATGTTCTTTTTCTGAAATGCTGTGTTCCTTTTACGCCAGATGTAACGGGACATTTGCCTTCCAAAAAGTTCAACTTTTGTCTCATCAGTCCACAAGGTATTTTCCCAAAAGTTTTATCAATCATTGAGATGTTTCTTAGCAAAATTGAGACGAGCCCTAATGTTCTTTTTGCTTAACAGTGGTTTGCGTCTTGGAAATCTGCCATGCAGGCCGGTTTTGCCCAGTCTCTTTCTTATGGTGGAGTCGTGAACACTGACCTTAATTGAGGCAAGTGAGGCCTGCAGTTCTTTAGACGTTGTCCTGGGGTCTTTGTGACCTCTCGGATGAGTCGCTCTGCGCTCTTGGGGTAATTTTGGTCGGCCGGCCACTCCTGGGAAGGTTCACCACTGTTCCATGTTTTTGCCATTTGTGGATAATGGCTCTCACTGTGGTTCGCTGGAGTCCCAAAGCTTTAGAAATGGCTTTATAACCTTTACCAGACTGATAGATCTCAATTACTTCTGTTCTCATTTGTTCCTGAATTTCTTTGGATCTTGGCATGATGTCTAACTTTGGAGGTGCTTTTGGTCTACTTCTCTGTGTCAGGCAGCTCCTATTTAAGTGATTTCTTGATTGAAACAGGTGTGGCAGTAATCAGGCCTGGGGGTGGCTACGGAAATTGAACTCAGGTGTGATACACTACAGTTAGGTTATTTTTGAACAAGGGGGCAATTACTTTTTCACACAGGGCCATGTAGGTTTGGATTTTTTTTCTCCCTAAATAATAAAAACCATCATTTAAAAACTGCATTTTGTTTTTACTTGTGTTTTATTTGGCTAATGGTTAAATGTGTTTGATGATCAGAAACATTTTGTGTGACAAACATGCAAAAGAATAAGAAATCAGGAAGGGGGCAAATAGTTTTTCACACCACTGTATATGACAGAAAAACTCATAACAGTGACAAAACAATTACATTGACAATCATGTTATGTTATTTTCAAAATGTTTCCTTTTCTTTTTCATTACTTCTTTAACACACTACTTCTCCGCTGCGAAGCGCGGGTATTTTGCTAGTATGTAATAAATAGAAAATGGACAGTATTCTAAAGATTATTGAGCAACAGAAGTATAGAAAGTGAAAAATGCAAGGCTGATGTAAGTTAAGAAAATAAACATTATGGAGCTAAGAATCAGGTAAACTTTTATCAGATTTAGAGCAAAGCCATCTAATATGGCACAATCAGAGATGTCCAGTGCTGAAGTGGTATCATATAATGGTTGCCATTTAGAAGTCCTAAAGAAGTCCTAAAGAAACACAGAATTCGTTATGTCTCTCAATGAACACAAAAATGTAGGTCAACTCCACTGAAGTCTCATCTGGCCACATCCTTCAGCTGAGATACCATTAGACCTACAATACACATATGACTTTAGTCATCGTTGTCCACAAACACTGTGGCACACAGCTTTGTCTATTCAAAACAGTCATAAGTAAACTTTATGAACACTGATTTTTGTGTGATTAGTTGAATCTTTGCATAAAAAAGCGTGAGTGGTTTCCCCTCGACTTTCTCATATACTCAGATATGTGGATGGATATGTCAGGAGTAAACAACAAGACAATTATTATATTTTTATATTATGTATAAAAAAGATTGTCTGAAGAAGGGGCCTGAGTTGCCTCGAAAGCTTGGATATTGTAATCTTTATATTTGAGAAAGTCAGTGAGGTCTAAAATGTCGAGATTCATCAAAATCTCGACATCAGTTTTTTGGACCATTACAATACTTTCCCTATACTGTACTTCGTATATGAGAAAGTAAAAAAGAACTGGCAGCCTTTACTATGAATCCATTCAAATGATCACAATCTTTGCAATATATTGAAAACTAGCCAAAGCCCACCATAGCATTTGGCGGTGAAAGAATAGGAACGGAAAACGGTGAGAAAGGAATTCAGTATAACAAAGGCTTAGGAAAACACCGTCACAGTATAACGAAAATAGCAAGGAGCGAAACGAATGCCAATGGTCAAGAGAGTACCTTCCTGTAGCAGGCTACGGAAAACTTAGACATATATAGATAGACGCCGCATTCACTTTTTTTTTTCCCAGTCGACATGATAAGTCAGGGCGTTTGCCCTATTGCGAGTGGTAAAAGTGCCATTTAAACTAATACAGGTAGACATGGAAACTGGGTTTTCTGATGAAAAAACAATAACGTTTTAAACAGTATCGTTTACATACAACAGATTTTGGCAAATCGTTTACATGCAATTATTTATATCCATTTATACACTAATAATGGCAATTATTAAATAATAATTTTTATTGTTATCATTAAATAATTCCTCCCGTATAAGTAACATTTCTCGGACTTCTTTCTTCTATCTCCGAAACATTTCTAGACTTCGTCCTGTTCTTACGCAACACAGTACTAAAGTATTGGTTAATGCCCGAGTCACCTCACGTATAGATTACTGTAATGGTATTCTATCTGTTATCCCACAAAAACGTATCCATCGCTTACAATTTATTCAAAATTCTGCTGCCAGGATAATAACCTGCTGTTCTAAATCCATTGAACATACTACACCTATTCTCTCTCAACTTCACTGGCTCCCTGTTAACTACAGAATACAATACTAAATACTGCTCTTAACATTTAAAGCTCTCCACAACCTCACTGATCTTCTACAGACTGACACTCGTCTCGCTCACTCTGATTCTCATCTGCAGCTGTACTTTCTGTACCACACATCAAACCCTGTGCTATGGGAGCTTGAGCGTCTCTCATAGTGCTCCTCAACTCGGGAATTTTCTTCTCTCTCATATACATCAGCTCGATTCAATAACACATTTTAAAACTACCCTCAAAACTTATTTTTTCAAACTGGCATACCAATTGTGAATTTTGCACTGTTACTGCCAGTTATCTTTGTTTGCTAATTATTGCTGTTTGATCGAGAGCGACTGTGAACGCGGAAGTAGGATTAAGAGATGGCGGGCGGGGCTCTGTCGTGCGTATCCCATGGTCTTAGAGTTGGTGGGCGGGGCTCTCTGTCTTCCATGTGCTCTCTGTCTTGCTTGCCCTTAGAGTTGGCGGGCGGGCTTTGGCGGGCGTGGCTCTCTGTCTTGCGTGCGCTCTCTGTCTTGCTTGCCCTTAGTTAGAGTTGGCAGGCGGGGCTCTGTCGAGCGTATCTCATGGTCTTAGAGTTGGCGGGCGGGGGTTTTTGAGTTGGCAGGCATGGCTCTCTGTCTTGCTTGCGCTTACTGTCTTGCTTGCGCTCACTGTCTTGCATGCCCTTAGTGAATTATATTTATAGATTATGTAGTAAAAGCAGCTTGCCCTTGCTTGAAAATTTTTGCCTTTAAGCTGTAATGCTGCTGCTCTGTTTTTCAACTGACAAAATAAGCTTTTTTATTATTTTATGCATTAGAATAGGAAAAGCTTACGAACACCAATAGAGCAGCTCTTCTACCCATTATGATGATTCCAAACATACATCAAACATATACAAGCTCATGTCTCCCTCACAGTCATAAAGTAGTTACTTTCAAATAGGATTCACAATCTCTTCTTTGTATTGTCACTAAAGTTGGAGCACTGATAGCTCATCCCTTCCTACAATTCTTACAGTATTTCTAAGATTAGTCATTGCCCTCTGATTGCATTGCAGTAGGAATTTTTTGCATAATGATGCAGTAGCCACTTCGTACATGGAATATAAATTTAAGCATCCTCCATGCTTGGTCCACAGCTACTTCCGTTGGTCAGTTTGTGAGTTTGAGTTTCACGGAAAATTTGAGTTTCAAGGAAAATTATTCTTTGACCCATGAAATGTTACTTTTTCTCAAATACTAACCAAAGTGTGTTTTCATTTGCTGTGTTTAGTTAAAACCTGATGTGCTGCATTATAACCTCATCACTGAAAATGTTAGCTGTTTCAGATGGTTTACAAAAGTTGCAGCTTTTAGAAACTATATTGATCCTATGTAATACCTATGTAAGGGCTACAAGCCGAAGTTCATTGTCCCCTTTATTACTATAGTATCTTTCTTTTTTTTTGGAGACTCACAATAGAAGTTAAAATTTTTACATTATGTTATCTTTCACATCCTACTGGATCTTTATCTCCTCTCTGACTCCAGCGGCAGTTTGATACTTCCCTGACTATCAATGTATATTTCTTTACTTTTATGAAACACTTTATTAATCAGTATATTGGCTTCTTTGTTATCACGCTGAGTATGTTAAACACTGCTGCACTCTACCAGATCAAAAGCTGTAATCTCATTTGTGAATTCTTTATAACTTTTATCTAGCTCCCATCTCATTCCCTGCATTTACTGTTTTGATGTCAGGCTTCCTACAACTTGTTTTGCAGTGCAAGACAGCATGATTGATTAGCTAACACCAGGTGAGAGAGTTAAGAGCAAGGACACTTTTTTCAGTGTTTTAAATTAAAACTTTAAATTGGAACAGTTTTCACTTTCTTCATACATAGTATAGGACTACGTTATTATTGCATGGATCTATCAAGAATGGACATAATTTGCAATTAGACAGAGTAAAAAAAAACCAGACAGGAGTTAAGTTACACATTTAATTATATATTATACTACCAACTGGGAGCCCGATCAAATCGGGCTACAAATTCTACGTTTGTGAAATCCATACTTTCTCTGCAAAGAATTATTTGTTTTTTTAAGTCCTTGAAATGATTTTGTTATCATGGCACCGATTTGTGCTTAAAATAGACCTTTTCGGTCGATGTAATGAAGTGCTTCCTGTTTAAACTGGGCTGTGAGACGTGAACTCAGCACTTCGGCGCACCTCATTTGATTTTTTCCGGCAAACAAATTTTCAAAACAAACCGTATTTTATAACTCTAATCAGAGTCAGAGTAATAATTATGTTGGCGTGGTCATTTTAGATCTGAGATCGGCTAAAATTTAAACAATGACCGTTGTTAATACCCAGCCGTCACTACTCAGTTTGCCAATAGATGTCAGAAGGACGGATGCCAAAACCGAACTGCACAAAGATATATTTCGACATACCAAGCAAATGGCGATATGCTCTAAATTACTTACGGTTCCGGAGCTGTCGAAGGGTTTAAGTCAGTCGACAATGTTAGTCCTAGAAAGTACACCCCACCAAACCAACGTTCCAAAAAGCAACCGAACTTACTGTTATCTGCTCGAACCAACATCGACTTACTATACTCGGCCGTCCAGCGGCGTCACTGAAGCATTCGAACATTCTTACCCAATCATGCAATACTGCGTCCGCGTTTGCCACGTTATGTTCTAACTACAGAGGCAGAGTCCCATTGCATGGTTCTAACTTGTGTTAAGTCGCGGTATTGATGCGAACACCATACATATGGGGTATTGACGCAAACACCATACATATGGAATACGGATAGTATCAAATTATATATAAGGATAATTATATATTATTGATAAAAATGGCCAAAACTTTTAAGGAAGCCGAATACAATGTAAATATTGGCAAATCATACCCTTACAGCCTAAGTTGCAGTGCATCTTGCATCCATAGGCGGCTCTCGGCTTATCTTCTGTCTTGCTTGCTTTGCTACCACATGGCCTTTGAATGGAGTTTTGAAACAGACCACATGCCTGACTCAGTATGGCTGCTGAGATAGAGTTGTCTTCATCATGATCGTCTCTTCATGGCCATATGATGAAAGAGAAAGGTAAGGCAAGGGGATCAACTTTATACCATTCTTAAACCAATAGAGTGACGTAGTACAGAATGGCTTCTGTTTCAAAGACAATCATAAATAGCCATACTTTAGACTAATAGAATTAATTTTTTAGTCTCTCCCTGACCAGTTATCAATGAAAGCACATAGGTACAACTCATCCCCCAGTTGCTTTGTTTATTCAGTTTATAGCCTTCCTACGGTGGATGGCCTATATGCTCTAGGTCCAAACACAGTCACCCTTGTCAAGCTGGCCTTAAGCCCCATCCTCCTTACCATAAATTTCATATCCTGAGTCAATCCTAAAGACTGGGGTATTGGTTAAGTAAATATTAAAGCACCGCTGTTCTCATTAATATTACAATTGCTTTGTCTAGCTTACAAATAAAGACATTCAAAATATGTATCAAATTATATGCAACATATCACACAACCACATCATTAAAACAGTTTTTTATTAAATCCATGCAGAAAGAAGAACATCATCTGGTATACTGGTTGATCTGGCATACTTCCCTCTACTAGGATTAGATTTATATACTCGGCGGGCTGTTCTATAAAACATTGGCTACAACAGCTCTGTCATGTCGTGCTGGCCACTCAAAGAGCATCATGGAGCAATAGGGGAAAAAAGTTTGACAAAGCTGGCCATACACATACTTTTTAGAGAAATATTAGACGAATAGGATAACCAAGGACCCCAGCAAATTAGACATTTTGCAAATCAACACTAGTGACAATATACATAACATATTCACAGTGCTACCAAATCCTTTGTAAGTCTGTAATGTTAATTGACGTTTATACCTGACTTTTTCTGATGATGATGTTTATATGATTTGTATAGTTTTTACTTCTGTCAAGTGAGCCCCAGCGTTTGCTTTTTATTTTTTTTATATTTGGAGTGCGGAATAGCTATCAGAGTTATGGGTCACATAACCCAATGTTTAACACATGGCAACAAGATATAATGGTTTGTGTCCATGTCAGGCAGAAAACTGCTGTATGTTTACATCACATAAAGAAATAAAAGATGTGTACAATACACTGTATACCTCACTACAAAACTAGGAATCCTTATTTTTATGCACAGTTAATATTATAATTAAATATTATTAGTATCTGTCCTGCCTATTGTATTGACTTACTTAGTCTATACAAGATTATAAGACTGAGACCCTATTCCAGCAGTATCAAGTACAAGGGAGAATCAACCTAGAATAAGATATCAGGTCATTTCAGGTCTGGTATCTTGTATAACGTTTATAAGCATTTGTGTGTCATCTGGGTTACAAGATCACAAGCAACCAGGAGAAATGCAGGAAATTGCACCTACAGATCAATAAAACCATTTAAAGTGTTAAAAGAAAAAAATGAAAAAAAAAAAAAACTTTCAATGAAAAAGCTAAAAGTAACAATAAAAAATACTTTACTGTTATACTTGAAGAGGGAATTTTAAAAATTCCTCAGACAAAAACACAAAGAAGTATTTGTAAAGTAACAATTTATTTTAGAAAATTTACTCTACATGTTTTTAAAAATGAAGAAATATCTTGGGCAGAAACTTAAGTTGGGTTCTGTGTTTAAGAATTTAAAAATTGGTTATATGTGTTTTAAGTATTTGTGTATACGGAGCAAGGATAAAAGTAAGGTGGAAAGGACTCACAACTGGCCTGTCTCCATAATTGGAAATGTTCAACTGCTATTAAAAAGATGGATGAACTTTTACATGTTATGACTGCTCCTGGTACTGTGGCATTTGTTTTTTGCTGGGAACCAGCTTAAATGTATTTTGGATGCTATTTAATGCAGGACAGTGTTCATCTGACATGATCAGACAGAGTGGTAAAAGCAGTAGAAGATCTGGAGTCTTATGGAGGAGATGCAAGAACATCACAATTAAAGCCATTAAGTGTGATCCTTTTGAAAAACTGACTGAATTTGTCCACATTACTGCATAGGAGCTGTTGCATCATCCTGTTGTTTATTTTTAAACACTGCAACAGAATGATGAGAAATTTCTGAACCAATGTCTAACAGCATGTTCCTTTTTTGGATAGAAGAACCTGGACCTGCATTATTCATAAGTGTACGCCTTCAAATAAACTGCCACATATAGCCCTGTTATTGACTGCAACAGTTCTCCAGTATCCAAGTTCTTATGTGTGTTTAGGGTGTTGTTATTTGTTTTATTATTTATATATTTCTCCTTCTCTTGAGCTTCTGTAAAGTTCTTACTCCCTTTGGAAAAATAATGTACATCTACAGTATCTATGTATCATGATTGAGTGTGTTTGTCCATCCTTGTCAAGTTTGTGTTTGGATAGCTTTAAAGCTATGCTGTCCCAACATCTCATCCAGATACTTGTTTTTAGGTGGTAAAAGTTTAACCTTCAAATGCATGACGTGGTAGCTTGATACTGATTTCCATGACTGTTTGTGTAAAGAAGTGCTTCCTGGGTTCCATTTTATATGTCTTCTTCTTAGTTTCCAACACAATTCATTGTTGAAGTAGATCCATGAAGAAAGTATTTTAAATAATAGCAGAGGTCAGTTTAGAAGGGAAAGACCCTGACAAATGTGTTAAACATTTTTGAACAAGTAACGGGAGTATTAGGCATTACTTAGACTTTTTTTTTTTGTTGACAAAAATTAATCCTGAAGTCAGAAGCCTGGTAACAAGTTAGGAAAGTGAACGACAAGGTGGTTAATGGTCAGTAGGCAAAGAGTAAAAATAAGGGAAGAGCATGAGATGAAGCCATCACTCTGGATTCTGAAATGAGACTGTTACTTTGTTTGACTTTTAACAACATCATTTTAAACTTCATGAGCTTAGATTTGCAGTTGACACCAAAACTGGAGGGATCATAAATTATGAGAGGACAATTAAAAGAATTTAAGGAAGCAGTCTTACAGAATAGGTTACATTGAAAGCTGTTAACCTTGAATCAAAAGGTGTTCTTTTTCAGCCTTCTAACCTTTTGTATTTGTCAGACCACTCTGTAGAGTCGAGTGTGCATATTTTACATGAATATGACACCTGTCTTGACCCCATCTGTGAATTCAACCATCATTTTTCTAAGGCACTGCTTATCCTGGCTGTCTAAGATGCAAGGAGAAAAAAACAGTATTTTGATGTGGCAGCAGTCCATTACAGAACACACTTACTCAGACAACACCAGTATAAACCAATATAACACTATATGTCTTACAGAATGTGGGAAGAAAATCCATTAAACCATGTGAAGAACACGAAAATTCCATACTGGCAATGCTCAAACTGGGATTCAAAGCCAAGACTCTGGAAGCGTGAGGCAGCAACAACAACTGTTGCAGCACTTAAACTCTTAAACTCCCTCCAACTGTAAAATGTTACATTAACTATTATGTTTATTTTAGTATAGCGACTGGGAGCCCGATCAAATCGGGCTACAAATTCTACGTTTGTGAAATCCATACTTTCTCTGCAAAGAATTATTTGTTTTTTTAAGTCCTTGAAATGATTTTGTTATCATGGCACTGATTTGTGCTTAAAATAGACCTTTTCGGCCGATGTAATAAAGAGCTTCCTGTTTAAACGGGGCTGCGAGACGTGAACTCAGCTCTTCGGCGCACCTCATTTGATTTTTTTCCGGCAAACAAATTTTCAAAACAAACTGTATTTTACGACTCCAATCAGAGTCGGAGTAATAATTATGTTGGCATGGTCATTTTAGATCTAAGATCGGCTAAAATTTAAACAATAACCGTTGTTAATACCCAGCCGTCATTACTCAGTTTGCCAATGGATGTCAGAAGGACGGATGCCAAAACCGAACTGCCCAAAGACAGATTTCGACTTACCAAGCAAATGGCGATACATTCTAAATTACTTACGGTCCCGGAGCTGTCGAAGGGTTTCAGTCAGTCGACGATGTTAGTCCTGGAAAGTACGCCCCACCAAACCAATGTTCTAAAAAGCAGCAGAACTTACTGTTATCTGCTCAAACCAACACCGACTTACTATACTCGGCCGTCCAACGGTGTCACTGAAGCAATCGAACATTCTTAGCCAATCATGCAATACTGTGTCCGCGTTTGCCACGTTATGTTCTAACTACAGAGGCAGAGCCCCATTGCATGATTCTAGCTTGTATTGAGTCGGGGTATTGACACGAACACCATACATATGAGGTATTGACGCGAACACCATACGTACGGGGTATTGACGCGAACACCATACGTACGGGGTATTGACGCGAACACCATACGTACGGATAGTATCAAATTATATATAAGGATTGTAAAATACAAGGTGGGCCACGGAAAAGTAGCCCACCTTCAATACCGGTACCACGCTTTTTGGAGGAGGCTGTAGCCACTTCATGACCAGAAAATTAGCGTTTGGTGCGCAGTGTCAGGAACATGAATAGTGGGCCCAATTTTTTTCGAATCAACTATGAATACCACAGTTTACCTGGACATCTTTGAACAGTTTTACGACCAACTAATATGAGAAGAAAAAATGTACTGCTTTTTCCAACAAGATGGGGCAACATGCCACACCTCACATGACTCACTAGCACGGGTTCATGAACTGTTTACAGAGGAGTGAACTGTGAGCAGGGGGTCATGACCACCATGTTACCCGGACTTGTCCACATACGATATTTATCTGTGGGGAAATTTAAAGCAGAAAGTGTACGCTAACAATCCACATACCCTTGATGAACACAAGGAAAACATCACAAACACTATCCGCAGCATCCCTTGTTGAAGAGCTGCAAGCAGTATCAGTCAACATACTCCAAACGTGGTCAAAAGTGCATAGACATGAACGGGGACCACTTTCAGCATCTGTTGTGTATTGTGGGTAAGTGAATAAAAACGATCCACTTGCTCATTCATCTTGTCATACTATAGCCAGAGGCGTGCTACTTTTCTGTCGCCAACCCTGTACCTTGAAATGGTGTTAGCTTTAGAAAGGTGTCCTATAAAATAACATTTTTCTTAGCTTTGCCTTCTGGCTCTTGCAGCTAGTTCTAAATGTAAAGGTAAAGAACACGCAGTTAAACAAAGAGTGCATCTTCCCAAAATGACTTTAATTTCAAACCAGTGGGCAACAGCTTATCATTATTTTAATCTTCTGTCTTTGTCACTCTAGTTCATTCATGAACTATTCATGTTGAATGCTTCAGGCTCTTTCTGTTTACTGTCCATTTGCAACTCACACAATACAACATTCACATCTTCTGTGAGTCATATTTATATGACCATAACTATAAATCTGCAACATTGTACTGTTTTTATTTGCCTGTAAACTAACTTCAACAGACTCTATCCACAGCTCAAATATGGGAAGTTTTCCTTTTAAATAGTCTTCAGACTAAAGGTGAAGCATTACAGCAACAAGTTGAGAAGAAGCAGTGAGTATTAACAGTTAAATTGCCTCTCCTGTCGTTCGTCTAGTCATATGTAACGAGACCTGTAATTTGGCTGCGTCTTTTTACCGTTCAGTTTATTTTTTTATTTATTTTTTTGTTCCCCCACACATATTGGCTCCTGCGATGCTTTTTCATTATAGAGGTTGCACTTTTTATAAGTCAGAAATACACAAATGTATTTTTCAGCTCCTTTAAAAAATTAAACTGAAAAAAAGCCTTTGCTGTTCCTCAAATGAATGTAAATTTATACAGGTTGATGATCCTTTTCAGCTATATATAATTGTCTTTAGATAGCTGCAATCATAACCCTTCACCTTTGAATCAAGTATTGAGCAGTTTCTAACACATTTACATATTTTGCCATAACACATTAATTTTCCCTTTTTCAATTTTTTTTTTAGTTCTTTCATCTAAAGCAATGCTTCATTTTATTCTTGCTGGATCTGGCTTTTTGTAGGGATGTAAGGGAAAAAAAGGCAGCTACTCTAAGGCTGTTTGAATATAATCAAAAATTGCCCATTTAGCCAGAAGTCATTTTCTTTTTAAAAGGCAAATGTTATTTAATCTTTCAGCTGTTCATTGTCCCATCATAAATACTTTCTTTTCAGTGCATTTGCAGGGCTGAAATGAGCCCGCTAATTGCCTCCCATTTCAAATGACATGTGGTGGTTTACTGGGTAGAAAACGCAGCGGGAAGAAGGAAATAGGAGCCTGAGAAAATGAGAGCTAATTATTTTCCCTGCTTCATGTCAGGTTCTATGTCAGCCTTGTTTTTACAAACTGGAAGGTTTAGCACTAAATAAAACAAACTGGCGTCATGTTTTTATATACTGGCGGTGTCATAGAAGCAGCTGCACTTCTCAAAGACAAAATAATGCTTGCAATTGTATGGACAACATCTGACAGCCACTGTAGGTCTCTGCTAATGAGGATATCAGAGTGGTGCCAAGCGAAAGGTTCTGAATTATGTATGAATCTTCATTAGAACAGCCATAGTCCTGTACATCATTACTAGACATTGTTTCTGCCGAGTGATTAAAACAGCCTCAGTTCTAGACCCCAGTGCCACTTGTAAATCCTGGTTACGTCCCGCACACACACTCACTCGGTTATGTGTGTGTGTGTCTGTTTTTATATTGCACTTCTTTGCTAGTAGCATCCTGTGGATTTCTTTTTTAGTCACAAGATAAACCCTTGGGATGGTGTTAGAGTGGGTCATGTCACCACGCTTTAGGAAAGGCCACTGCCACAGCTGTGTGATCCTGACACAATAGCATTCCACTGATTGTTAAGAACAAAAAAAATGAAGAAACAAGGGCCTAATCCACTGGTAGATTTGGGCCATGGTACTACAGGGAATAAATTTGTCCAGATTTTAGAAGAATATTCAAAGAACTACATGAAATTGAGAATTTTTTTTTTTTTTGAGTGTCAGTCCAAATCACCACAAGCACACACCTAATTACAATAAAAAAGAAACACTCTTTTGAGAACATTTAAATTATATTAATTTTGGCCACCAGTATAAGACAATTACAGAAAAAACGTAATTTTTGTGAGTATGTGATTGTATGCTCGACTTACCCATACAAATGTTAGTTAAAATCTGGACTTAAAAATCACCCTTCACTGAATATATGTGTGTTTTGATGTAGATTGCGTGACTTGTATCTGCTTTTTATTTTGTGTTTATCTTGCACTATTTTTTCGTACTATATTTGCAATTATTTCCAGTATAGTGTCTTGAACTCATAAATGTCTGTATAGTTTAGAGAATATATTGAAATTGAAAATACAGTATGGCTTAGTATAAGTGAGTATGTCCGTGTATGTGACTCTGCCCTGTGATAGACTAGCTCATGCAGTGTTGGTTCACATCAGGCCTCCAGTTTTGCTTGTAACAGACACCAGGCTACCCATGACACTTAAGTGGATAAGTGGTTAGAAAATGGATGGGTAGTAGAAGTTGAGTGAACCCCTTGTTGGAATAATAGAGTTCAGAAAATGAATGAATAAATGGTCTGTCCAAATGCTAGAATGTTTATTTGACAATTTTCAGCATTTTCATTTTTGCATAGTATTTTTTTTCACATAACATACCACAGATAAGGATTTGTATACAAAAAGTTAACTTTGAAAAATGTATGGATGTATTTTTAAACTAGCTTATTCTAATTCAGTGTCACCAGGCTCATTAAAAATAAAGGTGTAAAAAAAGAATTAAAATAAAAGTTTTATAATGTGCTTCAGAATGAGAGGACCAGGGCTCAACTCTCAGGTACACCCTGTGTGGCGTTTAATGGTCTCCCTGTATCTACATGGGTTTCTTCCTGGTGCTCCGGATTCCTTTCACAGTCCAAAGTCATGCAGGTTAAGCCAATCGGCATTGCTAAATTGGCCTGTGTGCGTAAGTGTGTGTTCACCCTGTGATTGACTGCCACCCCATTCTTGTGTTGCTGCCAATGTCTGCCGAGACACAGCTGCTCTGCCACCCTGCTCTGGATAAACAGGTTAGGAAAATGTATGGATGGATCTTATAATTTATGTATCATTTTAAAATATAATGTTATAAATTCTAGCACAAAGGTGGACCGAAACATTGGATGGATGGCATAATATATTTAAAGGTATACAAAGAATGAGATGTTTTTATAGCATTAGTTATATTCGTTTTCCTGATACCTTTGTCGTATGGGTGCATAAACACTGAAGTAATATTTGGCAATGGTGATTTATGTCACTTTCTAGGGTGTATGTCTTTCCAGGGGAAGGTGTTAGGGACTGATGTATGTGATGTCAGCCTAAAGAATTGGTGACCTAGAAAACCAGACTATTTAGACAACACAATATCAACAGTGCCGTCCTTCCCTGATCCCCACTGCTGTGCTGTCACTGAGAGCTGCATTAAGGGAGCCTTCTTTGGGTCATCTTTGGGCCCTAGGTAAGCACACCACTAGCATGGCTAACAGAAATATGACTGTTCCAAAAATCAGAGGGACTTGAACAATTATGCTGGTGATGACAGAGGGTTGTCTGTAAGGCCTATCTAAGCAAAAATAAATAATGCAGCAGTGTAGTGGGAGGCTTTAACCTCCATATAATACTTCCAGGTGGAACCAGATTGAGGGTGAGGCAGGGTTAGGTTAGGGGCACATCTTCATTGGATTAAGGTCTGTGTCATGAGTTTATATGTATAGTATGCAAGGCTTAATCCTTGTGTTCTTCCAGTAGATTACTGAGTAGACTTGAGATTTTATACAGTCTTAAAAGACAGTAAAGACTTGAAACCATGAAATCAAAATACTATCGCCAAAGCCCAAACGCTAACTAAATACAAAGGGGAAGTTTCACAGACCAAAATACCATTGACAAATGCAACAACATTCTTCAGAAAATCAACTTTCAGATGGATCTTATCCTTAAGCAACAGATTTTATACTGTTGCATTCGTGACACAATTGTCAAGCCAAGCCCCTAACAACAGATTTTCATATTTTAAGAGACTAACGCACAAAATAGTGGTGCTTACCAAAAGTTAAAAGTTAAAGCAATGAACAATTAAAGAAACAAAAATAAAAATTGTCATTGATAAACAGACATACAAGAAGGAAAATAATAAATACACTTAACTCTCCATCATCAAAAGCCCCTAAAACCACCGTTATGGACTGATTGAAAAGTTTATCTCATAGAGATAAATTTTTAAATGCCATAAATCAAAACACCTTGCGAAACTGAAGGTCATTTGAGATGGATGTAGCCTTGAGTTTTTGATGAGGTTACTAAGAAGAATGTCCATTTTGTATGATATTCTCTTTAATCCCTTCTCCAGACCCATGGACTGCAGGATGCATTAATAACATGTACATTTTTAAATAACAGAGAGTGGAACAGCATGATAGTGAAGTGGTTAGTGCTGCTATCTCACAGTTGTAAGGAACTATGTTCTTATCCCTGCCCAGTCACTAACTGTGACTGTAGTTTTTTTTTTTTTTTTGTTCTAGGTACTCTTTGTGAATAAGTAACAGTGCCCAGATGGCCCTTGGCAGTCTCTCCAGGGCTGGCTCCTGTCCTGTACCAAATGCTGCTTAGAAAGGTTCCTTGTGGCCCTTAACTGAATTAAAAACATTTGGTAAATAGTTGGATTGATGGAAACATGGATAAAAATAACTATCTATCTGAGTGTGTACCTTTGGAAACAATCACTCAAAACTACAGAAGTATATTTAGGAAGACTGTACCCAGTGCCATGCACAATGAGCATATCCAGGTAACACAAGCATTGCCAAAGGTGAATTGCATTGCTGTTTTGTTAACACATGATGAATTAAGATGGACATACAGTATTTAAAAGATATGCCATATGACTAACTTTTTAAATATCATTAAGATAAATAATTACAGTAGGAAATCTTACCATATTGATTAGTTTATATCTTGAAATACTTATCCACGAAATAGTTGTCTACTTTATATATATTTTTTGCCATATCACAAAACAAAATAAGAATTTATTATACTTCTGTACCACATCCATCTGTTTTTTGGTCTCCCTCTCCTTCTTTCTCCTGTCAACTTTATCTCTTTTTTCTTCCTAACACACTATTTTCTTCTCATCTTCATACATATCTGACCCACTGGATTCTTCTCTCCATCATTCTTCCACCATATCTCCTTCACCTTTATGTTATCCCTAATGCACCTATTTTATACTCAATCTATTTTGTTTTACCCCACACATCCACAGCAGCATTTTCATCTCTTAAACTTCTCTTTTCTAGTTGTTTTCCAAGTGTCTACACTATACAACTTTTTAGTTCTCACTAATGTTTTGTATATTTTCCTTTTATCTTAGATGCTGTTCTTTTTGTCACTGTGTATTCCATTAGACTTTCTCAATTTATTGATCCATCTCTAATTTCAACCCCTGGCCCTTTGTTGCTTTGAATCATTGATTATATGTACCAAAAGGATTCCACTTCTTTTGACTCACCTGTTCCCAGCCTCCCTTTTCCATTCTTTCTTTTTTCCCTATAGTTTTTGATGTGTTTATACTCATCCCATGACCCTCTGGGCCCTCTGTTAACTTCTGTAATTTAATTTCCATTTCCTCCCATGTACCTTCACATAACTCAGGATCATCTGCAATATAGCTTTACTTTCATATTTTTTTTATTATATGAATCTCTATAATTTATGAATTATGGCTTCGGTATTCTATATAAAGTAGGAAAAGTAATCAGTAAGGAGCTGGTACCAATACAAATTGATTTAGTCAAAGTTTAACTTAACACTCAAATCATTGGGATATTAGGGCAAAACAGAATTGCCCTGAGAAAACCCCATTGTCATGGGGAAAACAGGCAAACTCTACACAACAGCAACAACAAAAACATTTATTCTATAGCTCATTTTCATATAAACAATGTACCTCAAAGTGCTTTACAAGATAAAAAAAGAAAGTTATATGAAACGGAAAATAAATAAGGTTAGGCAATAATATTAAAGAATAAGTAACACAGAAAAAAGTAAAGTCAGATGGCTACTTTTGAATAAGTAGATCACTTAAGCTGCCTTTGTTCTAATAATAAAATATATATTTAAGCAGCATTGGGTGGGTATGTGTAAAGTGGGCATTCAATATAGAAAAGCAGTGTGAAAACATAGGTGTTTTTCTAATACTTCTTTACTCGTATCTGGGGTGCAACCACAGGGCTTTACACATTTCCTGGGGGCAGGCAGCCTGGCTACCTATCTATAGCTGGTCTACCTCCTGAAGCAAGACTTTGCACAAATGTATGGATCTTCTAACCTGTAGAACAGAAGCTCTACTGAAACTATGTTACCTGCAAGAAATAGGAAGAGCAAAATGTTATACTAGCTATGTTAGGGTTGAACTCTAAGTAATGAAGATAGACCTCATCATTAGCTTTTGCAGTACACTATACAATGCATATGTATATGCATATTTGGTGCACTGTTTATTGGAATGACAAATGCAATGCATTTTTACTAAAAATGTTGTGATGTGCCATCTTTTGGAAAGACAGGGACAGACAGACACACAGACTCTTGTCATTTTATTATGGTTGATGTAAATGCCCATTTGATTTAGTATTACAGGGATCACAAGTGTATGACATTACAGTTTCTACCCCACCTATCACTTTTTTTTAATCTCCTTTTTTCCATTTACATATCATACCAATCTCCATTATTCATTTTTATTTTGACAGTATTTATAGATTATATTAATCTTCTGTTTTAGTTTGCAGGATAAGAGGATATATAAATTATTTTCTAGTCTTTAGTGTACATTGTGAAGAGCAGTGGCCAAAGAATGTTGCCCTGTCTTGATGCTAATAACAGTTGTCTGTCACTCACTTGTTAGCTATCACTACTAAAATATTTTCTAACTCCAATTCCCAGTATCTTAGTTACTTGTTTTTCTGCTTGAATATTGTTAAAAGCAATAAGACATACGTAGTAGTATTCATATAAGTGATGGCGGGTGCATATAACAAGGCAGAAACAAAAACAAAATCAAAAACTCAACCAAAGAGTAGAGAATGGATCATAGTGTTCAGAAAATAAAAATTAAAAGACAGTATGACCACTGAGTCATATAAGAGAGGATAACAAAAACTTATTAATTGGATTTTAGGAGAAAGCCCACTTCTGGTGGCATAAGAGTCTTATGAATATCTTATTTTGACCCTAGTTGACAGCCCATAGTACACAGTAGTGAAGATCATTGTGCTCGATTTATATCATGATGAGATACTTGTCATTTTTGATATTATTGTCTCACAACCACTCTATGCCACATTCCATCAACAAGGAGAAATTAGGTTAGAGGGGCAAGTTTACTACCTGTGTATAATGGGCTCATACAGGTATATTAAACTTATCAGGGCCTGTGTCAATTCCCAAGACTGGTTTTGTAACAAAAGACAAAAGACATCATAAAGAGTTCTGGCACAAAATGGCAAACCATGTATAACTGTTGAAAAAAACAACACACACAAATTCAAAATAATCATGGGAACATCTTCTCAGACGCAAGTTCAAGTAAGAACTGACCCAAAATGGTGGATGTTCTGGTTTTAAGTCCACCGGCTGGAAAAGGCGTGTTCAGGTAGATGGACACCGGAAGTGATGTCAGTGGTAGCATAGCAATCAATCTCCCAGTCTGCAGAGGAAAGAAGAGAAAAGGCATTAGCACATAGTGTTAACCCCTGGAGGAACAGGAAATTACCATAATTAGAACCTTTAAGTTGTCCCCTATGCACACGCACTTATATTTATAAATATATATATATATATATATATATACTCTATATACTCTATATAGTTATAAAATCCTAAGCCTAAAAGTGCAATGATTTTATGTGACGTTTTGATGTCACATTTTTGTCATGCTTTAAATTGGGCTTATTTGAAAAATATATGAAAAAGTTTGGGAACCCCTCTCAGCCGGCATAATAATTTACTTCACTTTCAACAAAAAAGGTAACAGTGTCTTTCATTTCCTAGGAACATCTGAGTACTGGGGTGTTTTCCAAACAAAGATTTTTAGTGAAGCAGTATTTAGTATGAAATTAAATCATACAAATGTAAAAATGTTAATGTGAAAAACTGACTGTACAAAAATTTGGGTACCTTTGTAATTTTGCTGATTTGAGTGCATGTAACTGCTCAATACTGATTACTTGCAACACCAAATTGGTTGGATTAGCTCATTAAGCCTTGAACTTAATAGACAGGTGTGTCCAAACATGAGTGGTAAAAGGTATTTAAGATGGTCAATTACAAGTTGTGCTTCCTTCCCTTTGACTCTTGTCTGAAGAGTGACAGACAGCATGGGATCCTCAAAGCAACTCTCAAAAGATCTGAAAACAAAGATTGTTCAGTATCATGGTTTAGGGGCAGGCTACAAAAAGCAATCTCAGAGGTTTAAACTGTCAGTTTCAACTGTAAGGAATGGAATCAGGAAATGGAAGGCCACAGGCACAGCTGCTGTTAAACCCAGCAGGTCTGGCAGGCCAACAAAAATACAGGAGCGGCATATGAGCAGGATTGTGAGAATGATTACAGACAACCCACAGATCACCGCCAAAGACCTGTGAGAACATCTTGCTGCAGATGGTGTATCTGTACATCGTTCTACAATTCAGCACAATTTGCACAAAGAACATCTGTATGGCAGGGTGATGAGAAAGAAGCCCTTTCTGCACTTACGCCACAAACAGAGTCGCTTGTTGTATGCAAATGCTCATTTAGACAAGCCAGATTCATTTTGGAACAAAGTGCTTTGGACTGATGAGACAAAAATTGAGTGATTTGGTCAGAACAAAAAGCGCTTTGCATGGCGGAAGAAGAACACGTATTCCAAGGAAAACACCTGCTATCTCCTGTCAAATTTGGTGGAGGTTCCATCATGCTGTGAGGCTGTGTGGCCAGTTCAGGGACTGGGGCTCTTGTTAAAGTCGAGGGTTGAATGAATTCAGCCCAATATCAACAAATTCTTCAGGATAATGTTCAAGCATCAGTCACAAATTTGAAGTTACGCAGGGGATGGATATTCCAACAAGACAATGACCCAAAACACAGTTGGAAATCGACAAAGGCATTCATGCAGAGGTAAAAGTACAATGTCCTGGAATGGCTGTCACAGTCCCCTGAATTGAATATCATCGAAAATCTATGGGATGATTTGAAGCAGGCTGTCCATGCTCGGCAGCCATCAAATTTAACTGAACTGGAGAGATTTTGTATGGAAGAATGGTCAAAAGTACCTCCATCTAGAATCCAGACTCATCAAAGACTATAGGAGGCATCTAGAGGCGTCTGTTATATTTGCAAAAGGAGGCTTAACTAAGTATTGATGTCATATCTCTGTTGGGGTGCCCATATTTATGCACCTGTCTAATTTTGTTATGAGGCATATTGCATATTTTGTATTAATCCAATAAACTTAATGTCACTGCTGAAATACAACTGTTTCCATAAGCCGTGTTGTATATTAAAAGGAAGTTGCTACTTTGAGATCTCAGCCAATGATAAACAAAAATCCAAAGAATTAAGAGGGGTTCCCAAACTTTTTCATATGACTGTATATGTTTGGTATCATTCTTTTCAGAATTTATCAAACTTTAATGTTATGTTTTTAGATTTTCAGATTCTTATTCCGTTTTTAAATTATTAATTAAAAAATATCAAGAACTCACGTTCTGCGAGACAAGACTTTATGCCAAGAGATTTAACCATGCCTGGTGCCAGAAATAAAAGACAAGAGTAGGACAGCTGCTGTACAGACTTTTAAATGTTCAAAGCTCCACGCGAGATGCAGATCACACAGCACGGCAACAGCAGCAGCAGCAGCAAGCCAGCAGCTGATCGAGCAAAGAGGAGGTATAAAAAAAAACTGTATTTGTTTCCCATTGTATCACCGTTTAAGAGGGGGTTTAAGAGTAGCGACCACGGGTCCTCGAGGTGCATTCAACCCCCCTCTTCACAACGTGAGTGGACGCATAGCGCAGCCCAGGGGTTAGGCGAGCAAAGCAAGCAGGGGGCAAAACCCCCAGTGTATATATATATATATATATCTATACTAATAAAAGGCAAAGCCATCACTGACTGACTGACTGACTCACTGACTGACTGACTCACTCATCACTAATTCTCCAACTTCCTGTGTAGGTAGAAGGCTGAAATTTGGCAGGCTCATTCCTTACAGCTTACTTACAAAAGTTGGGCAGGTTTCATTTCGAAATTCTACGAGTAATGGTCATAACTAGAACCTATTTTTTCGTCCATATACTGTAATAGACTGCAGCTCGATGGCCGTGGAAGGAGAAATTGCGTGTCGCATCATCACGCCTCCCACGTAATGGAGTGCCTGCCCATATAAGGCCATCCGTCAGCGGCAATCCAATAGAAACACTTCCGTTAAATATTCATGGGTGAAGGACTGCTTATGCAGACGAAGATGAGATGCTCAGGGTGGTGTTTGGCACAAACTCAGTGAAACTGCGAGAGAAACTTTTAAGTGCCAGGTCTTAGCTAACATTAAATAAAGCCTTGGACGTCGCACGAGATGGCACAAGCACAGCTGGGAACCTTTGATGCATGTACACTGAGCGGCTCACATGAACTGACGCAGTACGCAGACAAAAAGTAACAGTTCCAAAGAGCGCTGAATTACACAATTGAGAAGGCAGCAAAAAAAATATGAAACGTGTGACACATACAAGCATATTCATAAGTGCAGCTACTGCGGAAACAAAGCAGACGGTGGAAAAAGTCAATGTCCAGCTAAAGGAAGACAGTGTTAAAAAAAACTTGTGCATGCAGTGTGTCACGTATCAGATAAAGAGGAAGACGAGCTGTTTATTGATGCAGTAAGAAACGAATCGATGAATGAAATCTGTTATCTTTACAATGGTTGACAAACACAGATGTAACTTGAACACAACACATCCTCCAAATACGAACCTGATTGAAAGAAATAATGATAATCAAATCCTTGATGACAGCAACATTCAATAACAGTCACAAAACAATTATATTGACAATCATGTTACGTTATTTTTAAAATGTTCCCTTTTCTTTTTCATAACTTATTTAACACACTACTTCTCCGCTGCGAAGCACGGGTGTATATACTGATATACATACTCTCAAATAGACGAACCACACGCCGTGGCGCAATGGAAGAGACTTTGCCTGTAGTGCCGATGTCCAAGGTTTGATTCCTGAGAGGGGGTGCACTGAGAGTGTATGTCTGATGAGCCCAAAATTAGGGTGAAACACGTGTCGCGTACTCTTTGCATTATTTGACAGTAAAACTATTTCAATATATATACATACATATATATATATATATATATATATATATATACACACACACATACATATATATCAGCGCTTCCCAATTCATTTTAGCCTCGCACCCACTTGGTTTGAGAAGTATGAAAAAATATGAGGTTAACGCAGAAAGACAGATCACCAATTGAATCTTTATGAATAATGGATACTTTATTCGCCATCAATGATTGTTTTGGTAAAGCCATACTCAGTGTAATCCTCCATCCATTTTCTAATTTTTTCGCGACTAGCCATGATTAGATGAACGGTAAAAAAGTAAGAGGGAAGCGACGGTGTCTTTTTCGCAGGCGAAAGCACAATACCACGCAGGCTCGATGTAGTGTGTCAAATCGATCTAAAATGTGCGATCAGATTTGAAAAAAATATATCTTTTCAAGTTCTATTTAGTCGACACAAATATCTTTGGTTGGAATGTAAGTCGAATTTACTCTTTAAGTTTCTATGGTAAAGAAAAACTTATGCAATGAAGGCTACATTTAACTTACATTCCTACCAAAGATATTTCTGCCGACTAAATAAAAATTACTTATATTTAAAATTTAAATAGAACTTGAACAGATATGATAGTTCATAATACCCACGCAGACTTGCACGTAAGAGCGGGAGTCATCCGTTTTAACAAGCAGCGTATTGCACTGATACGAAATTAATTATTTAGGAATGGATAGATAAATTAAGATTTTGTACAAATAATGTTTTCCATTTTTCTTCCTCGATGGATTCTGGCACCCCCAGCAACAGTTGCTCGCACCCCAAAGGGTATATATATGTGTGTATATATATATATATATATATATATATATATATAATGTGTGTGTATATATGTAGATATGTATGTATATATATATATATTTTTATATGTGTGTGTGTGTGTGTGTGTGTATATATATATATATATATATATATATATATATATATATATTGTCAGGGATGCCAGGGGCCATGACCCGGCCGGGACACCAGGAGGGACCGGAAGAGGGTCAGAGCCCTGCCTGGACCACGTGGGGTTTGCCTTCCGGGTTGCTTTGGGGGCCACGGGTCGAGGGCATGGAAGCCCTTCCCTGTAGGGGCCCGTGGTCACCGCCAGGAGGCGCCCCAATGCCTTGGGGACTTGTTTCCCCAGCACTCCTGCCACACCAGGAAGTGCTGGGGAAGATTTATGACGGCGCCCGGAGAGCAGCCGGGAGGACAGCCGGCACTTCCGCCACACTTGGGCGTGGCCAGACGATTGCCGGGAACACCTGGGGCTCATAAAGGGGCCGTCTCCATTCATTCGGGGCTAGAGTCGGGTGGAAGAAGGACGAGGCAAGAGGAGTTGTGGAGGCGGCCCGAGAAGAAGGCATTGTGGCCAGGACTGAGTGACTGTTTTGGGGTTTGTGCACGTGACTGGGTCTGTGTGACCAATGAACTGGGGTCTTTGTGACCAAATTATTGTAAATAATTTGTATAATAAACGTGTGGTGGTTTGACAACAACATGTCCGCCTGTCTGTGCCCGGGTGGCGTTCACAATATATATATATATATATATAAACAATTACTTTGGCAATGTTTCCTTTTCTTTTTCATTACTTCTTTAACACACTACTTCTCCGCTGCGTAGCGCGGGTATTTTGCTAGTATATATATATAAACCAGCCTATACACTTTGACAAGCTATTCATTTTGAGAACCTTATGTATAAGGTTGGGTGGCATGTCCACTTGCCCGTCATCCAGAGTCTAATGCCAAAAGAATAGAAAATGTTTCCCACTCCTCTCTCTGTATCTGTTCTTTTCTCTATTGCCTCAGCTCAGATTGTGTTACTTCCCTTCCAGTTGAGACCTTACCCTGACTCACTTCTCATATCTGAGATTAATAGGCCAGTGATGCTGATGAAATAGTAGTCAAGTGACCTTGGTTTATTTGTGGCTTTTTATTTTTAATTTTGTTTTTCTTATACCTTTCCAATCAATGCAAAGACATCACAGTGAAGAATGGTGGGTTCATCCTTCCTTTCCCATTTCCCATAGAGGATGAAGTTATTTTCTCTGACTGCTATGGCAACATGACATTAGTCCAGAGCTTTCTATATCTGTAAAACAAGTTTCAATTTGTTTTAACTTTCCAATTGGAATTCAATACAGAATAAATAAAAATACTTTAGGACTGTCAAATTATCGAAAATGTAGGATTTGAATGCAATAAAGATTAGCACCTTATATTTTCAAAACTGCATTCTTAACACTGTCCAACCCATCTGTAATGTGCAGCCACTTTTTCCTCCCAGAATCTGCATTCTGAGGTTACAGATATATCACGTTATTTTCTCTTTAATCAGATGATTTTTCTTTGAAAGCTTACAGTAAATTTTATTAAAATGTGTCAAAAAGTGCAGCTTTATCTTCAATCAGTTTGGCACAAATACTGTGTTCTATTAGCAATAAATTAAATTGTTTAATGAGATGTCAGCAACGGAGAAACTTGCAAAGTATGATATAAGTGCAGTAAAATAGCAATAATAACAACACAAATAATTTGTTTTTTACACCCAAGAATATACACATAGACGTTTTAAAAACAAGAAAGTGCGAACAAAAAGTCCTCATCGACTTTCACTCCGGAAATGTTTCCATGCTCTAAAAACCTTTACTCAAGTAGTTTTCCTACCCTATTATATTGGAGCATCAAGCAGAATTTGGGATGGGTACTATAGAGTAAAGTTTGGAAAACATTTACTTAGCCCTGTTCTTTGAGAAACATCAGCATGTTAATTAATGTTTGTCAATCAAGCTCTCGTCAAACATAATCCAACAATCAGCTCCATCTTCAAGCACTGAAATCTCTTTTTCAAGCCACGGTAGCTAACGTCATGAGCAGTTCAGTTCCCCCCTGCATTTCTGTACATTCTTTAAGCATGAAAAGAGGCCAATTGCTTTTATTATCTCAATGACCACACCTATGTAGAAGCACCTGCTTTCTATAGAATTTGTATTCTTCAGGTTTTTCTTTGATTTTTGTCACACACCTGTATGCAAATGCTAATGTATAGAGTTTTTAAGCTAGGGATGTATTGCATGTGAGAAAGTAAAATAAAATAACAATCAACACAGATCATTAGAACAAGGCAAATCAATCTTGGGTGTCCATCATTTCTCTTTGCAGTCTATAGAGTACTGCCGGACAGTCTAGCTTCAGTGATTCTAGTTGTATATAATGAAGATCTGATACTGTATCCGATGTTTCCCATCAGCAGTCACTCAAAGGCAATGAAAGTAGCAGTGGCATTGTGTTACCCACAATCTGAACAAAAATAAAAGGACTTAGTAAATGTCAAATCAGTGATGGCCAAAGAAATGAAAAACAATTTGAAGAGCTTCATCACTGTCACTAGCACTTTACAATAACTTGTCGGCAGCCTTGATTGCTGAGACGCTTGTATCTTTTTTGTGTATTCAGGAGTCTGCAGACCAGATTGTTTGAAACTAATGCTTATAAATAATCTTACTAAAGGTGAAATACATTATCATTAATTATACAAAAGGTGAAATATCTGAAGGGATGGCTGATAAATACAACTGAGTGCCATCCACATACAGTATTTGAGAAAATGAATGTTTCTGGATGTTATCTGCTAATGCTAACCTATTAAGAGATAATAATTTTCAGACCAAACACTGGATCCTAATGGACAGCATATGTACCTGTAGACAAGAGTGTTGTTATATTTTTACAAATACTGTATTTCAAATATTGTGATAAGGATAGATAGATAGATAGATAGATAGATAGATAGATAGATAGATAGATAGATAGATAGATAGATAGATAGATAGATACTTTATTCATCCCCAAAGGGAAATTCAGGCTTCAAGAAGCTTTATTTGTCCCCAGGAGGAAATTTGGCTTTTTACAGTGAGGCATTATGCAGATGTATTGCTGTTGGTATAAAGGAGATCCCTGACATTTTTGACACACTGCTGAATGATTTGTTGGTTGAAAGTCCTCATTGTTGGCATCAGAGAGAGGATGTACAGTAAGTTCATAATTGCTCTCAGTTTTGTTTTCATTCTCTCCTCCTCTACTGCCTCCAGGGGGTTCAGAGTGTGTCCCATAACTCGGCTTGCCCTTCACTTAATTTATGGATTCAATGGGCCTTTCTTGAAGTGATCTTAGCAGCCCAGCACACCACAGTGTACAAAATCGCACTGGATGTCACAGAGATGTAGAAGATGTGAAGGAGGTCATTTACCACATTAAAGGAATGCAATCTCCTAAGAAAAAGAGCCTGCTCTGTACTTTCTTTATATAGTTCCTATCTGTTCCGACTCCAGTCCAACCTGTCAATAATGTGGGCCCACAAGTACCTCTACATTCACTCCTTGAATAGTGACTAGACATAGAGGTTTTGCTGATGTTAAGATGCAGACAATTATCTTTGCACCAAGAAAAAAAATGCTCCACCTTTGAAAAATGTCAGCTAAGAACAGTAACTGGCAGCCAACAGTAAAGACTCCAGCCTTTGTATCAGAACAGTGGGGTCAATAATAGTTAAAGTTTCATTATGTGGTAGTATAACGATGGCAGAATATTCTTTAGTACAGAATATTAGACTATTCATTAACATAACCTTAGGCAGTTTCTGTGATATAGGCATAGTGAAAGCCAGAAGAAGGCATTTCATTATTAGCTCTGAAAGTATTATAATTGAGATTTTCAGCTATTTATTTCAGACTGGATCAAGCAGACATACTTTAGTTAATTATTTGTGCTTGATTCTATCACATCATTCTGAGACCCACTTAATCCATTCGAGGGTTGTGGAAAGCTGGAGCCTATCTGACAACACTGACGTTATTGGCTGAATGTGTTGCTCTGCCATTAATTTAAATTTATTAGACAAAAAACGCAATGATTGACATGGTTTCATCAAGTAGTGCTAAATTTTGAAGCTAAGAATTCCAGCTGTAGTTTTTGGCTCTCTAGCTTAATATTAAATAAAATGAATAAATAAAACTTTGGCTACAGATGTAATAAAGTAGTTTTGATTTATTTTGCTTTTTGCAGGTTAGCAACTCCAATAAATAAAACATGAGGGTGGTTTCTCTTTATTTCCACTCATCTGGAATAATACATATAAAGGGTTTTTCTTATTTCTTTAATGTTCTCTGTCAATTCAGATTGGTTCATTTGTAATACACTTGTACTGCATTTATAATACATTTGTACTGCTTTTGCCTCAATCTAATGCCTGATTTAAACGACTTACAGATTTGTTACAGTTTAGGAAAATGGTACAAACAGAGATAGAGAGATATTATTGTGTTCATGATCATGTTGACTGGTACCCTAAGTTAATCGGTATTTATCATTTGTTTATTATCATTTATGTAAAAGAAGAACTAAACTGTTAATGCAAAAGAGCGCTTAGTCCAAACCAACATACATTTTTAACATTTCTAATAAAGTTTTAAGTGTACAGAGTATTACTTCTATAAACTTAAAACAAGATTCTGCTGAGTACAGAATGAAAGCCATACTCTTGTGCAGACACAGTACATCCAACGTAGCATGTGTGGATCAGACTGTCTCCACATTTATGTTACTACAGCACGACATCTTTTGAGAAATCCATAAACATCCATCAATTTATGCTGTTCACAGCCACAGACTGCAGGTGTCCATCCCAGCAGCATATGGCACAGGGCAGGAAACCTACCCTGGATGGGGGTGAAAAGACTAAACAAACTGTAAAAATATACAACAGTAATGATACAAATAAATTTAAAAAAATGAGAGTGACATTTAAATTTCACTAAATCCTCTCACATAAGGTGTCCATGTTCATCTCTATTAAAATATTAAATCACTCATTAAGACTACTACATGAGTGTGAAATGTGGCCTAAGAAGTTCAAACATTCGCTAAATAGTTCTGCTTTATTCTATAACATAACATTCTCAGACCTACTTAATCCAGTTTAGGGTTGTGGAGCACAGCAGCCTATCAAGCATCATTAAGCACCAATACTCACACTGATGTAAGTATAGTTTGGAATGGCATTCTACCATAAACTACTCTAACAACTGTGTTGCCATTGTTTCTATATTCATATCTAATATTAGCACTTAAGAAATTTTAATAATATGTAACAAGTCACCATTTTAAAATGGTTTAAGGAATGGAAATGCATAATTTATAAAGTTTTTATATGATGCAAGTTACAATATTAATTCACGTAACTCTGAATTTGTTTTGAGATCTAAATTTAATTTTAAGTTTGATTGTAAGTTATATTGATTGTCGATTATTAGCCAGTGACACAATCTCATTTCATAATTTTATGAAACAGCCAAAGAAAACTATTAATTAGATAGATAGATAGATAGATAGATAGATAGATAGATAGATAGATAGATAGATAGATAGATAGATAGATAGATACTTTATTAATCCCAAGGGGAAATTCACATAATCCAGCAGCATCATACTGATACAAAAAACAATATTAAATTAAAGAGTAATAAAAATGCAGGTAAAAACAGACAATAACTTTGAATAATGTTAATGTTTACCGCCCTGGGTGGAACTGAAGAGTCGCATAGTGTGTGGGAGGAATGATCTCCTCAGTCTGTCAGTGGAGCAGGACGGTGATAGAAGTCTGTCGCTGAAGCTGCTCCTCTGTCTTGAGATGATCCTGTTCAGTGGATGCAGTGGATTCTCCATGATTGACAGGAGCCTGCTCAGCGCCCGTCACTCTGCCACGGATGTCAAACTGTCCAGCTTCGTTCCTACAATAGAGCCTGCCTTCCTCACAAGTTTGTCCAGGTATGAGGCGTCCTTCTTCTTTATGCTGCCTACCCAGCATACTACCGCGTAGAAGAGGGCGCTCACTACAACCGTCTGGTAGAACATCTGCAGCATCTTAGACAATAATTATAATTAGACAATATATTTTCCCCAAATAAAATGCCTGTGGTCTGAATGATACACAAACAAGTCAATCAGACAAATTTGCTGCCATATTCTGATAAGAAACAAAAGATCCTTTCAGTTAGTGTTTTCTTTCTTGGAAAATCCATGTTGTTCCCAAAAGACTGTGCTAATGTTGCTAACAAACAATTTAGTGAACACGGAATATTATACACTATAGTATATCACTTCTATTCAATACTTATAGAGGTTCCATTGCATTTTCACTTTTTTGTGTTTGTTAGCATTGACATGAAGCAACACTTTTGCTAAAAAAAAATATCATTAGTGCCAATAACCAAGATAAGATTGTCAGAGTTACCCTTAATTTTGGAATCAGTAGCTGTTGGTTTTTATTTTTAAAACATCTCATCACATAATTGCATTTCCCTCATTTTCTGTCCAATGGGTCTGATACCTCCAGTCACAATCTGGTGGAGCTGGAAAAGAGTTATTGCTATGTGTCTCTTCATGGTCCCATCTCTTGAGGAGATGTGAAAGGAATAGATCGGGATTAATGCAGAAAAAACACAACAGTACCAACTAAGCAAACACTGCACCCTCTCTGGTACTAGCTAAACAGCTGTTGAACCATTGCCTATGAAACAGAGCAGATTGTCTACTTACCCATCACTCCAGTGGGCAAGAAAAAAAGCCCACCCCTCTCTCATATCCTTCTTTTTTCTCACACTCATAATTATGGCTTGTCTACAAGTGACCTTTTATATTAACTCATCTCCCACACTGTAAAAATACAATCTAAGCAATTGAAAGTATTCATATCATTAAACTTTGTTTTCCTTATTTTAAGAATTATTGACTTATCAAAAATTTGTATGTATGATTATTTTGCTTATTTTAAGAAATCTTGTCAAGTAAATTGTGCTTTTTTTGCTAAATAAAAGCAAAACAATTCCCATTTAAAGTTGTTTCTGTATTTTAGTTTTTGCTTATACGTTTTTTGGAAGTGCAACTTTAGGCTTCAAAGGCATTTTTCTGAAAAATGCTGTAAACCTTTTCCTTATATTACTTCTGGCTGACTTCACAGCTACTTCCAGGATTAGTGGTTGATTTATAAATTCTTGAGCCGCCATGCTGTATTAATTCCTGGTGGTTCTGTAGCCTGTCATTGTAGCGATAACCCCCACAAAGAAGCAAAAAAAAAAAAAGTAGAGCAGATTTGAAAAATACACAAAATACAAATCAAGACATTTTTTCTGGTCTGAGCAAACTTGAAAGACCTCATCCCCAAAGCAGCCAAACACCAAACTCAAAAGGCAGCCTTTTAGCCCTACCTAGGGCCAGATATGGGGCTGAGGCTATTAAAGATATCCTAACTACAAGGTCACGAGGGTCTGCTGGAGCCAATCCCAGCCAACACAGGGCGCACACCCCAGGCATGATGCCAGCCCACCGCAGGGCACACACACACACCAAGCAAACACTAGGGACAATTTAGAATCGCCAATACACCTAACCTGCATGTCTTTGGACTGTGGGAGGAAACCCACGCAGACACAGGGAGAACATGCAAACTCCACACAGGGAGGACCCGTGAAGCGAACCCAGGTCTCCTAACTGCGAGGCAGCAGCGCTACCATTGTGCCACCATGCCGCCCATTAAAGTTACAAAAAAAAGTTTAAATCTCCACAATAACAAAGAGGAGAAAGGGAACAACTAATAATAATTCTTTACATTTATATAACTTTTCTCACCACTCTACATAGAGAGTAAGGAGCCACTTCAACCACCAATAATGTGCAGCATCCACCTGAATGATAGATAGATAGATAGATAGATAGATAGATAGATAGATAGATAGATAGATAGATAGATAGATAGATAGATAGATACTTTATTAATCCCCAAGAGGAAATAAACATACTCCAGCAGCAGCATACTGATAAAAAACAATAATAAAAGCAATATTAAATTAAAGAGTGATAAAAATGAAGGTATAACAGACAGTAACTTTGTATAAGTCTGTCGCTGAAGCTGCTGCTCTGTCTGGTGTTGATACTGTTCAGTGGATGCAGTGGATTCTCTGTGACTGACAGGAGCCTGCTCAGCGCCTGTCGCTCCGCCACGGATGTCAGACTGTCCAGCTCTGTGCCTACAATAAAGCCTGCCTTCCTCGCCAGTTTGTCCAGGCGTGAGGCGTCCCTCTTCTTTATGCTGCCTCCCCAGCACACCACCACATAAAAAAGGGCGCTCTCCACAACCGTCTGATAGAACATCTACAGCATCTTATTGCAGATGTTGAAGGACGCCAGCGTTCTAAGGAAGTATAGTCGGCTCTGTCCTCTCTCGTACAGAGCATCAGTATTGGCAGTCCAGTCCAATTTGTCATCCAGCTGCACTCCCAGGTATTTATTGGTCTGTACCCTCTGCACACAGTCACCTCTGATGATCACGGGGTCTGTGAGGGACCTGGTCCTCCTAAAATCCACCACCAGCTCCTTAGTTTTGCTGGTGTTCAGTTGAAGGTGGTTTGAGTAGCACCATTTAACAGATTCCCTGTTTGATGTGATGGCAGTTATTTTGGCACCAGTACTCTCACCACACATTAGTTGTTAGGTGGTGAAGTCATTTTAGAGATAACCAGAGATAACCAATTAGAGACAGGGGGTGATTAGGGGGCCAGAATAACTAGGGCATGGAGGGCAATTTAACCTAGATGTCGGGATACACCCTACTCTTTACTAAGGATGCCCAGAGATCTTTAATGACTAGAAAGAGTCAGGACCTCGATTTTACATCTCATGCCATTTTAACAGCACAGTGTCCCCGTCATTGCACTGGGGCATTGAGATCCACATTC
This sequence comes from Polypterus senegalus, assembly GCF_016835505.1. NCBI lineage: Eukaryota > Metazoa > Chordata > Cladistia > Polypteriformes > Polypteridae > Polypterus > Polypterus senegalus. The sequence goes on from NC_053159.1 coordinate 178,861,914, forward strand.
ATATCACAGGGTAAGCACCACCTGCTGCCCTCATCAACACCTCTTTCAGCAGCAATCCAAGCGTTTCTGGTTGGCCTCCTATCCGAGTACTGGCTGGGTCCGAACATGCTCAGCTTCAAGTGGATACCCTGTCCTGAACTGCATGTATTATAGCTGCTGTGTTAAAAAAAAAAACTCTGACCAAGAAATTGAAAATAGAAATCACTCTAAAATACTTCTACAGCTGAAGTGAGAGTTTTTGCTTTTGCTTTTTCCTTTGCTGCATAATCAGGTGGCCCCAGCTCCTGCACCTCTATATACAGGAGGTAGGGCAGCTGATAATAACAAGCAAACTAATATATACAATGTTAACATAGTATAAAATTACACAGTATCAAATTACACAACATCAAAGAAACACAATCAGAATTAATAGCAGAATATGAAACATTATATTTAATAGACTGCGGTGGGTTGGCACCCTGCCCAGGATTGGTTCCTGCCTTGTGCCCTGTGTTGGCTGGGATTGGCTCCATCAGACCCCCGTGACCCTGTATTCGGATTCAGCGGGTTAGAAAATGGATGGATGGATGGATGGATATATGAAAGTTAACACTATCCTATTCATTCCTTTTTGGGAACATGTTTAGAATGAAGAGTTTCTTCCAGAACCAGTATAGGGTGAAGGGGTAATGCGAGCTATTAAGTTGGTTATGTTGATTCATAATTACATTTTTTAAACCATTTTTGATCACATAATGCATTTTTAGTGCACTGTAGATTACACAGTGTGCAAGTCAAACCAACAAAGGCAACACAAAAAAAGCAAAAAACTTTACATTTTATATCAAAACTTGCCAGCACAAACTCTGACAGTATTACTGGGACAATTTACAAAAGCAGATTTTCATAATGTGTTTACAAAATCTGTAGGGGCTGTGGTGGCTTTCCATTGTGACTTGAAGTGATCTTTCACAGGATGCAGGTAGAGCTAAAGCAGTCTGTTGAGACAGCACTGTCATAGTTACCAGCCCTGAAAGATTCACAGGGTATCATCAGACTGGTCAGATCTTGTCTGTTCCGAATAGAAGTGCTGCGATTGGTGATTAAATGAAGTGCAGTGTACAGAGATAATTACAAATGAAATACCTTTTTGTCAACTCTATTGTGTCAGTGATTGTATTATTCAATCTTAGTTTAGCAACAAATGTTTAAGTTGCAAATAATTACATTTTGGTGAGTTTTTAGCTGAGTTTATAAAAAAAACATGAATGCAGCATTTTTTGTTGTTTGGGCTTAGCTTTTTAAGGGGAATACTACTTAAAAATGTCTCTATCAAAAAATTAAGAAATTTCCATGTGGTAGTTATCATACCAGGATAGTTTTTCAGACAGTGAGCTTTGCTATCTCTATAGGCCTTGTTGTTTAGTTGTTCATCTTTTAGTTTTGACTCCACGCTTTAAATGACCATGTATTTGCCAAGTGACTTTTCAGTTTACCTTGACTTTCATCTACTATATAATTAAACTGTAATGTCTGTGTGTGTGCATTTGTGTGTGTGTGTGTGTGTGTGTGTGTGTGTATGTGTGTTCAGTACCTCTGAACAATCTGATAGGTCATTTTGACTTTGGTGGCTGAGTGACATGACACCAAGGAGTGTAAAGTTTAATATTCTGATTGTGACATTTGTTTTTTAAATCAATATCAATCACATAAAAAAAAGAAAATTTACTAATGTTGGCTCGCTAAATACTAATGAGGCACTACCTGAGTTGCCTTCAAAGACAGGAACTGTTTGCAAGAATACGAATGATATTTTCACAGCTGGCAATGGGGGCTTGTCTACTATTGGTTGTGGTCAAAAGATGGACAGGAGGTGAGAAAGGTGCCCCAGAGTGACAGAATCTGAGAAGCAGGTTTTACTGGGCACAATTGAGAGAGGAAGAACCAAGCAAGAGAGGCCGAGGCACACAAGGATCAAGAAGAAAGGTGTAGGGGAATGCTGAGAGGTTGAAACATGCACAGACGGGCAGACTGGCCATTAGGGCATTTGGGCAATGCCCGGTGGGCCGTGGACTCTGGTCTGGTCATGGGCCGGCCGTTTCATGAAATACGTTTTATGTACTGGTTACTATTTGACATTAAAATTAACTACTAAACATTATCTGTCCAGTACTGCAATTTATGTAGTCCTATATAATATACGTTATTACGGCATCAAGTTGTTTTAGTTGTCAGTATACAACGTTGCAGCGAAAAATTTGGTCAGATCTGCCTTTTGCTGATTTCTGTTTCGATACCGCTACATTTCAGTTAGCATATACATTATTGCAATTTATTTTATCTCATATCTAGTATTTAAATTCTTCGGTACTAATAATTAGTTTAGATTATGTATTATGCATTTTATTATTATTAACTAATTAGTGGTTTTCAGCTGAGATTATTAGTATGATGACATAAAGTTACAGTATAAAGCACAGGGTATGAATTTTTCATATTAGGAAGGAACATTTATAGTTTATCATTAAGTTAATGGAACATTTCAATCATGTATGCGAGCCAAACTTGTCACTAACAGTATTGTTGATGATGTGGCTGCTAAAAACAACAAACTGCGTAAGCTATTAGCCTACTAGAGTACTGGCAGTTAGACATGACATTGACATTTGACATGTACTCTAATAATGTGTAAGCCGTGTTAAAAAATTTATTTTTCATTAAATTTTATTTCTAAGCATGTTGTCAAATTTTAAGTTGCGTCTAAACAACAGTGTACAGATTAAGTTTGGCAACAGTTTAGACTGAGTTCATATCATAGACTCATAGCAAGTAGTGAGCCGCTGACTCATCCCAAATTTTAAGAAAATTGCAATGAATAATGGGCCAAGTGGGTCAATCTCGTCACCTCACTCGTTGAAGGATGCTCGGGACGGTTTTGAGACCCAGTCCACTCCTGCGCACAGATACCTTGGAGAGGCACAGTAGGCATGGTGCAGGTATACATTGGGAAAGAGTGGCTAAGGTAAGCAAACATACTGAGACAAGGCTCTTGAACAGACATTAGAAAGGTCTCTCTCAGCCAGTGTTTGCATGTGGCCTGCTATATTTGACTCTATTAAGAGTCAAGAAAAGAGAAGATGTGAAGATAGCCAGTGAGGAAAGTAATAATGATACAACAAACATAGTGTACCAGAGAGGTCCTATAGAGTTAGAAGAAGAACACGGGGTGTGTGGGGTAGGGGTTATAGTAGCAGTAGATTTTGGTGTCATTTGTGTTATAGTTGTACGTTGCAGTCTGATTAGTGTATTTGATATTATTGCTTAATACAGAAAATAAAAACAGAATTATTTAAATTTCTATTATTTAAATTAACATTTTAAATGTGTTATTAACTAAACTTTTTTTTTTACTAAGTATACATGTTAATCCTTTAAAAACTTAATTCTTCTTACAACAACAATTATCAGTTTAATATTTTTTACATGTTTCAATCATATCATATCAAATATTTTTACATTTATTAAATAACTGTCCTCGACTGCTAAGAGTGAACAAAAAAAGGTGTCTTTATTTAAAATAATGATTTTCTGAATCACTGATAATAAAGATGCTTCCTGTGGTTAGTGTTGTAGTCTCTTGGCCCCTGGAACCTACAGTAGGTTATATTACTGCCTGCTTAATATGTGTGTAGAGTTTGTATTTTCTTCCCATATGTGAAGTGTGTTGTCTACTCCAGTGCCCTGCCACATCTCAAAGGCATGCATGTTAATTGGTGATGGCCCTAGAAAATGAATAAACGAAATGTACCTTCAAATTGAAAGTTAGATTGGGTTAAGGCCTTTTCCAAGTAATCAATGATAACAGAAATAAAGCCTACTATCAATATGTATGTCATTTTATAAGGTAGTTTAGGATAAAGTCATTGTCAAATATGTTATAGTTATAATAATAAATGTAAAATGACTTTTATCTGTCCATGCCAGATTTGAAGTGAATCAAAGAAGGATTTCATATTTATTTATTCTCTAATCCAGGGAGATTAGGACTTGTTCCGGTACACACAGACAAGTGATTTTCAATGTTCCTCAGTCTGCAGGCGGTAGCAATTGATGTTTTATGTGTGTTCACTCAAAGGCCTCGCAAGCCATAAGGCCTAGGAGCTGCTCCTTCTGGAAAACCCAGATGCGGCCCTCTCTGGCCTGTCATTTGCACGTATAAGGGCTACACCTGCACTTGTGATGAGCAACTGCCTGGCAGGGAGCAACACAAATAGCTTTTGCACCTTTCTTCATGACTTTGAGATCGACAGCAGTACCAGCTGGTTGTCACATTTCTCTAGCTTCATCTTCTTGCCGGTAATCTAACAGGAACAAATGATGGAGAAAAGCAAGATGCAGCCAGTAAACCTCATTAAACAAAATCATCAGATTTGCTCATCTTTTAGATGCTTAAATCTGTGAGTGTGAAATTTAATAGAAGTGTGGGTTTTTTCTGCATCATTGTTACCATAAGATTCATTTCAATCCTATAACCCTTTTGCATCCTTCACCATCATACCTAGTCACCATCCTACTGAATAAACACCACGTTAAACAACAGGATTATTGTTATATTGTGTGTTTTTACATTAATATAGTAAGCAGACTGCAGAGTTCACAATGTATCACAACAATTTACACAAAAGTACAAAATCTTTAATTCTTTCATACTGTAGTAGCAGGGTGTTGTACTGTGTTAGCCATAATGGATACAATGAGAAGTCAAGCAAAATGACACCTTTTATTGGCTAAGCAAAAAGATTACAATATGTAAGCTTTTGAGGCAGTTCAGGCCCCTTCTTCAGGCTGCCTCAAAAGCTTGCATATTGTAATCTTTTTATTTAGTTAATAAAACGTGTAATTTTGCTTGTTCTTGCATACAAAAGCATATGGCTTAGGATGAAGAAAACAAAAAAATCATAACTGTTGTCCTGTTAGCTTTAGAGGAAAGCATACTCTGTGTCCATGGGTCTTTTTATACAAAGAATATCAATCTGACTGACACCCACTAGCTGATGCCTGGCCTGGCATAAATCTGTGCCAGGCAGGAACCAACTCCAGATGGGATGTCAATTCATATCCCTTTGCATATCCCTTTCTCCTAGGTTAATTTATTTGGAGTACAAAGTTCTTCACAATTTGGCACTAAGGTTTGATGGGGTACATGTTGATTTATGTTTTTAAAAAAAGTTTGTTGATGGAGAAGTATAGAGAAGGCCAGAAGGAGTTGCATTGTGTCTTTGTGGACCTGGAGAAAGCAAATGACAGGGTGACTGAGAGGAGCTGTGGTATTGTATGAAGAAGTCAGGAGTGGCAGAGAAGTACATAAGAGTGGTATAGGATATGTATGAGAGAAGTGTGACAGTGGTGAGATCTGCTGTAGGAGCGACAGATGCATTCAAGGTGGAGGGGAGATTACATCAGGGATTGGCTCTGAGCCCTTTCTTATTTGCAATGGTGATGGACAGGTTGACAGAACGAAATTATACAGGAGTCTACGTGGACTATGATGTTTGCTGATGACATTGTGATCTGTAGCGATAGTAGGGAGCAGGTTGAGGAGACCCTGGAGAGGTAAAGATCTGCTCTAGAGAGGAGAGGAATGAAGGTCAGTAGGAACAAGAAAGAATACATGTGTGTGAATGAGAGGGAGGTCAGTGGAATGGTGAGGATGCAAGGAGTAGAGTTGACAAAGGTGGATGAGTTTAAATACTTGGGATCAACAGTACAGATTAATGGGGAATGTGGAAGAAAGGAAAAGAAGAGAGTGCAGGCAGGGTGGAATGGGTGGAGAAGAGTGTCAGGTGTGATTTGTGACAGACGGATATCAGCAAAAGTGAAAGGGAAGGTCTACAGGACAGTAGTGAGACCAGCTATGTTATATGGGTTGAAGACGGTGGCACTGACCAGAAAGCAGGAGACAGAGCTGGATGTGGCAGAGTTAAAGATGCTAAGATTTGCACTGGGGATGACATGGATGGACAGGATTAGAAATGAGAACATTAGAGGGTCAGCTCAGGTGGGATGGTTGGGAGACAAAGTCAGAGAGGCGAGATTGCGTTGGTTTGGACATGTGCAGAGGAGAGATGCTGAGTATATTGGGAGAAGGATGTTAAGGATAGAGCTGCCATGGAAGAGGAAAAGAGGAAGGTCTAAGAGAAGGTTTATGGATGTGGTGAGAGAGGACATGCAGGTGATGGGTGTAACAGAACAAGATGCAGAGGACAGAAAGATATGGAAGAAGATGATCTGCTGTGGCGACCCCTAACGGGAGCAGCAGAAAGAAGAAGAAGAAGTTATGTTTTTTTTTTTTTAAAAAAAAGTTTATTTTTAACTTGCCTTATATTAATACACATTTTTGATTTTGATGACACAGACCAACACTCTTCTCATTTCCTGGCTCAGTTTAAATTAACATTTCAATAAAACATCCTCTAGGCTGTGCTATTGCATCACTTTACAAGAAGAAATAGAGTAAATGATAGAAATAACATTGCTGTGGCACTAATGCCATGCACATTATGCCAAGTTAAAATCAAACTTTTGTTCTTGTATACTTGGATTGTATTGTAAATGCTTTGTAACCATTCAGGTTGGTGAGCATCTGTATAGCCAAAAAAATCAAAAGAATAAATTGTACTACAATACATTTTATTTTTTACTCTGTCCATTTCGTAGTAAGTTAAGCCATTGCTTTATACATATCAAAATAGATTGTATAGCTCTAGAAATCTTTATTCACCAGTCATTTTCTTTATCCGGTACAATTGGTCAGGGCCTCATAAAGCAATAGGCGAGAACCTACTTTGCACTCTTTAACACTTATTTACTGTATAATGGGCCAATTTAAACTCTCTGTTTAACCTGACATGCATATCTCTTGGAAGACAAATGAAGGAAAGCCTCATAGTCGAAGGAAACTGTGCAAACTTTACACAGACTGACACCAGGCCAAGAACTGAACTATGGAAGTATGAGGCAGTACTGCTAAACAATGCACCACCATACAATACTGAAATCTTTAAACTGGTTATACAGCAATATCTGTTCTCACGAATGCTTTCTTAGGTGACAAGCTAAATAGGAAGAATGTACCAAACTCATTTTATTTTTTTTTACTTTATAGGATTGCAAATGGAAAATGTACATGGAGCTGGATGGGGATGAGGTGGCAATAGCATATATTAAGGATGTGACTTTTGTACCAAGCAGACCAGATATTGATGTCCTAAAAATGACTAAGGTATGGTACAAGCATTTTGCACACGCTTAATTCAAAATGGATGTAAAAGTGTTATGTAGAGCAGATTAAACAGTACAAGTATGAAAAATACAAGCTAGGGAATGAAAGGAATAAAGAAGCATTTTACTGTAAAACAAAATATACATTATGTATGTCTGCCACACTGTCTGGTTTTAGTGCACACATAGTGAATGTTCTGTGTGATCATTAATATAAGTATAATATAAGTACATTTAAGATGGGACAGAATTATCACACAGTCTGTTTTTGTCCATGTTGAATTTTCTCTGGAGTTCTCTGGTCTTCCTTCTTCATTCCGAAAATGTGCAGGTGGGTTTTGATGGGTGATTCTAAATTTTGAGCGAATGTAGGTGTGTGCGTGGTTGTATCCTTTGATATATTGACTCACCAACCATGTTTGTTTCCTACCTTGGGCCCAATGCTGCCAGATTAGTGTCTAGCACCTTGGTACTTACAGTATAATAAGTGGGCCCTGCAGATCCAATCTGAATGAATAAATGACAGTTATGGGAATGTAAGGCAAAGTTAAGCAACAAAACAAAAAATGGACTTCAAGAAGCATATGGTAATTAAAGTAGTTTGTGAACATTATTGAATGTGTGGAACGATGCTTCAGAAGAAGGCAGTGGAAATGCTGGTAAATGTGTCTTTTAAACACTTATGTATTAATCCATGTAAGAATCCTCAAAGAAATGGGTAATTGACCAAAAAACTTTCTGTAAAGTCTCAGACTTGAACCTCTGTGAAATTCAAATTTGTGACTTGCTTGAAAGGGGCAGCTTTTAGCACAAACTGAACTACATCCAGGATCTGAAAATTTTTATCTAGAAAGGGATAACCAAACTTTACTCTCAATGTATTCTCCAGTTTCATTTTAAAAAATGCCTTATGATATTCCACATAACCTAAAAATAACAAGTGTAAAAAATCCAAAAGATTAAAAATGATTTGTTCTATTATACCAAACAAAACACTAGGGATAAAAGAAAACATTAAAAAAAACTGCTCCACTGGGCAGATCTTAACTTTTTTTTGCTCCTCTCTGTTAAACCCCAACATTAGAGTCAACTCTGGGATAATAGTCTCCCTTTAAAACTTATGGTGGCACCTTGGGGACTCCTTCTACTCCCATGGCAGCTTCAAAGCTTTTATGTTGGAAAAGCACAGTGAATTGTTATCAATTTTGTTTAAGATTTTTTTATTTCTTTTTAATTTTTACATTTTTTAAGCCCAGTCAATGGAAGCAACATTCTCAGAGCCATACTGTAAGTCAAAATCAAGTTTTATGTTAAAGTTTATTGTTATGTAAGCATAGTACAATGAAAATCTTACTTGTATGACTCCCTTAGAATAGTGACATTAATACAATACCAACAACAGCAAAAATACAGTATAATACATAGAATACAACATATACAGTATATACAATATATACAGTCCATATACAAAATATGTATTTGTCAGACTGAGTGGTTGTTCAGTAACTTTATGACATGTGGATTAAAACACCCTCTAACTCTACTAGTGCTAGTGTTAATAGTCCATAACAGGGGTATGGAGGTTGTGTTGATTGAAGGGTTAATGAAATGAAGAAAGCTCAGTTGCAATAACATTCTGTTCCCGACTTATCCACCTTGTAAAATGTTTTGCAGTCCTGAACTGAACAGGTGTGATGCATCCATTGATTATGAATTCCACTGTGCACCTATACAAATTGGTGAGTGTAGATGGAGACATTTTTGCTGTCCGCAGAAATCTAAGAAAGTAAAGGATTTGATGAGCCTTCTTGATTATAGCTGAGATGAGTTATTCCCTATTCAAGTCATCTTTGATGGTCAGTCATAGTAATCTGAAGCTGCTGACCCTCTCC